>NC_066583.1:166718728-167047895 GCF_024323335.1 Lathyrus oleraceus | reverse complement strand
CACAAACTCTTACCAGTAACTGCTAGAGACCCAGAACCAGAAGGCTTACTCATGGAGTCAAGCATAGACTTCAACCGTTCCACATCATTCTGACTGAAGGAGGAAAGATCAGTTCCCCTCTTTTCAAAGCTTTCAGTATTCGGGACATGTGTAGCAACATGTGCCTGATACTGGTGCATGTTGTGAGAACCGCCACCTCGGCTAAGAACCTGCTCCCTCCCATGAAGTTTGAAACACCTATCCTTTGTATGCCCTGATCGGTTGCAATGCTCACAATAAAATTTGTCACGAACATTCTTGGATGATGATGGTGGTGGTCCTTGTCTTATTATTTCGCTAGCTACTAATGCTGACACATCAGGGGGCTGTTCATGAAGCATAACTTGACGACGGGTTTCCTCACTACGAACAGTGTAAAAAACTTCATTAAGATCAGGAAATTTTTCCTTACCCAAAATCTGCACCCGAATAGGGTCAAATTCAGTATTAAGGCCTGCTAGGAAATCAAAGATCCTATCCCGCTCAACAACAGTATTCAAGGTGGCAGTATCCTTGCTGCACTCCATCTTCAAATTCTGATACTGATCCAACTCAATCCAAAAACCATTGAGAACTCCAAAATACTCAGTGATCGAAAGATTTCCCTTCTTAGTGTTGAAGATTTTCCTCTTTAAATCATAACAAGCAGACATATCTTGTTTCATGGAATAACTGCGACGAAGATACTCCCAAACTGCCTTTGCACTTGAGAGATACATGCAATTTCTACTAATTTTTGGAGATATGGAGTTCCAAAGCCAAGTAATAATAGCAGAATCATCTTTATCCCAGGAAGGGAAGTTAGGAGCAATAACCAGAGGAGGATTTCCTTCAATATGATCAAGCATGTTGCAACATTTTAGAGTGTGTCTGATGAACTGAGACCATTGAAAATATTTTTTGCCGGTAAGCTAATAACCTTTTTGAATGATAAAATCCTTAGCATTAAATGGGGCTGGTGGATTTGTGGGAGGTGGAGGTGGAGGTGGAGGTGGTTGATCATTAATAATCTCAGCCATTGAAAGGACAATCGAGAGAAACAAACCAAGAAACAAGATGGGTTAGGGTTTCAAAGATGAGTGAACAAAAACAAGAAGCACGATGTGCTACAACACAAAACAATAATGACCCAAACACCCAAAAACAACAACAAACTGCAAACTGCAGTAAAAAAAGGACTCCGCTACAAGGCGGCTAGGGTTTAGGCGGAAGCGAATCCCCCAAAATCGGGAGCTCTGATACCATGTTGTAAAATATTTCACTGATATATTAAAAAGTGATTCTTACATGTTACATCTACATGCTTTAAATAAGAGAGAATAGAAAACCTAATGGGCTTTGACTAATGGAAATAATTACTATTTACAATCGAATATTTACAACAGTTAGTTTAAAAATGCTTTCGTTAAATTTAAATTATAAGTTTGAACAACAAGGTCAGATATCGTTTTTCGCCCTTTTAGTACGTAAACAATATCTTTGCATTCCTACTATTGTAGTGAGTCTTTTCTTCTCAACACAGAAAATTTTAAAACAAAAATTTATGTATTCTCTCGATCATTTATGACCCTGCTTTCACATGCCGTCAGAACCTATCGTTTGAATTTCTATGTCAGATACCAATTTTGCCATTTTAGTGCACAACTGGTATCTCAGTGTTTCTATTTTCGTAACAAACATTTTTTATTTTAAAAGCAGAAAGTACAAAACAATATTGTATTCTAGTTACAATTAGATATTCAAACAACTCGTATAAAATAAACCGATAAAATACTCATCATGTTTCTGACTCAATTGGACTACTCAGACATAACAAAATAAACAAATAAATAACATATATTTGATGAAAATATAATAACGTTCAACAAATAAAAAGAACTTGAAAAGTAAAAAAAAAAAACTAAAACTTGCATAAATTAATTATTATGAAGGAATACTTGGTCTAATACAGTAGCAGGATGATGAAATAACAATGTGGAAATTAAAATACCGAAGTGCAAAATTTAACAACAAAATAAATTATTTAAGTGTAGAAAATAAATTTGCATAGACACCCCAAAGTGAGATCTTTATGCTTTAATATGGTAATTATAGTGCTAAAGTGAAGCTTAGATCCTTCTTTCAAGTGTTAGAGTACTATTTATAGGTGACATTTTGCTCAAAAAATCGGTACAAATCGTGTAAGAGAAGTGGAGAAAGTGTAAACAAATGGTAAAATAAAACTCTTTTTCGTGGCCTATTTTTTTGAAACTGGGTGTGATGATGAGCATCATGAGGCTGACAGTCTGTCTGTCATGATGCGTTAAAGATGTGTCCTGATCAGGGGGCCACGATGGTCGCTAGCTGGATGACGGTTTGTTCGTCATGGTTTTCAAACTACACTTCTTCTTTTTTTCTTCGTGGTTGGTTGACGGTCACCCAAGGTCGGGACATGACGGGCGTCACACATTGCCATTTTATGCTATTTTCGCAGTTTTTCATCATTTTTCATTGCAGACGTCGCAAAATGATTTGTACCTAAAATATATAGTGCAAAAACCAACATAAGATATAATATAGGAAAAGTATACTTAATGACATTAAAACTTATAAAACTTAAGTCATTTAAAATGATAAAAACTCATGTTATCAATTTGACTATTTAATATTCATATCATTGAAATTCACACTTTCAAAATTCATTAAAAAAAAGACATTAATTTTCTTATAATTGAGATTTTGAGAGGTTAAAAAATTCAAACTAACTTTTTTCTTTTTTAGTTAATACACATGCATGAGCCGCCTAATAGGACCCGATGGATACAATTCTCAATTATACTTACTTGTTCTTACTATAATTATGTTCTAATGTTATAATATGTATCTTTTTCGTCCCTCATGTTAAAAAGAATATAATTGAATTTGAAATTTAATTAAAAGTCACCAAGTGTTTGGTTTATTTGCTTGACTTGGAACCACTGGACTCAGTCCATTACGTTTTAGTATGCGCGCTTTCACAATTAAGAACAAAAGGAAACTTTCAATTGAAATTAGTCTTACTTGACTAATAAAAAATATCAAGTGTTTATTCATCTACAAACATCCAAACATTAAACTGTTATTACCTCTAAAATTTTGTTGGCAATCTTTTTAACTTTAGCTTATTCCAAAATTATGTAATTGTTAACCGGAAAACAAGTATTTATGAATAAATAGACACAAATAATCTAGAATTTGTGTAGAATCTTTTGGATTTCAAATTTGACAAAATCTACCAATAGTGAAATAGGATTACAGATGAAGAAAATGACTACGTGCAACTAAAAATTAGTGAAAAAATTATTTAAATTAAAATTGAGTAACATATATCTTCTACAATAGCCTCAAAGATTTATAGGATGACGGATATTAACATCTTATAGACTTGTGTTTTGAAAGAAAAAAACATTCATAAACAACCTCGTTTGCATATCTCACAAATGAATCTGTCTAGACAAAACACTTCATTAATTGTCGGAAAAAACTTTATAAACAACTAGTTTTTGTACTCTTTAGTCTTCTTATTTATAACATTCCTATTTTATAATAAACGACCTCATTTGCATATCTCTAAGATGATTGGTGTGTATTTTGATTGTGTTGTACTCTTTAATCTTTGACTCTGATTTTCTAGCATGTTTTCCTTTTACTCATCTTAAAATTAATTTGTTTTTACTTTGAAACTAACTTGTTCTTTGAATTGTCCACACATCTCGCTCAAAAAATCTTTTAAATTTATGAATTTTGAACATAATAGTAATATAAGAGTTTATCGTCCTCACTTGGATGAATCAACCATAACTCGGTAAACCATATGTCATAATTCAAGTCCAATAAGTAGTGGAGTTCACATCCCGTTAACCCTAAACTCATAAACTATACAAATTATACTTAAAGGATGAGGGGTGAAGTCACATGCTTGATATATGGGCGAGCTCACCACGTCCCTCGGCTTCATTAGAGGCGACGTGATAAGACACATTTTAAGTAAGCTAATGAGACGGTGTTACTCATGACTGAAAGTTCCAAGTCCTACTAATTGAAAAACTACATCTCCTGCATTAAATAAATTATTCATTCCTTACTCCTACAATTAGGCCAAGATCAATAGTGGCTTGGCCGAATTTATAGGAAAAAAGAATGGTCCTCATAGGGAGGAGACTAGAGCTATAAATGCATAATTCGTATTAGATCAACCCCATGATGTTAGACGATAGACAACGATTTAGATAGGGGGTGAATAGATCCCAAGTTAAAAACAAATTTAAAAATTATTTTGAAAAAGTTTAACGGCTAGTGGAAGTGATCCGGATCAAATCGTCTAAATCGAACCGCTATCGAAAATCTCGATATGCGTATATAGAATCAAAGTGATGATAATGAGAACAAATTAATCATAATACTTCACAATCCCTTGAATGCTACTCTATTAGTAGAGATTATTCCCAATGATAAAATATAGAAAAATGGTATAGAGACAAATTATCGAACATCTTGTGTGCAATTGATTTCGTTTAGAGTTTTGTATGGTTTTGTTGATCTTCAAATTCAACCACAATCTAATAGATTATGATCAACTCAACAAAACTTTTTTCAAATGGTTATCAAAAGTTTTAACCAAACGTATTGATCGCATAATCTATGAATTCAACAATTTTCAAATGAAACGTAAAAGAGATATATATATATATAGAGAGAGAGAGAGAGAGAGAGTACACAAAGATTTGTTTAGGAAGTTCCTCAATCGGCCTCGTTATGGGTACGTCTGCCCTCAATTCAAACTCGAATTGAGAATATGAAATTAACCTTACTTTACAAAAGTAGAATACAAGAGAAATGTAGCAATACAACCCTACAAACCCTATGTTTGATGTTGATTCTAACACTTTCTCTTCTCTTGATCTGAGCTTGATCAAGTCACCCAACAATACAAATTTGATCCACCATCTCATGCTACTCCTTTGTAAGAAATCCTCGTTCTTCAAAGCTTTCACTCGATCAAAACATATTATGAATTGTTGTAACCCAATATTTACCAATATGATCCACCATCTCACGCTACTCCTTTGCAAGAAAACCCCATTCTTTAAAACCTTCACTCGATCGGATCCAAATTGCATAATCTTGTCCAAAACCTTCAAATCCCTAATTAATCTTGAATGAAAACCCGACTTGGTTTTCTTATTTGAAACCCTCAAAGATCTCAACCCAATTTACAATTTAACAACATAATTGGACGTTATCAACATTGATTCTAGATGACACCCAAACAAAGAATGATTATATGTAGTTTGTTTGTGTGTATGCATATAATGTAGGTTGAAGATGATGAGCACGCTTTAAAATCCCTGTTTCATTTGTGATTTTCTCAAAATCACTTCTTGATGTGGTGCATGAATGAAATGTATATATTTGTGAAAGTTGGAGGCAACAGGAATGCCAAAGGTTTGAAAAAATTATGATTTTTGGAAAAATGTGTTGCATGTGTCGACCTATGTAAGTCATGTGTCGACACATTTGATGCATGCGTTGACCTGTATAGGTCATGTGTCAACACATACAATCGCCACATCAAACAGAAGCTACAGGCTTTAAAAATGAGGTACATGTATCGACTTGTAACTCGTATGTGTTGACTCATGGAATTTTTTTGCTTATATGTGTCGACCTATATCAAGTATGTGTCGATACATAGACATTTTTCCCATAAAAACCTGTTTTAATACATGAAAACTTTTTTAAATCATTTCAAAAAAAATTATGCTTCATAATGCTAAGATGCACATTAAGACTCAGAGAGATACCGTACAATATACATAAACGCTAAAGTATCTTAGTTTTGACATTATACAAAATACATCTAGAAAAAAGTTGCACTCACATACTCCCCCTTTTTTATGATGACAAAACTTGAGACGGTTTGTTTCGTGTCTTCATGAAGGCTCCCCCTGAACGTATGCATCCCAACTTCATCTTGCAGATGTTTCTCCCCCTTTGATAACATCAAAAAAGACAAAACAATCCATGAGAAGTATCTTATATCGCACATAAACCAATATAACACACAGAGAGACGTTTGCAAAGATAAGATCATCACTAACATAGAATGATGTGAATATTGAAAATGCATAAACATAAATAAAAGTAATTTAAGCAACAATATGACATAGTTGCCACAAATCATACCAAATAAAATAACAATAAACATGAAAGCTGAAGGATAAAATGAAATCAAAAACTCTTTAGTTACTACAAAAGTGACACGTTTATGTGACATATACCTTTGTTGCTCCCGAATGTTGCAAACGCATGTGCTCTAGCAAGGCGATTATTTAGATTTATCACCACTCAAACCAAAAGAAGAAATGTTATCATAACCATAACACACTACAAGAATTATGTTGACCTTCCAATATATTCAAACATGTTTCATGTCGGAATAGATAAACACCAATCTCATATATATCATGCAAGAACTAATAATAGATATCACGCTTATGCACCAAGAACATATTTCAAGTATGGAAGAAGAATAACATGAAGTCACTATAAGCATATAAATTGATATACATCAATTGAAATTTTTGTAAGCGAACATTCATTAAATATTTCATACATCAAGCATATCAAGCATTTGGAACATAGACAACATGCAAAAGTAAAATGATTACTTTCAAAGAGAGAAAATGGAATAATATTACCTCGCGTATGAATTGATGAAGGATGCACTCATATGTGATTGAACCTCCAAGGAAAGTTAGAAAAAAAGTACATAAATTGCATGTAACAAATCATATTTAGGCAAGATTTGAGATATCAAGTATGCCCAATTCTCTTTGAATGTTGAAAATGATTCAGTCGCAAGAGGTTTTGTAAAGATATCTGCAAGTTGATTTTTGATATCAACATGCTCAAATACGACATCTCCTTTTTCAACATGGTCACGTAGGAAGTGGTGATGTATCTCAATATGTTTAGTGCAAGAGTATAACACCATATTTTTGGTTAGATTAATAACACTGGTGTTGTTGCACATGATAGAAATACATTGTAGTTTAATATCAAAATCAAGTATTTGTTGTTTGAGCCACAATATTTGAGCATAATAACTATCGGTTGCGACGTATTCTGCCTCGGAGGTTGACAAAGCAACAAAAACATGTTTCTTGCTATTCCAACTTACTAAGGAGTTTGAGAATATGTGGAAAGTCCCACTAGTACTTTTCCTATCCGATTTGCAACCGGAGAATTTGGAATTGGTATAACCAACCAAATTATAATCGTATCCCTTGGAATACCAAAGTCCATACTTAGTTGTACCATGAAGATACCTAAGAATGTGTTTTATGGCTTTTAAATGTGATTCTTTAGGAGCCGATTGATAACTAGCGCACATATGCATGCTAAATACAATGTTCGACCTAGATGCAGTAAGATATAGAAGAGATCTAATCACACCTCTCTACGTCTTCACATCAATATCCTTACCATTTTCATCTTTTTCCAAGTTTCCATTTGTGGGCATTAGAGTATCAATTGATTTTGCATCTTCCATACCAAATTTCTTTAGCAATTCATTGCAATATTTTATTTGACACACGAACGTCCCTTCGTTGAGTTTCTTGGTTGAAGACCAAGGAATTAGTTCAACTCCTCATGAGATTCATCTAAAACTCACCCTACATTAGCTTAGAAAACTCTTTGGCTAATTGCATGTTAGTGGAACCAAAAATTATATCATCAACATAAACTTGAACAAGAAGAGTATGTTTTCCTTGACTTTTAATGAAGAGTGTAGTATCTACCTTCCCTCTAGAGTATCCTTGATCTATTAAAAACTGACTAAGCCGCTCATACCAAGCCCTAGGGGCTTGTTTGAGACCATACAAAGCTCATTTTAGTTTATAAACATGATTAGGATACTCATGATTTTCAAAATCGGGAGGTTGTGAAACATACATTTCCTCATTAATATATCCATTAAGGAAAGCACTTTTCACTTCAATTTGAAATAACTTGAAATCTTTGAAGCAAGCATAAAATAATAACAGTATAGAATACATGTGAATATATTAAGATGAGGTCACTAAAAACATGTAAATTGAAACACACCATGGTTATCAATTGAATTTTATGGAAATAAACACTCATACCATGTATCCTACACAAAATATATCATATACCTTTGAAGAATAAATAGGTAAAATAAAGAAGTTACTTACAAAGTGAAATTTGAAACTATATTACCTTACTGTATGAATGACGGAGGATACACTTGCATTCCACAAGAAACTCTCGAACGAAAGTTGGAATAAATGCAAAATGTGCCACAAAACCTTTTGACATCAACTCTCTTACCATTTTTCACTCTGACAAAGTACCGGATAGTGTGATTTGTAATGTATCTAAGAAAGTTATTGATTTGATGATCATTCTTTTGATTTGGCTTTCATTCTTGTCATTTTCATAATGGTTATCTTGCTCCTCCTCAGGTTTCATCGTACTAGGTTGATCAATCCCTTATTTGACGTCCTTGAGTATTCTTTTTAAAATATACCTACATCATGAAACAAAATACCTTTTCTAAAATTTCTCGGATAAGAAACATTAAAATTAATCCACACATCTTTTACTAATTAAATAACACAAGTTATTGTCTTCCTTGGTCACACAACCCTTCTTCCTTGCCACAAAGTTAATGAAATAGGGATATGTAAGCCATCATATATCTTGAGCATCCACAAACGAGATCACATACTCTCTTCATAGAGCCAAGATATTTATCCTACAAGATCAACAAAAAATGCTTGGCAGCCAATCTTCATTGGATCCTTGAGGGTGAGTGAAACCTTAGTTGCATTTGGGAAACCATTGAAAAACACCTTTAGGAACAAAGAATCTCTTATACTTTCATTTTTCAATAGTGTGACATTTCTTGCAACAATAATGATAAGATAAGTTATGATAGATGTACTTTTGCTATTGGAATCATTTTCAACATATTTGTACTTTCTATATGAAGGGTTCAAAGACAGATTAAACTTTGACGGGTGGTTGTAATGCCTTGTCCAATTTAACTTGAAGAGTATTTACCTCTTTTTTCCAAATGTGACAAGTTTCACACCAAAACCACGAAGTTTCTTCATCCTCATTTTTAACTTTTTGAATATCTACCATAGATCGCTTAAGAGCTTCCATATTCTTTTCGGTTTCTAAAACTTTAGCTTCTAAATGTGAAAATATTCTTTTGTTTGAAGCTAAATTTTTAAAAGTGTATACGGCTTCTCTATCTAGATGCTCAAAAGGTTTTTATCATTGAGAATGAGATGATTTATTAATAGATTCATGTTTAGAATTACTTACATTCTTCTTCTTCTCTTTGTTGGCCATGAAGCAAAGCTTGGCCGATTCGACACTTGAACTTGAGCTTTCATCACTTGAAGAATCACTTCCACTTTCCCAAGCAATATAGGCTCTTCTAGACTTGCTAGATTTCTTGTTATGGCCTTTCACTTTTTATTTCTTGATCAACGGACAATCCGACCTATAATGACCAATTTTTCCATAATTGATCAAGAAAGACAAAGTGAAAGGCCATCACAAGAAATCTAGCAAGTCTAGAAGAGCCTATATTGCTTGGGGAGCAAAGCTTGTCCAATTAGACACTTTAACTTGATATTTCATCACTTGAAAAATCACTTCCACTTCCCCAATCAATATATTCTTTTCTAGACTTGCTAGATTTCTTGTGGTGACCTTTCACTTTGTCTTTCTTTATCAACGGACAATCCAGCTTATAATGACTGGCTTTTCCATAATTGTAACATGAACTTCTAAGTTTACCCTTATTATTATCATCTTCCTTTGAGGAATTCGATAGCCTTCTAAAGTTGATTAGGTTCTTGTCGGAGTACTTGAGTCCATTTTTCCTTATGTACCTATTACCTTTTTACAAACAACCCAATCTCTTCATCATCGGAATTCTCGTCCTCACTTGTTCGACAATCACTTTGCTCATTAGTTGATGACTTTGAACTTGAAGCCTTTAGAGCAATAGACTTATTTTATACCTCCTTGTCTTTACCTTTCTCCTTTTTTATCTTCTTCTCATGTTCTTTTTCATGTTTTTACAAGCAAGTGAGTTCTTTCTCATGTTCTTCTAGTTTGCCAAACAAAGTTGTGAGATCAAGTGTTTTAAGATTATTCACTTCTTTGAGTGCAGGGACCTTAGGTTGTCATTCCCTAGTAAGACACATAAAAACTTTATTAGTATCAATATCATTGGAAATAGGCTTACCTAGAGGATTCAAACAATTTATAATATGTGTCAACCTTTTTTGCATGTCGGCAATGGTTTCAACATGCTTCATGCGAAATAGTTTAAACTCTTGATTTAAGGTATTAATCCTAGCTTGTTTGACTTTAATAGTTCCCTCATGGGAAACTTCTAATACGTCCTACATAGCTTTGGCGATTTAACAATGGGAAACACGATAATATTCATCAACGCCAAGTGCAGATATAAGAATATTTTATGTCTTTCAATCATGTGACCACAATTTCTTATCATTATCATTTCAATATGCTTTCGGTTTTGGTACGAAAACACCTTCACCATTATTCATTGTAATTTAATTAGGACCATTGGTGATGACGTTGCAAACACCCTTATCAACCGAGTTGATATGAATACGCATACAAGCATTCCAATGGCCATAATTTTCACCGGTAAAAATGGATGTTTTATTATACGCCCCTTTAGGTTCAGTAGCCATTTTCTAATAAGTGAATATTAAAGCACATAATTAACCGGAGCTCATGATACCACTTGTTAGAAGATAGACATTTTTCTAGAGGGGTGAATAGATTCCAAGTTAGAAACAAGCTTAAAAATTGTTTTGAAAAAGTTTAACGGCTAGTGGAAGTGACCCGGATCGAATCTTCTAAACCGAACCGCTATCGAAAAGCTCGGATATGAGTATATACAATCAAAGTGATGATAATGAGAACAAATTAATCACAATACTTTTAATCACAATCGCTTGAATTCTACTCTAACAGTAGAGACAATTCCCAATGATAAAATACACAAAAATGGTATAGAGACAAATTATCGAATACCTTGTGTGTAATCGGTTTCGTTTAGAATCATGTATGGTTTTGTTGATCTTCAAATCCAACTATAATCTAATAGATTGTGATAAACTCAACAATTTTTTTTCAAATGGTTATCAAAAGATTTAACCAAACGTATTGATCGCACAATCGATGAATTCAACAATTAACAAGTGAAACGTAAAAGAGATAGAGGGAGAGAGAATACATAAGGATTTGTTTAGGAAGTTCCTCAATCGGCCTCGATATGGGTACGTCTACCCTCAATTCGTGAGAGATGCTAATACCTTCCCCTAATGGTTCCCGTTGAGTGCAACACACGTGAGAGATGCTAATACCTTTCCCTTGCATAATCTACTCTTGATCCCTGATTTGGTTGTGGCGACCAATATCATTGTCATTCTTTCTTGGGTTTTATCGATATTTCATCTTTCCTTTTGTAGGAATAAATAAAGTTCGATGGTGACTCTGTTTAGACCATCCCGCGAGCGTGTGATTGCGCTTCACTAAGTCGTGTTCTCATTTTTTCGAGGTGCGACACCTGACTTTTTTATTAAATAGGTCTGACCCAACTTGGCCTTAAATAAGCTAAGCTATAGACTCATATAGGTCGGTCTCACATATTCTTATCCCTAGTTGTCCTCAACAGGAACCTCATATAGTTTTAGGGTTAAGGGTTTGTTAAGAGAATACATGCAGTTATTTTATTTTATTTATTTACAAAGAAAAATATTTACAGAAGAAAAGAGAAAAAAGTTAGTTTTTTAATTAGTATGCTCGCCAGGATTTCAAAACCCTGTGCCTACGTATTCTCAGGTGCAATAAGAAATTCAAAGCTTAGTAGTTCGGTATAAAAATAAGTGTGTGTTGGTTAATTTTATAGAATAAGATTTAGTCATTTTCTTGCGTTTAAACATTGGCTTGTATGCTCGCACGATGGAGGCTAAAGAGCTCGTTTGAATTTCGCGTCGGAATGACTTAATCTCTCCTTTTTATGAAAAGATTTTGAATTAAGTGCGCAAGGGCATAGAAGACATTTTATGAGTTTGTGTTGTTTTTAATCGTTTTGAATTTGAATAATCGATCGATGCAATGCACACCAACCAATCAGTTACTCAAGGACAACGTATATGTTCATCGCCTCATCTAATTATTTACAAAAAAATTGAGTTATTTTGATTGAAAAAATATTTTGATTATGTACAAGTGGTTTATTTACCAGCGGTGTGAATATTATGTAAAAATTTATTTTTGTGATTAATGTTTATGCTCAAATATTATAATAAAACAACCTAAATATAAGGGAAAACTTATTGAAAACAAGAGAGCATATTTTTGTGTTTTTATCCTAATAACTAAAATTAAATAACTTAAATAAAATGAGGGAAAAAAACCAATAAAATGAAATTAAATGGAATCTAAAATTAATCATGATGACAAATGAGATCTTTGTATCTTATATTATATTAATAATTAAAAAGAAACTACCCTAAATTAATGAGAAGAAAACCTAAAAATTAAAACCCACCAATTATTAAACTAATATTTTTGTATTTTTGATAATTATTAATAACAACAAATCTAAATTAATAAAAAGAGGGAAAAACCTAATAAAACTATAAATAAAAAAACTTATAATGAAATTCAGTTTCAATGAATTATACAACTTATATCTTAAATATTAAGAAAAAATAAATGTTTATTTAATTAATCATCTTATTAAAATTACTTATTTCAATTTGTTAAACTTTCATGATGCTTGTGTCATACTTGGACTAATAGAAAGAAATGTTCTCAGACAAATAAGTAATATAACAATTTGCTTAATAAGCCATTATAAACCATAAACAGGTAATGAAAATATACAATAAACAATAAATAATAAACAATGAATCAAAATAAAATGAGACAATTGTTGATTAGCCATCATCTTTTATATATAGAGAGAGAGATTATGTTCCTCAATATGCCGTACATAGACAGTAAAACTCTTCTCCCCATCCATCTGAAGAGAGTTCAAATTATATATATGCTCATATGATTTTCGCACTAAAGTAAGATTATAGTTTTAATCTTTGATATTGAGCATCTTTGTATAATTATTATTAAATTAATTCCAACAAATGGTATCATAATATGTTTTCATGTTTGATTTATTAAGATTGATTATTGGTTATGATTTATGGCTATTTTTCCAACAAAAAAATTATCAATCATAAAAGTGATGAATCCGTCATAAAGTGATGAAATTAGTAATTTGATCTAAAATATTTCGCTCTTTCTTATTTTTCTTTGACCAGTAATCGTTCCAATATGATCAATTATTAAAATCATGTTTGTTTTTGTATTGTGTATATGTTTCAGAGAAGTTGAAGTTTTTTTTCTTTGACTTTGTTAAAATTTGGAATATGATCATACATTTTTAATAGTTTGGGATACGTTGATCCACCAAAATCTCATTTGGCACCTATATCATGCGTTTTAGGTTATCTTACGTGAATTTGATTAAAGTTTGTGTGTTTATTTTATATTATTTAGATATAATCAGTTTCTCTTTGTTGATTTAGAGATATACAATCATATTTAGATTTAGATCAAATTTCAATTAAAACTTGAAATTTGATTTTGGTGATTTTCAAATCAAATGTTTCTGTGTAACTTATTTATAAGGTCGCTATATTGTTATACATATCTATTTATCTTTATATAAAATAAAGATTTGGATTTGGTTAGAGTGATATGTTTTGAAATTTTTTTGCAAATTTTTTATATTTGATTTCTATTTGAAATTTGGAATTGATTCATAAAAATTTTGCACTTAAAATTATTTTGAGAAATACGACATATGAAGATTTGTTATATACTTTTAATTTGATCATTATATATAATTTATCGGAAGATCAATTACCTTTATATAGTACTTAATAGTAAATCTCAAAATATTGTGATCCAATTTTGGTAAATACTAAAATTAAGATTTTGACTCTTTAAATTTTTAGGAAAATTTAATTCGAGATTTATTGTTTATTTATACATGAAAATTTGTTTTATTTATTTATTTAGTTTTGGAAACTTTGATTCTAGAATATTTGTTCTTTTATTTAAAGAGTCGTTGAGTATGTCTATGAATCAATTTTAGCATAAAATAATTTTTTGCTATACGTAAAGATTCAAATTTGATTTGATTTGAAATTGAATATTTGATTTATAGCATAATTATGATGTTTGAATTTTATAGTTATTAAGTTTCTACAATATTTTTTTTTATTTCATACTATTTATTATTTTCTTGTGAATTTGTTCTCACATTAAGGGCTGCTAAATAATCTTATGATTACGAAGAATGCACAAAGCTTATGGATCTGACCTATATTTTATGGGTAGTATCTTGTATCTTTAAGACCTTTTTTTTATTAATTTATTAAATTGTTTAGTAATTTTGATTGAGTTGGTTGACACAACAAGTTGTAAAAGTAATCTCTGTTGCGTATATTTGATTCAGTTAAAATTACAAAAGATGTAGTACGAAATTATTCATGCGAGCTGTTATAATCGGTCAAAAAGAAGACACAGTTTAGCCGGATAATTGCATAGATAATTATTAAGTTTTTTTTCCATGTGGGTAATGGTTGGTGTCAAATGTTGGTGCAAAGGTAGAATAAATGATGAATGGAAATATTCTATTCAGAGAATGTCAAATGTTGGTGCAAAGGTAGAATAAATGATGAATGGAAATATTCTATTCAGAGAATGACGGCTACTAAACATGATAAAAGTTACAATGATTGTCATCCTATTTATAAGCTAAAACTAGGGTTACTAGAATAGGATAAAATACTAAAATACCCTCTAACAAACTTAGGGGCTAAGAAAATAGTATAACTAATAAATATGAATTACTTCTAATACTTCCTACCATTTAAAACTGATTGATATGACTCTTTACTTACCTATTAAATAATTGACTCCTTCAATTTTATCATTATTAAGAATTAATTGGGTTCCAATTATATTATGATTTAAAAATGATATTCATTTATTATTATGACAATCATATTTTACATATTTAATAATTAAAATATTTCCATTCATCATTTATTCTACCTTTGCACCAACAATTGGTATCTAGAGCTCTGGTTCGGATTCATTGGGAAACACGGGAAACACGAGTGAACGTGAGGTCTTGTGTGTTTGATTTTGATTCTTAGATTCGTGTTGAATCTTGAACAAAATCTGATCAGAATTTTAATTCTGTGGGTTGGGAAACACTGTGTGAGAAATCTGAGTGTACTGTGCAAGGTAGAAAGATGAACGGAAACGGCAACATGAACACCATGTGGGTAATGGTTGGTGTCAAAGACGCACATTATCTGATAGGACTTATTATCAATATCAATGTTTGATCATTACGTTGAGAGTATATTTGCAGTTAATTCTTAGCAATCAAAGATTATTGATTAATTGTGTGTTTGATATCTTATTTTTGTCTTATAACATGTCTATAATAATTTATTGATGTGCCTAATAAAGTCGTGTGAACGTAACATCATAAAAATATTCCTTGAATTACATTCACACCTATAATGGTAAACATGTGACTAGTTTATGTGTCGACAAAATAAGTTAGATTTTGATTCTCAAATTTTTTTAACTTTTATGAATAAAATATGAATATTATGTTCTTGGATCTAGACCTTATATAAGGATGTTGAAACTCAAATTCTCTCACAATTTAGTATATTTAAAGTGAGATTCAAGTTTAAAATGTGAGTACACTCCAAATTATACATGTCTATGATCTTAAAGCTTTGCAATCCATAGACATTAGAAATGTTATTTAAGATTACATAAACTTTGTCATATTATCTTTTCTTAAATTCTAGTACTTCTAATGCAATAAAGCGAAAGACAAACTCTCATTAAAGTGATGATTTTTCATTAAGATTATTAAACAAAGAAAATATCATAAGCACATTATGAAACTATTTAATCTTGCTAAACCACTGTAGTTTCGTCAATTAGGTGACTTTGTAAAAAATTTAGCATATGACATCTCTATATATTGGAACTCATGAACCATTGAATGGTATTATTTCATATATCATTCCAATTGAGAGTTACAGTAAATATATAGCAAAAGATACAAAAAAGCTAACGGTAACACATGATAACAGATTTCCTCAAATAGTGGAAATAGTGGACCAAGTCATAAAGACTATTAGACTAAGTCATTAAGGCAAATTAAGAGAGGTTTTCTAATACTCCCCCACAAGCTGGACTATGTACAGACATAAGGCCAAGCTTGACAATAAAACTGGAAAATGCAGGAGCAGCAAGGGGCTTAGTGAAAAAGTCAGCAAGTTGTGCAGTGGATGGAATTGGAAACAGTTTGATGAGACCAGTTTCTAATTTTTCGCGAACAATGTGACAGTCGATTTCGATGTGTTTCGATCTTTCATGGAAAGCTGGATTATGGGCAAGGTAGACTGCTGATCTGTTGTCGCAATAAAGGGATGTTGGCGATGTGAACTTGATGTGAAGATCGTTGAAAAGATAATGTAACCATTGGATCTCGCAAGTAAGTGCAGCAAGCGCTCTGTATTCAGCTTCAGAGCTGGAACGGGAGACAGTCGTCTGTTTCTTTGATTTCCAGGAAATGAGGGATTTGCCCAGAAAGACTGCGAACCCAGTTGTAGATCTGCGTGTTGTTGGGCAAGTTGCCCAGTCACTATCTGCAAAACCAGAAAGAACCAAGTCAGAATTGGATGGATAAAATAAACCCTGAGCAGGATTCAGTTTTAAATATTGAAGGATTCACATAGCAGCCTTAAAATGATTGTCAGTAGGTTGTGAAACGAACTGACTAAGCTGTTGGACAGCAAAGGAAATGTCAGGACGTGTTGTGGTTAAATAGAGTAACTGACCAATTAACCTTCTATATTGAGTTATATCATGAAATAGAGGTGAATCAGTACAAATAAGTTTGATAGAGGAATTGTATGGAGTGGGGGAAGGTTTAGAGGCGAGCATACCTGTTTTGCTAAGTAAGTCTAGAGTGTAATTGCGTTGATTGAGTAAGATACCTGATGTAGAACGAGCCACTTCCAGTCCAAGGAAGTAACGTAAAGGACCTAGGTCCTTAATACGAAACTTAGAGTGAAGAAGGGCCTTGACACTACAAATTTCTGTGACATCGTTACCTGTTAAAACAATATCATCGACATAGACTAACAAAGCAGTAAAAAGATTATTAGGAGAAAATTTAGTGAAAAGTGAATGATCAGCAGTTGAGTGATGATAACCGAGAGAAGTTAATGTTTCCGATAGTTTAGAATACCATTGGCGACTAGCCTGCTTGAGGCCATAAATACTTTTATTAAGTTTACAAACCTTAGTGTTGGGAGATAGGTGAGGAAGGGTATAACCTTTGGGAATGGTCATATAAACTTCCTCTTGAAGATCTCCGTGAAGGAATGCGTTATTGACATCTAATTGTTCGAGATGCCAATTTTGGATGGAGGCGAGGGAAAGGAGAGTCCGAACAGTAGTGAGTTTGGCTACAGGAGAGAAAGTGTCAAAATAATCAACACCCTCTTGTTGGGTGTAACCTTTTGCAACCAAACGAGCTTTGTACCTGTCAATAGAGCCATCAGAAAGATATTTAATTTTATAAACCCACTTACAGCCGATAGGTGTTTTATGAGGGGGTAGGTCAACGATGGTCCAGGTGTTGGTGTTTTCAAGGGCTTGTAATTCGGTTTTCATGGCTTGCAGCCAATTTGGATCCTGCAAAGCTTGGGTGTAAGTGCTGGGTTAAGAGGTGGAGGAAACAGAGAGGCAGAATTGTTTGTATTTTGTGTTGCAAGTGGTGTAGGTGAGGACAGAGGAAAGGGGGAATTTGGGTTTTATAGGAGAAGTGGGAATTGAGGTAGCTGCATCAGTAAGATTGCAATGGTAATGGCTCAAGTAATGAGGTTTTTGGTTTGTCTAATGGATTTCCGAAGGGGTGGAGGTGGGGGGTTATTGGCTGAATGGTTTGGAGGAGATGGAGGAGGAGCGGGTGGTGAGAGGGGAGGAGGGGTAGGGGTAGGAGGAGGGTTAGGTTTAAGAGGAGGAGAAAGAAGATTGAAAGGTTCAAGGTCAGTAGGGTTATGGTGGATAGTAGGTATGGGAGGGAGATTGAGATGATCATGAGGGTTTTTAAAGGGAAATGAGTTTTCATGAAAGGTTACATTCCTTGAAACAAAAAGACAGTTAGCGGTTAAATCATACAAGAGATAGCCTTTGGTTCCCTCTTTATAACCTAAAAACACACAATTGCGAGACCGAGGAGAAAACTTGGTACGATTATGAGAAAGAGTGGAGGCATACGCAAGGCAGCCAAAACATTTCAAATTATCATAGTCAGGCAATTTGTTATATAAAAGAAAATAAGGTGTGTTATGATTAATAATAGGGGAAGGGAGTCGATTAATGAGATGTATAGCATGAGCAATAGATAAATGCCATAAATTTTGAGGACTGTGAGATTGAAAGAAAAGAGATCTTGCCACATTAAGTATGTGTTGATGTTTTCGTTCAACAATTCCATTTTGTTGAGGACATTCAACACAAGACCTTTGGTGTAAGATCCCTTTAGATTTGTAAAAATCAGTCATCAAAAATTCAGGACCATTGTCAGTACGCAAACATTTTAAAGTAGTAGAAAACTGTGTGTGAATGAAGGTGATAAAATGCATCAAATGAGACCTAGTTTCACTTTTGTGGGTCATGAAGATAACCCAAGTAAACCTAGAGAAATCGTCAACAAGAGTTAGAAAATATCGTTGATTACATATGGAAGGGGTAGCATAAGGACCCCAAATGTCAGCATGAAGAAGATCAAAAGGTTTAATAGATTGAGTAATACTATCAGGATATGGTAAGCGCTTTTGTTTAGAAATGTGACAAAGATGACAAGGAGAATTTTTATTTAATGTGTAAGTAACAACGGGACATTGAGAAGCTAAGATTTTATGAACATTAGAAGAAGGGTGACCTAATCTTCTATGCCATAAATCAAAGTTAGAACGATGGACAGAATTACAGGTAAATGAGGAAGGAGATGGGATGGCCTGGACTTTGAGCACATAAAGATCTCCGTATCATTCAGCTAAACCAATCGTTCTCGTAGAGTTTTTCTGCATAATAAGACAATCTTTGTTAGTAAAAGTAAGGGTGTAACACCTCAAAATTTGCCCTCCTCTCTTGGGACTAGCATTAACATATTACATACATTTTTAGGTCATTAGGCATTGCATATTGCATATCATGTGGTTACATTGTGCAAGCCATCCTCTCAAGTCTTGTTCAGAAGATGAGGAAGTCAAAGTGCAAGCCTAGGGTTTATTGACTGATCATGATCATCTGAGGATTGGGCTGTGAATTAGGGTTTTGTGATTCTCAATGGATGTTGATCTTCATCTTGATTGCAATGATTCATCATCATCATCATGTTTGGATGTCATCAGAAGATTGAAGCTCATTCCTTGAGATTAGGGTTTTGACCACTGGTCAACCCTAATCAGCTGCATCGGGCCAATCAGGGCATGATCAGGAGATGGGGTTTATGATGGTTATGGGGTTCATTCTATGATTATATTGTGCTTATTGAGGCTAGGGTTTCACCCTTGAGCCATTTCAGTTGGAGATTGGGGCTTAATTTGATCTATGCATTGCCTGATTCATCTGTCAGTTGAAAAGTCAACTGTACATGATCTGATGGATTTGGAGGTGGAAATGAGTTGGATACACTTCATTCATGTTGGAACAAGTGTTATTTGACATTGCAAAGCTTAAAAATGAAGAAAATCAAGTCAGGACAAAAACTGCCAAAAATAGAAAGTGACTTGTAATTGAAGTTTCCAAAAATGGAAAGTTTTTGACCTCAAAGCCACGTGTCCAAGGAAGCTTCAAATGAAAATTTGTTCAACATGAAAGTTGTAGATCTTGTTCTCACCTTTCCAAAAAGTCCGAGAACTTGAAAATCTCATGTATGGTTGGAAAATTAGGGCTCAGTGAAATTCAAAAATGACCCATAATCAGGAGGCCATAATTTCCACATGGTTTGTCCAAATTGCAAGTTCTTTATATGCACAAACTCCATTTGACATGTACTTTCATGGTGCATAATTGGATTTTTCCAAAAGTGGTCAATGCAAAAAGTCAATTTTCAACTGGACAGTTAAAATGGACCAAGGGCAAAATTGTCCAACTTGTGAAATAATTGGAATTTTTGAGTGGGGATTTTTGCTACACCTCATGAATGGCATTTAAAAGTTGTTGGAATCATCATTTCATGGCAAAGGCTTATGGTTTGAAAATTGGCCATTAAAATGAAATTGCAAAATTGGACAAAGTGGCATTACATGGTGATTTTCCAAATACTCATCCAATGAGAGTGAAACAAGTTGCAACAGCTCACACATGTCATTTTGAGAGTGTGTGAGCTGTCCATGAGGTGGCAATGAGCTGGCATGTGAAATTCCAATTTTGCCCTTACTTGAAATTAACCATTTTCACTAACAAATGCAATTTGGTTAATTAACATGGTTAATCATGGTTTAAACACACATATATATTTCTAATCACACAATAATCCTAACAGAATACACACTTTCCAAAACCAGATCTGAAAACTCATCACATTCTCTCAAATTGCTCAAGAACACAAAACCTTCAAATCCATCAATCTTCTTCAATATTGGCTCAATCTTCGAAATTCTTCTTGCATTGATCTTGTATCATCATCCTCTCCATCTGTTTGTGAAGTTTGGAAGGAAAGAAGCACTGATTCGCAGCTGTCCAAAGTGCACTCATCAATGGCAAAACGAGTTTCCATGCAATAGGAGCAACATCAATTGAGTTCAAGCACATCACTCACCTTCCTCATCATCCTTCTACATCTGTTTGTGGAGAAAAGCACGCAAAGAGCATCAATACGACACTGCCATTCCAGGTACACGAGTTTTTCGAATGTCACGGTTTTTCAAATTGTTGTATGCGTTTTGTAGTTTATTGATTGAAGATCATCGTGACATAGGTAGTTTTGCGAATGGTGAATCGTAGCTCATGTAATCTCGATTTGAAGTTTCGAACCAAAACCCTAAGTTGATCGATTCGCGTGATATAGCAACATTTAGGTTAGATTAAGTTGATATTTGAGATCTACATGTTTAGACGAGTCCAACGGCTATCCATTTGTTCATTTTGGTTGAGATTCATGGATCTTCATGTTCTTGCTTTTTCTGGAAAATCTGGGCGAAAACGATGAACAAAGCAGCATTTGATCTGAAATTCCGTTTGAATTTTCAAATAACGCGTTTCCCGCTCCCGCCTCCATTATTTACAATTGTGCCATTGGCAATTTTAATTAATTAATTTAATTCTAAAAAATTCAAAAAAATTCATTTCAACCTTAGAAAATTCACCAAAAAATCATAGAAAATCAGAAAAATATAGGAATTTTTGTGTTGACTTCCTTTTTGAATGTAGAATTTATTTGACCTAGTGATTGAAGTTGTGCATGGTAACATTTGTGTTTGACTTAGGGTTGATTAACATGTGTGACATTTTGATACATTCTACCATTTTGATTGTGAAATCCTCATGCTTACAAAGAAATGTCTGGAAATTTTTGTGGTAATTGTAGACTGGTTGATGATGATTTACATGTACATTTTGTGAATTTTTGATTCCTGGTGATTGAGTTATGAATTTTGGAACTTAGGTGTGACAATTGGTGTCACACCTCATTGTGTCAACTTGCTGGATTTATTTGAATGACTTAGGCTTGTTAGAATGATATGAAATTTTGCATGGATGTTCATTAACATGTTAAGATGCTATGTGAATTTTTGTGGAATTTTATGTGGCATTTTCAATTTGATTGCTATTTTTCATCTCTGTTGGTTGATTATACAAGTTCATGTGACACATGTTGGTAGATTTAATGTGAAATGCTCATATGGTATTGAATGCTTATGAAATTTGGTATGATAGTTGTAGACACATGATGTGGCATCCCTGTTTTGGTCTCACTCATTTCTTTACTGTTTTCATTGAGTTATGAATTTTTGAAGTGAATGCATATGTTGATGTTGTGATTTGGAGCATGTAATTGTGTCTGTTTTTGTTGATTTTCATTGACATGGTTCCCTTTGCCCAATTAAGCTGAAATTTGGTGTGCCATACCTGGATTAGGTCCTGTTTAGGTGTAATTTATTTGAGATTTTTTGGATTTGTTTTGATATGGATTTGAATGCAATAGTTCTGTTTGGATGTTTGGTGTTCCATTTGAACTAGTTTGGATTGTTTTGTGCATAAAATGAATATAATGAATGATATGGATATGGGACCAAGTGTGTTGGCTTTTGTTTGACATTAATTTGACTTTGGTTAGAGATACCTTGCTGTTTAGGAATTTTTCTTGCCTTTGGACCCTAGGCTTGGCCTAGTGGTCTAGTTGCTAATGTTTGCTTGATTTTTCAGGATGAATAGCACAATGCACATGGAGAATGAATCAAGTTAAATGCAATTGATGTTGTTTGATGTTTGTACACTAACATAACTTTGTTTTTGTAGGTTGTGAAGCTTGGGCTTGAGTTTTGAGCTTGCTTTGTTGTGCATTAGTTTGTATAGTCTGATTGGTTGAACACTTGTTGTTTTCTGACTGTTTGTCTGAGTTGCTAATTGGTTAGCTTTTGTACAGGTACCTTTAGCCGCTTCTAGTTCTTTTAAGAACTTGCTTGGTAGCTGCTGCTCGGTTGTGTAAACCGCTTGAGGTAGGTCCTCTTGACTTCATGTAGTCTGGGAGACCCGGCTGTTACCGGGCCGGGCAAATGTCTGAAGTCCTCCTTAAGAGGCAATGATTGTGATTGTTTAATATTGTGCCTAAGCAGGTAAAGTCCTTAATCAAGGCAATTGGTGGAAGGTAGGGGTATGCAGTCTACCCCCCACTATTCAGTTGAGTCTTCTCCTTGCTCCCATTACATGGTTGTAGCATTGAGATCCTAGCCCAAGATCTTGTGCAGTGCACATTGTGTCAGAGTCTCTGAGTATAGAAGGGTTCCCCCATTCTGGACCCATGCTCATTTGTCAGAAGCTCTCCCTGGTTAGGGATAAGAGCTGTGAGGTCTAATCCTCACTTCACCTCTCATCTGCTTCACCTTAGCCTCGTAATGGCAAGGTTAAGAGCAAACACAGCCCGTACAGACGACTTGCTGAGGCAGTCAAACCTATTGTGTGAGCCACTTGTTTGGTTATAGTGCGTGCTATGTGGATATCTGTTTGAGATGCTTGTTCTCATTGGATGTATGCTTGAATTATTCTGTATGCTTGTGTGCTTGCTTCCTTCCTGGATAGGAGTAGTTTGCTTATGCAAGTAGGATAGAAAACCGAACTTAGGGTAAACGATGCATGACAACACTAGGCTCGAGTCCAGCTCCCTAGTAGTGTGTCTTTCCCTGGTTTCTGGCTAGAATTTCTTTCCCTTTCAGGGGAACTACATCGCCCTGATCCTTGTTCCAGACGAGGTATGTAGGCAGGTGGTCGTGCGAGACCACTCCGGGCAACCTTTTTCTTTTTTGCGTGTGTTTACTTGTTATCTGATTGTGTGTTTGGGTTCGGATGCCGACGTAAGCCCAGTGATTAGCAGTCGGGCTCCACGTTTGCCCTTTTGAGTGTGTTTTGGTTCGGATGCCGACGTAATTCCATCCAGTGGTTGTCGGGCTCCATGTTTGCCACTCTTGTTTGTTTGTGTTGTTTTGTGTTGTTTGGCGTGCGTAAGCCGAACTACAGTGGCTCTGATTCTCGTTCCATACGAGATATGTAGGCATAAGACGCGATGTCTTATCGAGCTCCCTTCTCTTAACCCCACCTGCGTTCCCTGTGTGTGTGTGATGTTTTAGCAACCTATTCTTTATTTTAGAACGTGGATCCCGTCGAGTACGACGGACGTGAGGGGTGCTAATACCTTCCCCTTGCGTAACCGACTCCCTTACCCTTTCTCTTTGGTCGCAAGACCATTTCCTTTCCAGGTTTCTCTGAGCGTTTCCTTTCCCTATCTGGGGATAAATAACGCGCAGTGGCGGCTCTGTGTGTTTTTATTTTTAGCTCGCCGGTTGATTTTTCGCAGGATGCGACAGCTGGCGACTCCACTGGGGAGCTTTCTATGATGTAGACCTGTGCTGGTCCATCTTCCCTAAGCGAGTCCTTCCTAGCGTTCTAGGATTAGTTTAGGTTGCTTGTTTTGCTTTATTTATTGCACTTATTATTCTAACCAGTGTATATATTTGCATAAATACTTGCATGCATCATACTATTATTGTTGCCGTCCTCTGTGCAGGTGGTTCCTCTGTTTTGGGGTGGGTGTTCTGAGTGGGGCTAAAACCCAGGCCCGAGTATACACCTAGGACTAGTGTGGTCTCATGTTGCCTCCTTCATGTTAGGTCAATATGTGCCTGGCAGCATGATGTACCACAAGCCGGACGAGGTTCATTTGATAGTGCTTGCCTCTGTGGATATTCCACTTTGGTTGAGTTACATCATCTGAACTGTTGACTCTGGTGACCGATCATTCCCGGATCTTTGGTTTAGACGATCTCAGGAGAGCTACAATGGCACACCCGAAAGGGCAAACCCATTGAGTATCTCTGCCCGATTGTCGAGACTATTGTCCGCCTTAGGATGGCCTGTTTAGAATTTACCTGTGAGGGGAGGGTGATTCTTTCAGATACATGATCAGATGGTGACTCAGATGGTGACTCTTTGTTCTGTGGATCAGAGTCCTATTTATAAGTCGGATTTATGGTCATTTATTGCCGAGACGCCGGAGTGCTGTCCGAGATTTATCAGTGGGGATCCGTTTATTTCAGGATTCCCCGGGCCGAGTTATTTATCAGTGGGGATCCGTTTATTTCAGGATTCCCCGGGCCGATTCAGAGATTGTGTGATGGGTCTGCTCAGAGACTGATGATGATGATGATGATGATGTATCTGTCTTCCGTTTATTTCGGAACCCTTGAGTCGGATTTGTGGTTACATATTTCCTCAGATGGTTGTGATCGGTTCAGAAATCAGGGTTGTAGTTCAGAGCAACAGATGTTCAGATGACTTGGAGGATGGCAACGCATTGCATTCATTCATCTGCATCATTCTCATTTTGCATTCATCTGCACCAAACAACGTCTAGCCATATGGGGAGTATTATTGATTGAGAATCTGGTTGAGAGACATCTTGAATTTCAGAATATGGATGTCAAAATGTTGTCTGTCTCGATGAAATCAGAATCAAAGGACAGAAGCTTCCTCATATGGATAGACGTTGCATTCATGCATATTAACCTGTTTGCTGTTTTGCAGGAATCATTGCTCGCGCTCGTAGAGTCATCCCTTTGCACTCAACCCGTCCTCACAGATACTTCACCAGACGCAACACTCCTAGGCTGATGGATCTTCCGAGTACTGATCTCCTTGAGCTGAAGGACAAGATGACTGAGCTGATCAACATCATGCAGGGTTTTGCAGTTGATCAGAAAGCTTTGGCTGACAAAGTTGAAAAGCTCGAGCGGGCTTCAGCTGTTAACAGTGTTGTTAATCTGGATGGTGTCTCCAATCAGGGGCTGGGTGGATCCAGGGATGGTGGTAAAAGAGCAACTGTGGGTATGGTAAATGACAATACTGGTGGATTTGGTGCTGCTACTGGTGGTGGGCCCGGTCTGGGGCATAATTTGAAGGACGGTCAGTTGCCTCCATTCTACGGGTTTGATGACGATAAAGAGGAGGACCGAGAAGCTGATCAATTCTCCATGCACAATGAGCCATTCGGTCAGTACAATGTTCAGCCTCAAAGCAAAGAGATTCAGTTGCTGGCAGAGAAGGTAAGGGCTCTGGAAAGCCATGCTACTCCGGGGTTTGTCAACATGTCCAACATGGGGCTAGTTGAGGGGATTATGATCCCACAGAAATTCAAAGCGCCTGCATTTGACAAATACAATGGGAGTTCCTGCCCAGAAACTCATCTCCAAGCTTTCGTCCGCAAGATCTCTGCATACACGATGGATCAGAAGCTCTGGATGTACTTCTTCCAAGACAGTCTGTCTGGAGGATCTTTGGAGTGGTACACCAAGCTGAAGTCGTCTGATATCAAGAGCTGGCAGGATCTGGGAGATGCATTCTTTAAACAGTACCAATTCAATGCTGACATGGCTCCGAGTCGTACCCAGTTGCAGGGTATGTCTCAGAAGTCAAGTGAAGGGTTTAAAGAGTATGCCCAAAGATGGAGGGAGTTGGCTGCCAGAGTTCAACCTCCGCTGATGGACAGAGAGATGTCTGATCTCTTCATGGATACCCTGCAGGGGGTTTTTGCTGAAAGAATGGTGGGTTGTCCGGTAACCAACTTTGCAGACATTGTGGTGGCTGGTGAACGAATTGAAAGTTGGCTGAAAATGGGGAAGATCCAGGGTGGTAATGCTTCGTCATCAGCATCGAAGAAGCCATTCAGGAATGGTCAGCGCAAGAATGAGGGAGAATTCAGTGCTGTGTATGCCCAAAGAGGACACGGTAGGGATCGTTACTACCAGCACACTGCTGCTGTAACCATCCCTGCTGGTAATCAGTCAGTACGACAGCAACGTCAATCACCTCAACAGAGAGCTGGGTACCAGGTGAAAGGAAAAGGGATTGATCGCTATTTTGACAAGCCGCCCGTGACATATTCTGTTCTGTTCAAAAAGTTGATGGATCTGGGGTTGGTGCAGCCGAGGGCGATGGTTCCGATGAGAACAGATCAGAGGCCTCCTAACTATGATGAGAACGCCCAGTGTGAATTTCATTCTGGAACATCGGGGCATAACATTGAGGGCTGTAGAGCATTCAAGAATGTTGTCCAGGATCTGGTAGACTCCAAGGCAATCAACTTTGCACCGTCTCCAAATGTGAATGCTAATCCCATGCCGGCACATGGTCAGACAATGGTGAGTGCAATTGCTGAAGATTCGGATCACGCCTGTACAGTGGGTAAAGAAACTGACAGTGACTGGGAGATTGATCAATGGATAAAATCGTGTGTACCAGGAAGCTGGAAGGCCTAAACAAGATCATCACTGACACTCGTCCGGAAGAGTAATATTTCTTGTTTTCAGTTTATATGCATGGAAGCCATATGTGTTGCCCGACACGTAATGGTTCATTGTAAGGGCCACCTCATGTTCATAAATTTGCATTTTCTGCATCATTAATAAATGGATATTTTTCAGTCAAAAAGCGGTGTTCCCTGTCTTTCATTTATTTTTGCAGTTTAAAAACAAATAAAATGGCAATGTTTATTTTCATTTTTCTCTTTTTTGATTTGTCTTGTGCCGATATCAAAAATAATTCTCCGGATCTCATTGATAACAATTTGGTTACCCCTCATATGACTTCGATAAACCAATCTATCTTGCTGAAGAAGAAGACGAAGAAGATTGTGATCTGCTGGGATTAGCCAGGTTGTTGAAGCAAGAGGAGAAGGTGATTCAGTCGCACGAGGAGCGATGCAAAGTTGTTGTTCCAAGCACCGCCGAGGTCAGGAAAGAAATAGGAAAATTAGAGCCGCTTCAGAGGCAAGTCGAGGGCAGAATGGTAGTCCTGTTGAAGGAGCATGTGGATACCTTCACCTGGTCGTGTCAGGATATGCCAGGGTTGAACACCGATGTCGTTGTACACAAGCTACCATGGAAAGGAGACTGTCCTCCAGAGAAGCAGAACGCTGGTGCTACTTATCAGAGAGCCATGGTGACTTTGTTTCATGATATGATTCATCGTGGAATCAATTGCTATGTTGATGACATGATAGCAAAGTCCCATACGGAAGTGGGGCATCTGGCTGACCGGGGCAAGTCGGTTGACTGGTTGAGACAATTCAAACCGAGGTTGAATTCAGATAAGGGCACTATCAGAGTGCGATCCGGTAAGCTGAGGGGTTCGTTGTCAAAGAGGAGTCGACGTTCATCCTGCTAAAAAAAAAAAAAAAAAAGAGAAAGAACAATAAGAATGCCTGAACCGAGGAAAAACAGAAAAAGAGGTTCGTGGTTTCTTAGAAAGATTGAACTACCTGTCATGGTTCACATCTCATCTAACAGCCACGTGCGAACCTATATTCAAGATGTTGAAAAAAAAAGATCAAACGGTCAGGTGAAATAATGATTGCCAAGGGGCATTGAAAAAATAAAAGGATAAGTTGCAGGAACCTCCGATTCCGATGTCTCCTGTGGAGAGCAATTGTCAATTCTGTATTTGACGGCCTCGAGGGGTCTACGAGGTGTATTGGGTCAGCATGACTAGTCTTGTCGAAAAGAGCATGCAATTTACCTTAGCAAAAAGTTTACCGACTGTGAAACAATACATTCACTGTTCGAGAAAACTTGATGTACTTTGGCATAGGCTGCTCGCCGACTGAGGCAGTATATGCTGATTCATGCCACTTTGTGGATTGCCGAGATGGATCCGATCGAGTATGTGTTTGAGAAGCCAGCATCGACCGGACGGGTTGCGAGAGAGCAAAAGAATGTTGACTGATTTGTGATCCGCTCAGAAAGCAATCAAGGGGTGTATTGTCTGATTACATCTCTCTGCAACCCGTTGAGGTTATCAACCGATGAAGTTTGAGTTCCCTGATGAGGACATCTCGAGGTACTCAAATCGAAAGATTGAGAGTGACCGATCCCGGAGGAGGGGCCTGACCCCAAATCCGAACGGATTCTGATGTCTGATGGGGAGGTTAAGGAGAATAAGATTTTGTTGCCCGGATAACGTTTGAATACACCAACGACGGTGTGATTGAGTAGGAAACTGGTATCCTGGGTATTGATCTTCGGTGTGTCTACTGGGGCAACTCCTTTCTCATTGGTATATGGAATGGAGGCTGTGTTACCTGTTGAGGTTCAGATTCCCTCTTTGAGAGTCCTGATGGACGTGAAGTTGCAAGAGGCCGAATGGGTAAGGACCCGGTACGAAGAGTTGAGCCTGATAGAAGAAAAGAGGCTAGCGGCCATCTGTCATGGGCAGTTATATCAACAAAGGATGAAGCGTGCTTTTGACAAGAAGGTGCGACCTCGGGTATATCACGTGGGTGATATGGTGCTGAAAAGGATCCTTCCTCCTCAAAACGATAGAAGGGGCAAATGGACACCGAATTATGAAGGTCCATTCGTGGTCAAGAAGGTTTTCTCTGGCGGAGCCTTGTTGTTAACAACCATGGATGGCGAAGATTTTCCATCCCCTGTGAATGCGGACGCAGTTAAAAAATACTTCGTATAAAAGAGACCCGCTGGACGAAAAGAACCAAATAGTCCAGGCAAAAATGGGCATCCCGGCGAACCAAAAACAGAAAAAGGTTCGGGCAAAAATTAGGGATAAAATGAGAAAATTGTACACCCGGCAAGTCGAAAACCTGAGAAGGCGACTTGGGCAAAAAAGGGTATCCCGGTGGACTGAAAACCCGAAAGGGCGGTCCAGGCAAAAGAGGGATTGAAACGAACAACTGCGTCCAGCATGATCGTTTGCGCTTTGGTTAAAGCATCACGGATAATACCCGGTAGGGATCAGTCGGAATCATCTTGTTCAGAAGGCAGAAAGCATGGAGAGTCTGAGGACATATGGGGTGTAACCGAGTTGGAACTCGATGAGATCACGGGTTTCACATTGCCATTAGGATAGATTTTTCCTTTTGCGCAATTACCTCTTTTCAGGAATTGCTTCCTTTGTATTGCTCAATTTGAGCCACACTTTTCCAATCAATAAAATGCATATTCAGTCAAATAATTTTGTTTTTGTTTTTCATTACTGCTTTGATTGCAAAAACATCCAGATATTTTTGATAAAGAATTTTGCATTTTAAGACATACAGGTCCCTTCCAATGCATGTTTATAAGATTGAAAGCTTGAAATCTTATTTGGAAGGTTGAGTGACCCAAGTGTTGAAATCTTGACACGCCTGGGGCACGGTTTTATCTAACGATCTGTTTTGCAGGTACTGTTAGATATTTTCACTCACTTGCAGGTTGTGATGTGGAAGCTGTTGATGAAACAAATCTCCAGAGAGTTCGCGCAGGGACGAATGAATGAAAAACGATGAAGAAACGTTGCGACGTACGACGATCCTTGATGATAATCAAGAAGACTCTTCAAAGTCGAAAGATTTGAAAGTATGTAATTCCCCGCAGAGTTCGATCAGGGACGAGTGCACGAAGGAGGGCGATGAAGAGACGACGAGAGACGTACGACGACCTTTGGAATTAATCAAGAAGACTCTTCAAAGTCGGAAAATTGAAAAGTATGTATAAATCCCAGGAATACGTTTCTCGTCGAGCGCCGAGCGATTGGGAGTACAAGATGATGGAGCAGAAAGGGTCTAGACGAGTCTGGGAGTTCTCAAAAGTAGAAAGCTGATACGAGATTGGGAGGTAGATACCGTGGTTCGACGAGTCGACGGGTGTTCTGTACCAACTTTTCTCATTTTTCCAGCTAGGTCCCCAAGCAGAATTGTAGGACTAGCTCCCCAACAGATCCAAGGTTTGTGGACTTCCCCAGCCGAGTCAGGATGGTTATCCCCGGTAGGTTTACAACGGTGTTTCCTCAGTAGCCAGGCCAGAAGGTTGCTACTCCCCGAGTGGAGCGGGTTTCAATGATATATATCTCCAGCAGTGTTCATCCTACCAGTGGATTGAACAAGTTCCCGTAGCGGACGGATATCTGCATCCCCAGCTGAGTTGATGCTATCTATGGATTGCATGGGTTGTCCCCAGCGGAGTAGTATGCGGTTCCCTAGCAGGGTCAGGATGGTTATCCCCAGCAGGTTTCAAATTGATGTTTCCCCAGTTGAGTCTGGAGATTGCTATTTCCCCAGCGGAATTGCTGTGAGCATTTCCCCAGTGAAGTCGTCAGGTATCTGTGAGGATTCCTGAAGCAGAATCAGGATTGATATCCCCAGTAAATCAAAGACTGTTGTATCCCCACAGAGTGTTGGCGGTGCTTATCCCTAGCAATTTCTCGAGCGGATTGGGTGCAAAGGAGGTTCTTCCCCGGCAAGGGTTGCCTTATTCCCAGCAGCAGTGCTATTCCCCAGCATGGTGGAAATCAGAGCAGTGACGAGTTCCTCAGCAGAGTGTCTCGTACTCCTCAGAAGAGTCCCTTGAGGGGGATATTTCCTTTTTATGCATTCATCATGAAAAAATAGCATGGCATATTGCATAGAAAAATAAATAGTCGCGTAGCATTTCCATAATCGTGGAGCATTACGCAGAAAAATCAATCATGCATCATTAAAAGCATAGCTAGTCTCAAGTCGTGGCTACCGTTTGGGAGGTGATGTTGCATCAAAGTTTCTACCGAGCGGAGATGGGAATGATAATCCATAATTGTTTTCCGGTGCTCAGACCGAGGCGGTATCCAGACCGATTTGGCGTTCAGGCCAGATTTTCCGATTTTCAGATCGAAGAAGTTTCCGACGATCAGGTTGATGTGCTTATGGTATCCAGACCAATCTTTCCGGTGTTCAGACCGAGGCGGTGTCCGGACCGAAGTGGCGTTCAGGCCAGATTTTCCGATTCTTAGATCAAAGAAGCTTCCGACATGTAGATCGGTGCAGCTTGTGGCAGTCAGGCCAATTTTCCGGTTCTCAGACCGAAGTGGCATTCAGGCCAATTTTCCGGTGATCAGACCGAAGTGGTGTTCAGACCAGTTTTCCGGTGCTCAGACCGAGGCGGTATCCAGACCGACGTGGCGTTCAGGCCCAATTTCCGATTCTCAGATCGAAGAAGTTTCCGACAATCAGGTTGATGTACTTGTGGTATTCAGGCCGATGTTCCGGTGTTCAGACCGAAGTGGCGATCAGGCCGATGAAGCGGTATTCAGACCGAGGTGGTTTTCAGACCAAGAAAAATTTCGGGGTTCAAGAAAATAAAAAAAATAAATAAAAAAAAAGAAAGAAAAAGGGAAAAGAGAGAGATGATAATCCCGCGTGGATGTGTGGTTTTCAGACCATGGTTATCCCTGTGTTACCATTTATTTTGGTATCCAGGTCGACGCTTTCAAGTGTGTTTCTACGCCGATGCTGACAGGCGTTGTTAATTATTATCCCATCAGAGTGCAAATTGTTCGTCTGTTTCTTGGTATTCAATCACTCTTCATCCTGATCATCCGAAAGCCGAGGCTATTCGTATCGACAGGTTCACAGTGGATTGAATAGGGGCAGCTGTAACACCTCAAAATTTGCCCTCCTCTCTTGGGACTAGCATTAACATATTACATACATTTTTAGGTCATTAGGCATTGCATATTGCATATCATGTGGTTACATTGTGCAAGCCATCCTCTCAAGTCTTGTTCAGAAGATGAGGAAGTCAAAGTGCAAGCCTAGGGTTTATTGACTGATCATGATCATCTGAGGATTGGGCTGTGAATTAGGGTTTTGTGATTCTCAATGGATGTTGATCTTCATCTTGATTGCAATGATTCATCATCATCATCATGTTTGGATGTCATCAGAAGATTGAAGCTCATTCCTTGAGATTAGGGTTTTGACCACTGGTCAACCCTAATCAGCTGCATCGGGCCAATCAGGGCATGATCAGGAGATGGGGTTTATGATGGTTATGGGGTTCATTCTATGATTATATTATGCTTATTGAGGCTAGGGTTTCACCCTTGAGCCATTTCAGTTGGAGATTGGGGCTTAATTTGATCTATGCATTGCCTGATTCATCTGTCAGTTGAAAAGTCAACTGTGGTCAACTGTACATGATCTGATGGATTTGGAGGTGGAAATGAGTTGGATACACTTCATTCATGTTGGAACAAGTGTTATTTGACATTGCAAAGCTTAAAAATGAAGAAAATCAAGTCAGGACAAAAACTGCCAAAAATAGAAAGTGACTTGTAATTGAAGTTTCCAAAAATGGAAAGTTTTTGACCTCAAAGCCACGTGTCCAAGGAAGCTTCAAATGAAAATTTGTTCAACATGAAAGTTGTAGATCTTGTTCTCACCTTTCCAAAAAGTCCGAGAACTTGAAAATCTCATGTATGGTTGGAAAATTAGGGCTCAGTGAAATTCAAAAATGACCCATAATCAGGAGGCCATAATTTCCACATGGTTTGTCCAAATTGCAAGTTCTTTATATGCACAAACTCCATTTGACATGTACTTTCATGGTGCATAATTGGATTTTTCCAAAAGTGGTCAATGCAAAAAGTCAATTTTCAACTGGACAGTTAAAATGGACCAAGGGCAAAATTGTCCAACTTGTGAAATAATTGGAATTTTTGAGTGGGGATTTTTGCTACACCTCATGAATGGCATTTAAAAGTTGTTGGAATCATCATTTCATGGCAAAGGCTTATGGTTTGAAAATTGGCCATTAAAATGAAATTGCAAAATTGGACAAAGTGGCATTACATGGTGATTTTCCAAAATACTCATCCAATGAGAGTGAAACAAGTTGCAACAGCTCACACATGTCATTTTGAGAGTGTGTGAGCTGTCCATGAGGTGGCAATGAGCTGGCATGTGAAATTCCAATTTTGCCCTTACTTGAAATTAACCATTTTCACTAACAAATGCAATTTGGTTAATTAACATGGTTAATCATGGTTTAAGCACACATATATATTTCTAATCACACAATAATCCTAACAGAATACACACTTTCCAAAACCAGATCTGAAAACTCATCACATTCTCTCAAATTGCTCAAGAACACAAAACCTTCAAATCCATCAATCTTCTTCAATATTGGCTCAATCTTCGAAATTCTTCTTGCATTGATCTTGTATCATCATCCTCTCCATCTGTTTGTGAAGTTTGGAAGGAAAGAAGCACTGATTCGCAGCTGTCCAAAGTGCACTCATCAATGGCAAAACGAGTTTTCATGCAATAGGAGCAACATCAATTGAGTTCAAGCACATCACTCACCTTCCTCATCATCCTTCTACATCTGTTTGTGGAGAAAAGCACGCAAAGAGCATCAATACGACACTGCCATTCCAGGTACACGAGTTTTTCGAATGTCACGGTTTTTCAAATTGTTGTATGCGTTTTGTAGTTTATTGATTGAAGATCATCGTGACATAGGTAGTTTTGCGAATGGTGAATCGTAGCTCATGTAATCTCGATTTGAAGTTTCGAACCAAAACCCTAAGTTGATCGATTCGCGTGATATAGCAACATTTAGGTTAGATTAAGTTGATATTTGAGATCTACATGTTTAGACGAGTCCAACGGCTATCCATTTGTTCATTTTGGTTGAGATTCATGGATCTTCATGTTCTTGCTTTTTCTGGAAAATCTGGGCGAAAACGATGAACAAAGCAGCATTTGATCTGAAATTCCGTTTGAATTTTCAAATAACGCGTTTCCCGCTCCCGCCTCCATTATTTACAATTGTGCCATTGGCAATTTTAATTAATTAATTTAATTCTAAAAAATTCAAAAAAATTCATTTCAACCTTAGAAAATTCACCAAAAAATCATAGAAAATCAGAAAAATATAGGAATTTTTGTGTTGACTTCCTTTTTGAATGTAGAATTTATTTGACCTAGTGATTGAAGTTGTGCATGGTAACATTTGTGTTTGACTTAGGGTTGATTAACATGTGTGACATTTTGATACATTCTACCATTTTGATTGTGAAATCCTCATGCTTACAAAGAAATGTCTGGAAAGTTTTGTGGTAATTGTAGACTGGTTGATGATGATTTACATGTACATTTTGTGAATTTTTGATTCCTGGTGATTGAGTTATGAATTTTGGAACTTAGGTGTGACAATTGGTGTCACACCTCATTGTGTCAACTTGCTGGATTTATTTGAATGACTTAGGCTTGTTAGAATGATATGAAATTTTGCATGGATGTTCATTAACATGTTAAGATGCTATGTGAATTTTTGTGGAATTTTATGTGGCATTTTCAATTTGATTGCTATTTTTCATCTCTGTTGGTTGATTATACAAGTTCATGTGACACATGTTGGTAGATTTAATGTGAAATGCTCATATGGTATTGAATGCTTATGAAATTTGGTATGATAGTTGTAGACACATGATGTGGCATCCCTGTTTTGGTCTCACTCATTTCTTTACTGTTTTCATTGAGTTATGAATTTTTGAAGTGAATGCATATGTTGATGTTGTGATTTGGAGCATGTAATTGTGTCTGTTTTTGTTGATTTTCATTGACATGGTTCCCTTTGCCCAATTAAGCTGAAATTTGGTGTGCCATACCTGGATTAGGTCCTGTTTAGGTGTAATTTATTTGAGATTTTTTGGATTTGTTTTGATATGGATTTGAATGCAATAGTTCTGTTTGGATGTTTGGTGTTCCATTTGAACTAGTTTGGATTGTTTTGTGCATAAAATGAATATAATGAATGATATGGATATGGGACCAAGTGTGTTGGCTTTTGTTTGACATTAATTTGACTTTGGTTAGAGATACCTTGCTGTTTAGGAATTTTTCTTGCCTTTGGACCCTAGGCTTGGCCTAGTGGTCTAGTTGCTAATGTTTGCTTGATTTTTCAGGATGAATAGCACAATGCACATGGAGAATGAATCAAGTTAAATGCAATTGATGTTGTTTGATGTTTGTACACTAACATAACTTTGTTTTTGTAGGTTGTGAAGCTTGGGCTTGAGTTTTGAGCTTGCTTTGTTGTGCATTAGTTTGTATAGTCTGATTGGTTGAACACTTGTTGTTTTCTGACTGTTTGTCTGAGTTGCTAATTGGTTAGCTTTTGTACAGGTACCTTTAGCCGCTTCTAGTTCTTTTAAGAACTTGCTTGGTAGCTGCTGCTCGGTTGTGTAAACCGCTTGAGGTAGGTCCTCTTGACTTCATGTAGTCTGGGAGACCCGGCTGTTACCGGGCCGGGCAAATGTCTGAAGTCCTCCTTAAGAGGCAATGATTGTGATTGTTTAATATTGTGCCTAAGCAGGTAAAGTCCTTAATCAAGGCAATTGGTGGAAGGTAGGGGTATGCAGTCTACCCCCACTATTCAGTTGAGTCTTCTCCTTGCTCCCATTACATGGTTGTAGCATTGAGATCCTAGCCCAAGATCCTGTGCAGTGCACATTGTGTCAGAGTCTCTGAGTATAGAAGGGTTCCCCCATTCTGGACCCATGCTCATTTGTCAGAAGCTCTCCCTGGTTAGGGATAAGAGTTGTGAGGTCTGATCCTCACTTCACCTCTCATCTGCTTCACCTTAGCCTCGTAATGGCAAGGTTAAGAGCAAACACAGCCCGTACAGACGACTTGCTGAGGCAGTCAAACCTATTGTGTGAGCCACTTGTTTGGTTATAGTGCGTGCTATGTGGATATCTGTTTGAGATGCTTGTTCTCATTGGATGTATGCTTGAATTATTCTGTATGCTTGTGTGCTTGCTTCCTTCCTGGATAGGAGTAGTTTGCTTATGCAAGTAGGATAGAAAACCGAACTTAGGGTAAACGATGCATGACAACACTAGGCTCGAGTCCAGCTCCCTAGTAGTGTGTCTTTCCCTGGTTTCTGGCTAGAATTTCTTTCCCTTTCAGAGGAACTACATCGCCCTGATCCTTGTTCCAGACGAGGTATGTAGGCAGGTGGTCGTGCGAGACCACTCCGGGCAACCTTTTTCTTTTTTGCGTGTGTTTACTTGTTATCTGATTGTGTGTTTGGGTTCGGATGCCGACGTAAGCCCAGTGATTGGCAGTTGGGCTCCACGTTTGCCCTTTTGAGTGTGTTTTGGTTCGGATGCCGACGTAATTCCATCCAGTGGTTGTCGGGCTCCATGTTTGCCACTCTTGTTTGTTTGTGTTGTTTTGTGTTGTTTGGCGTGCGTAAGCCGAACTACAGTGGCTCTGATTCTCGTTCCATACGAGATATGTAGGCATAAGACGCGATGTCTTATCGAGCTCCCTTCTCTTAACCCCACCTGCGTTCCCTGTGTGTGTGTGATGTTTTAGCAACCTATTCTTTATTTTAGAACGTGGATCCCGTCGAGTACGACGGACGTGAGGGGTGCTAATACCTTCCCCTTGCGTAACCGACTCCCTTACCCTTTCTCTTTGGTCGCAAGACCATTTCCTTTCCAGGTTTCTCTGAGCGTTTCCTTTCCCTATCTGGGGATAAATAACGCACAGTGGCGGCTCTGTGTGTTTTTATTTTTAGCTCGCCGGTTGATTTTTCGCAGGATGCGACAAAGGGTACAGCCAGAAGAATCTATAAATTTTGTAGCATATATTAAATTAACATGAAAAGTAGGTATATAATAAACATTAGAGAGAATTAAGGAATTAGATAGATGAACCGTGCCCGCAATGTCAGTTTTAACAATGGTTCCATTAGGGAGTTTCATGTGGATGGGGGGAACAGAACAATGAAAGTGAAAATTGCGTAAATTCGGAGTGATGTGATGAGTAGCACCTGTATCAATTACCCAATATACAGGTGGCTTACCATCGATGAGAGGAGAAACAGAGTTAATGTTAGGTAGATGAGTGGCATCAGAGGTAGTAGGAGCGGAAGCAGACGAGGGATGATGTTGAAGCATTTGTAGAATCTGGTTATATTGACTCTGAATGGTAGCAATAGAGGGTACAGAAGTAGAATCAACCGGAGTTTCGAGCGAAGGAGAAGCCATAGCGTTGTTGATGGATGACTTTTGGCTTTTGTATTGATAACCGGGAGGGTAGCCGTGTTTCATGAAGCAGGTATCGATGGTGTGATTGTTACGACCACAATGAGTGCATATGCATTGTGAAGAAGCACCACGACCCGGAAAAGAGCGGCCGCGACCGCGAGAAGAACCATTGCCGCGAGCTCCCCCATAGTTGTTAGAAGGTTGAAATTGCATAGCTAATGAAGGTGGGTCTGGTGATTCAACAGGGATGGTGGTGGAACGTCTTTCCTGGCCAAGAACCATGGAGAAAGTCCTGTCAAGGGAGGGGAGAGGATCCAACAGAAGAATCTGAGAGCGAACCGTAGAGAATTGATCAGTTAGGCCCTTAAGAAACTTGATAACACGATCTTGATCTTTGTATCGACGAAGATCCGAGGCGGCACCACAGGTGCATGGAATAGCACAAGTACAATCCCGCGTTGGTCGAAATGCGTCAATTTGTTCCCAAAGAGATGTGAGTTTGGTAAAATAGGTGGAAACGTCGAGGGTACCTTGATGCAGGTTGGTGAGATCGTCTTGAAGATCGGAGATTTTGAATATATCGCCTTGAGAAAACCGTGTCTCTAAATTTTTCCAAACAACTGATGCATTATCAATCCACAAAATTGATTGAGCAATGGTTTCAGAAACCGATTTTTGCAGCCAAGAAAGGACCATGTTGTTGCATCGAAGCCAGGGATCGTAAAGAGTGGTGCCGGCGGCGGGTTGAGCGAAGGTGCCATCAATGAAGCGGAGTTTGTTCTTTGAGATTAGTGAAACTTTCATGGCTCTTGACCATGAGTTGTAGTTGGTATGATCAAGAAGGGGAGTGACGAGGACAAGTGAGGGATTTTCGTTAGGGTGGAGATATATAATCTGGAAATTTTGGAAAGAAGCAATTAAAAGATGGCACGTGTTGGGAGAAGATAAGAAGGAGACAAAATAGTGAAAGGAAGAAAGGGAAAGCCACACAAGATGGAGGAGAAGGAAAGATATCAGGCTGATACCATATTGGAACTCATGAACCATTGAATGGTATTATTTCATATATCATTCCAATTGAGAGTTACAGTAAATATATAGCAAAAGATACAAAAAAGCTAACGGTAACACATGATAACAGATTTCCTCAAATAGTGGAAATAGTGGACCAAGTCATAAAGACTATTAGACTAAGTCATTAAGGCAAATTAAGAGAGGTTTTCTAATACTATATACAGTTAAATTCATAACTATTAAAGTTGGAAATTATTATTTAATAGAATAATTTCATAAAGTGTGCAATAAATAAAATATTGAAGCAAGAGAAAATAAAATAGTGTTCACTCATTAAATACCTCCAAGGATACGGACAAATAAAGAATAATAAGAAAATATGATCTGAATTCACAAATGTTCAATGGTGTTGAAAAATACATCAATTTAAAGGGGATAAATTTGGTGAAGATTGATGTTTTATTATTTATTTTTTAACTATTTTAGATTGTCATTATAAGTTTAGATTTGTATTTAAAAGACAATTTGATGAATGAATAAAGTTTTGTTTTAATATCTTAACTTCTTCTTTTTTTAATGATGGATTCAATTTGTCTTTTAAATTTGAATATTGTTATAGTTAATTCAATCCGGACTTGTGACCATCTAAAATTATTGAAAAGTTTGAGAAATATAAACTTTAGTCCCAAGTTAAATAATATTTTAAGACAAATATTGTAACGTGTCTTGAGAATATTATTATTGTTTTTTATCTCAATTAAAATTAATTCTTGAAGATAAAACTCAGCCTCCTAAAAAAACTAGAGTATCAAGTGTCATAAAGAATTGTTTGAAAAGAGAAATTTGATTCAGTATGATTGAAAAAATCTATTATTATCATTGTGACACTTCTTACTTGTTATAATTTTGGTGCTTCATAAGATGAATATCAAGTTAGTTTGCAAAAAAGATAAAACTCATTTATGAGTTAATGAACTCATTTGATTTTGAGATGTCTATTATGATTATTTTTTTTTGGGTCTTACAAGTTCATTGGGTGTAAGTTTATATTCCTAGTTTAATGTGTCCATTTTATTTTATTTAATCAGCAATAATATATGATTATTGTGTGAAACCAAAAAATTTCTAACAAAAGTTTAGCGATGAAAGATTTTGGGCACATCTCTTTTGTATTAGGTATTTAGATACTTAAAGATTATTCTCAAGATATTATCTGATTATTAAAAATATATTTCCTAAGTGGGAGATTGTTGGATTATTTTATAATTTAAATACTATTTAATTGTTATATTCCAATAATTATTATGTGAGCATATATGTTTTAATTATATTAGCTATTTATCAAAATTAAGAGTCTTAATTGATTAAGTGGTTAAATAAATTTTAAAAACTAATAAATTTTAATTAATTAATTAATCGGATATGACCTCAAATATTAGTGAGAGAGTGGAAGAGAAGTTTTTTGCGATATTTTCTTGGTGGCTTTTTGGATGTTTGAAGTTTGTGCGCAGAGTTTTCAATGGAAAAATTGTGTGTAATGATGAGAAAATTTCCTAGTATTTATAGGAAAACACTAGATTAAAAATTCAATTTTGATTGATTTGTTTTTGGAAAGATTTGTATGAACGAGACATATTGTGATTTGATTTGTATCTTGGGGATCAAGTTTGTACAAATTTGGAAAGTATCGATGAACTCTTTGATGTAATTGGATTTTATATAATCTATTATTAATAAAAAATGATTTCATTTTGATGATTTGGTCTAATTTTACTCTTTTTTTTGAAATTTTTGATGTTTTTATGATAAAAATACATAAAATATTATAAAACAATAAAAAAAAGTAATTTAAAAAAAATACTTAATTAAAAACGAAAAATAATGTTAAAAATGTGTCCAAAAAACCAATATTGGATATTTTGTTGACTTTTTAATAATAATAACAAAAAAAAAGGAAAACATTGGGGTTTGAACTTGCAACATTGCATTTGACATTCTTAGACACTTACCAACCAAATTAATTGACACTTTTTATTTTGAAATGTTAAAGATAGAATAATAAAAAGAATTCAGATAAAATTTAGGGCGTGACAATAGGTTGTATATATTTATAAAAAAAATAATCATGACGCTTCCACAACATATATCTCGATTATTGATTGGTCGAAGTGGAAGATTTGTCATAGAATGTATTATTTGTTGTAGTGTCGGAATCATAACCATGTCATCAGAATCGCAACAACACCTCCAAGATCATGAGACATCGTTGTAAGAAATCTCCATAAATCGTGAAAACAATACCTTCGAAATCAATGGTAAGTTTGGAGTTTAACTTTGAAATCCATGGTGAAAAATTCATGGAAATGAAGATGATGTTCGAGAATTTTTGAGTTATGGTTGATAGATGGGGAAAGAGTTGGGTGAGAGATGGAAAGAAAGAAAGGCAATTTAGGGTTCCATATTAAGGAGGGACAATCCTAAGTTTTGCGTGTGTTTGAGAGAGAGAGTAAAAGCCAAGTCAAATAATACAATACCACCTAGACTACCACATATATTAAAGTTAATGTTTTTCACAAACATTTAACATAAAAGATTAAAGATTAAGTTCATTAATATAACGGTTGTTAAGAGACCAATACATAACATTTATTAAACAAGAGATTAATGTGAAACTTTATCATAATTGATTATTTCACATATATTAAAAAAATGTGATAAATAAAATAGATAAAATTATATCTTTATCAAGAAATTAATTAATATGCGTTGTTAGTGTAAAAAAATTTACACTGTCGATTCATCACCATCACTCGTTTGCATTACTTTATAAATTTTAAAAATAAAAGTCAAACTTGTCCCAATATCCAACGATTATAATTTATTGATTGTGTAAAATTCTTTTACACTGTCAGTGTATTTCAATTAAATTCTTTTATCAAATTATCTTTGCCTACTATTTGTGTATTCAAATAATCATAAATACAAAAAATGATAAAATAATAAATTAAATATATTAACAAAAATATTTAATTAAAAAATTAAAATTAAAAATTAAAACGACACTTATTTTTTACAAGATATTATGTGCGACTTCTTGAAGCAACATTTACCTGAATAGATGCATGTATTAACTAATTCAAGTTAAAAATTAAATAAGAATAATCTGTATGTGTGAACGGTATAAAATTTATTTACACATTTATTCCATCATGTTAAATAGACATTCCAAAAAATATAGATTATAGAAACATTTTAAAAATTAATTTAAAAGCTAATATCATAAATTAACTTGATTGATCCAGGTGTAAATAACAGACAATTTTTATCTCCTCCAAATCTAAATTATAATCTCAAAACAATCTCGATCCTCCACTCTAATCTTTTTTAAAGATGCAAAATTAAATTCCAAACTCATCTAAAATAGGTTCTTATTAAATCAGCAATCATTTATTTAATGTTATCAATTTTTTAATAAAAATATTAGAATTTCTAAAATAAAATAAAATTATAAATAATAAAATAATACAATCTCAAAAAAAACCTATGCAAACATTTTAAATAAATAATATAAATCAAAATATTAAAAATTAAATATATATTTAATCTTTTAACTTATCAATATTAAATAATAAAATAAATAGAACGGATTTAGAGTGAATATTAATATTTTTATTTTTCGATTCATGTATTTTAAAAATATGAAAAACCCAAATCCAGATTTTTTCGATTTCATTCGGATGAATTCAGAACAATATTTCCGGGTATGAATTATGTTATGTTAAAATATAACATTAAGTTAAAATGATACGAGAATTCATTCTTAGGCATACATTGATTAGTTATTAATAATTCATTTTATTGCACCCCATAAATTAGGGCAGCGACACGTATTACATAAGATATTCTTATCCGTCACGTCAAATGCATCATCAGCATGATTTATCTCAAAAACAACTACATCCATTTTTCTTTAAACTTTTTAAATATATTAAAATAGCTAATAATGTTTGATAATTTTAATAATAATAATAATAATAATAATAATATTAATTAATAAAATAAATGATTTAATTGAAATACACTAACAGTGTCAGTATCAAACGTCAGTTAATCATAACCGTTAGATGTTAAAATAAATTTAATTTTTATTTTAAAAATATATAAAATAATACAAACGGATGATGATGATGAATCGATTGAAAAAAATTTACACCATACATAATAATTATTTTAAATATATGCTATTTATTTTAAAAGGATAAAAATGAATGGCATATATGTGGAAAAAATGGGCAAATGATTTTGAAACAATTTTGAATATTTGTCTTCCTGACACTTCCTAATCGGTGAATAACCAGCCTATTTCCGCGTCTGCACAAATTTCAATTAAGAAGCTACTACTCTACTATTAGTAATGGCGAAACAAATACAGAACAAAACTCTTTTGATGCACTTGCTCATTCTCTTTCTCTATGCTTCCTCTCTTACCGTATCAGCAAGAATCGCACCTCTCTTGCAAAATTATGGAAATTCCATTTTCAGATCAAGTTTTCATACTATTTATGACACTTCAAACTACGGTCTTCTCCACCTCAATAACGGTTTGGCTCTCACACCTCAGATGGGGTTTGTTTCTTCTATCTCTTTTACCTTTTAATTCATTCAATCAATTTCTGATTCATTCAATTTCTTTGGAATTTGGCTTGATTTTGAACAAGAATTGAAAAGTTATGATTTATGTCACATGTTGATTTTGTGTTTTCTGTAGATGGAACAGCTGGAACTTCTTTGCATGCAATATCAATGAAACTGTTATTAAGGAAACAGGTCTTATTTTCTTCCTCAGTTGCTACTTGCTACTGGATGAATCATTCATGGATTCTGATGATGATGACTAATGAGCAACATTTCATTCACTTCATTCAAATTTATTTTATTTTTGCATTTGAAAAAAATCAACATTTTTAAACCTTGACTGATTTGTATTAATATTGTTCCAGCTGATGCACTTGTATCTACGGGATTGGCTGAGTTAGGTTATAACTATGTCAATATAGGTACTCATTTTGTATCTCCAATATGAAAATTCTCACATTATAAGTCACATATTACATATGTATGTATTTCATGTGGCAATTTACAATGTGCAGATGATTGTTGGTCTTCTGTGATAAGAAATTTGAAGGTTAGTTAAAATTTGTTTCTTTCAATATCATTGGATAAACTTTAGGACTATTGTCTTTTCTTGTTGTATATACTTGTTGGCTTTCAATGTTGTCTATCTTGACATTTGATTGGATGAGGAAAAGTTGTTTCAATTGTCATATGTTATGTTTTGGCTAAGTAGTACTGCAGAAAATAGATAGAAATAGCAAGTCCCTCTTAAGTTTTGAGAGGCTCTGTGTAGGTTGGTCATCTTTTAACATTGACAAATATCTTATGAGGCCCTTTTAGCCACAACTTAAGCATGTCAAATTTTGGTCCATGTGCTGTAGCCCACGTTTCACGCCCTCAAAGACGGCCTTGGTTCTCGGGTATATTTAAGAAACGGTTATTTGCCTTTTGTGGAATGCTTCCTTTATGCCTCCAATGTTCTGGTATATTTGCTGTCTTTAATGTTTAATCTAGCTGGAAAGTGTGAATATTATACATTATTACATGTACAATTCGTTTTCTATGTGGATAAGATTTGATTTACTACAATGCTTGAAACTCAATCATTCAAATATTCTCTCAATAAATATACGTTGTTCCTTATAGTTTTTGATTTGGTTTGGAAATGTAGGGTGACCTGGTACCTGATCGTAAGACATTTCCATCAGGAATCAAATCACTTGCAGATTATGTGCACGGAAAGGGACTCAAGCTTGGTATTTATTCTGATGCTGGGTAGGATATACTTTGCAAAATTTTATATGGGAGACTTTTAACTCATTATAAAATATGTTAATCCCATTTTAATTGCGACTAACTGATTCTTTTTCTGCTTCCAACTGGTATTAGGGCTTTTACGTGTCAAGTCCGACCAGGATCAATTTTCCACGAAAATGATGATGCAGATTTATTTGCCTCTTGGGTTAGATTCTAATATCTTATTTCATAATTTTGCAAAAGCCTGACAGATACTCTTCACGTCTCATAGATTCTGTGGAGGTCCTAAGAATAGAAGTGATATTCATTCATTTCTCCTTTATGTGTGCATTAATGAGCTGCATTAGGTTCAAATTACATCTGATGTAAATAGTTTAGTTCTGCAGGCCAGTATATCTTTCTATGGAATTAATCTGTTTCTTTAAGGAAAACCAACCTTTGGATATGAAGTTCAGATTTGAGACAAATTTAGCCTTTTCAAAAAAAAAATAAACACCGAATTTGGACCAGATACGATGTTAAGTCATTTAATGGAATTCTTTTAATGTTCAAAAGAAAAATGAATGAAGAAAAGTTATGCCCTTATAGTTCTCAGTCATTGATAACTCTGAAATTTGTGTATAGATGGTTTTCATTGAACTTTGCATCGGACAGATCTTCATAGGTATTATGTCCACCGTGACATAGTTAGATTCTTAGAAGCAGCGCAACTCCAGAATTTCTAAAGGAAACAGTGAAGTGATATCTAAAATTAGTTTCATTGCCTGGTAAATTAAATGTAAATCATCTCAGTGACATCTTGAGGTGCTTTTGGAAACCACTGCTTCATAGCTTAACTTCTGAATCACATTTTTTATAAATTAAAATTGTTTCCAGTTACATTTTTCTGTAGTTTATTAGTGATTTTCACACCATTCTAACATTTTACCAGGGTGTAGATTATTTGAAGTACGACAATTGTTACAATCTGGGCATCCCTCCAAAAAAACGGTTTTTTTCTCATCTGTCTCATAATTTTCAAAAGCAACAATACCTAGTACATATATACTAAATCAACGTGTTTTCATTTATCCAGATATCCACCTATGCGTGATGCCCTCAATGACACTGGACGTAAAATTTTCTATTCAATTTGTGAATGGTAATAAGACGTGTCTGTTTTTTTGTTATGAGTTTAGTTTACAAATGGTATAGATAACATGACAGACATTATCCGACTATATTTTTGTTTCCACAGGGGTGTTGACGATCCTGCTTTGTGGGCAGGCAAGGTTGGTAATAGTTGGCGCACAACCAATGACATCAATGATACATGGGCAAGGTTAAATTTTTGGACTTTGATTTATAGACTGCGCATTCAACATTTTATTAGGGATGCCTATAGTTTAATAACATCAATACAGAGTTTTAACAAATTATCAACCATCATTCTTGTCCAAGTTTTGTTTTTAATGTAGTCCAATTATAAAAATGACGTTTTTTTTTTATGTTTAGCATGACATCTATTGCCGATCTTAATGACAAGTGGGCTGCATATGCGGGTCCTGGAGGATGGAATGGTAGACATTTCTCTTTTGAAATTTAATTGAAAATATATAGCAAACAAGACATATTCCTACTTATCTCTCATGTTACGATACGATTCTTGGACAGACCCAGATATGTTGGAAGTTGGCAATGGTGGCATGACTTACCAGGAATACCGTGCTCACTTTAGCATCTGGGCTTTAGCCAAGGTGATGCTCTTAATTTCTATTTCTTCCTCCTTTCTCTTGGTGTAGGGATATGACATGGACCAAAGTATCCTAAGGCTAGTTAAAATTTGTCAATTTGCTCAATATGTGTTACGATGATAATCCTCACTTCATTTTCATTGGTATTGGCCACAATATTTTGTGAATAAAGCATGAAGATATATTTGAAAAGATCTTAACACAAATACTATGGCTCGATTTTTTACATGTTCAAAATTGTAAACTTGTGTGCAGGCTCCTCTATTGATTGGTTGCGATGTAAGAAATATGACTGCTGAAACACTTGAGATTTTAAGCAACAAAGAAGTCATTGCTATAAATCAAGGTAGTATCATAGTGCTTTTCTCTCCGTGCTATTGCTGTTTATATTGTTACTACTTGATGTATATATATTTTTTCATTAGTCTTATTCAAAAAGGTTAGATGAGTAAGATTTCTAATTCTTATGTCTCTCTGCAGACTCACTTGGAGTCCAGGGAAGGAAAGTTCAAGTTGCTGGAATAGATGGTTGTGCTCAGGTAATCTATTATGTATCATCTTGTAGTCACGGTATATAGTTCTGATGGTGTTTTCCTGGATCAAGTAACCTGTATTCATATTCATCTTGGATGAAAATACTTTCACCATGTACATTTCTTTTACCTTCTAAAACACGCGATCTTGCCCGGTCTTTGAAATTATACCTATTCAACTGAGAAAATCAAGAACAAATACTGTTATATATTTTGTCTATGTTTGATATATATATTTTGACCATCTGTATAGACTGTATTTTAGTGCTACTTATATTGCTTGAAGTATGTTAAACTTAGTTTTACATATTTATTTACAGGTTTGGGCAGGTCCTTTATCAGGAAACCGTTTGGCCATTGCTCTCTGGAATCGATGCTCAAAAGTTGCCACTATAACAGCTTCATGGGCATCAGTTGGGCTTGAATCTGGAATTCATGTTTCTGTGAGGGATTTGTGGCAGGTAAGCTTGTCTAACCAGCCTTTCAATTTCTTCTCATTAGGCGAAATGCTTTACCTATTTGTTTTTAAGGACTAGTTATCTCAAAAGTTTTTGTCCCTTCACTATCTTGCAGCACAAGGTAATAAAAGGAGATGCAGTTTCATCATTCAGTGCTCAAGTTGATTCTCATGATGCTCACTTGTACATATTTACTCCATCTACTGCATCTTACTCTGCACAGTAAACCATACTTCACCTACCTATATGGGTTTTGGTTCATCTCTAAATCCAAAATGGGCATGGCAGCATATTCACCAAATGAATGAACCTCTGCTGGTTTGTTTTCTGTTATGGAGAAATTAGAGTCCTTCACTCAAATAAGTTGTGCACTATGTATACGTTGGTGTGCCTATTCATGAATCATGATCACATGATTTATGTCTAAAATGTGCCCCTCGATGGATTTATGATGTTTGTAAAGGTATGCTATGTAGAGCATGATAATTTAGAGCTTGCTAAACTTATTTATTTAAGCTATGTTCTTGAGTTATGTCATTTGTTGTTATGCATGGTACATATATCCTTGCATTATTCAACATTCCTAGATTGCATTTTTGTATGATATAAACACAATGGACATAAGCACTTAATTAAATTAGATGAAATTTAACATATTATTTTTCAAACACTAACAATTAGTTGTGAATAATTAAAATATCAATTAAATACAAATAAGATTCATACCGAAAAATACAGATTAGATCATAGATCACAAATGTCTTGGACGAGTTGGGTTTGAACAAAATACACAAGTGGATCTAATCAAGGTAGCATCTAAATTGATTGGTTCTTTTGAACAAAATACACAAATGGATCTAATCAAGGTAGCATCTAAATTGATTGGTTCTTTTGTACATATCGATTAAATATTGAGAACATAATTCTCACATCATTGCTGTTTTGATAAGCTTAATATGTCCATCATCGTTGGTTGACAGACGATGATAATCAACACCGACCATATTCATTGTGTCATGGGTGGTGGTTGAGACGAAGATTCATTTGGATAGTTGATGTTTTATATTAGACAATGTAACATTGATTGATCTTGAACAAATGGGGAAGGGTCTCCATGTTGTCCATGTTGAAGTAAACTACACCTAGTTCATTCCGACTCGGTGTGGATAAGAAGACATACATCTTTTTATACAAAATTTTGTGCATTTTAATTCATATAAAGTAACATCAAAATAACTTAAGTAAATTTTTGGCCCTATTGGGAAAAATTCGGCCCTATTGGAGGATTTAGGGTCTCGGTCCTATGGGAAAAGATTCGGCCCTATTGGAGGATTTAGGGTCTCGGTCCTATGGGAAAAGATTCGGCCCTATAGGAGGATTTGAAAGCGTATCAAGTTTGAAAGCGGATTGCGTCCTGAGATCAAATAAGGTATTGGTTATCAGGAATTCGCCGATTTTCTATGCTGGTGAATAAATACAGGATATATGTGTTTACTGGTGAATTTGGTAAAGTAAAACAAGTTTCTATTAATACTTAGAGGATCGAACTCGAAAATTTCTTAGAACATATTTGTGTGAATTGTGGTTTTTGAAACATGATATTGTCAAGATCGAAAAAGTTTTGTTTGATAGATACTGATTCAAACTTAAACGAAATTGGAATGTATAAGCTTTGCGAATAAAATGACTATAATCGAAATGCAAAGATTTAAAGAAAATAACTTGAATGTAAAATGCTTTGAATTCATAAATGTAGAATGCATACGTAGAAATTTCCTTGCTCGTTTCTCAATACGCAGATATTTTGAGTTTACAGAATTTTTAGTACAATGGTGGACCCCTACCACATAAGCAAATGTCTACTTATATACTAGTCTAAAATAACGGCTCACAACGGCCGACTAGACACATTGTGCTACGTCTCATCTCCACGTAGTCGTTATCTTCGACGAACTTCCATGTGTTTCTGAATAACTGCCTGGTCTTATCCATATCTGATTTATTCGACTGGCCAAATAACCAACCTAATATTGGAAATTTTATTAAGTCCAGATTTCATGCATCCTCTGATCTTTGACTAGCGTTCGACTGGGACTAGTTAAACTACCCTTCGACCAACAAAAAATCATCAGTTCAGCTTATGGCCTCAATCAACCATGTTCGACCTCACACTTCACCATGACATACCTTTGTGTCTTGCTTACCATTAATATCCATGCCGAAAACCCAAGGTAACAAATTGTCCCCGAAAGTACCATGTTCGATTTAGATCAGAAAAGAGAAAAGTGGCATTTTTTAATGTATTTTAGACACTGTTTTATCTTCACTACTGACGTCATCGTCATCATTACCATTTTACTGCGCTTTGTCATCCTCCAAAAGATTTCCCCAGAATCTCATAATTACTCTTGGTTTCTAGGAGAACATGAATGTGCACGTCTTCACTAACTCCTCCTCCACTCACATTCATGATGTCACTTCATAACACACGGAATTGTTCCACTTCCTCCATGCGTATGCCATGTGTCCGATCCTGATCAACAATTTGAGATCATAAATACCCAACCTCTTTCCTCCTTTCATCTTTTTCGTTCACGCCTTCCTTCAACTTGTTTGCCAAGAAAAACCATTTACTTGTTCTTTGCAACAAAAAAAACACCAAGCTCAACAATGGCAGCAAAAACTCCAACACCAAAGCTTGATATTAGCAAGAATCCCTTAGCATTCACGATTTTACCAGAAGAAAGCGCTGAAGGGAGAGATTTCGTACCTGAACCACCATTGTTAAAAGAGAAAATCTCCAACTAGGTGAACCAAGTACGCATTCCTTTTTCTCTGTCTGGTAAACCCCTCGCATTCTTGGGTCCTTATCCGACTACAAAGTCGCATTCTAGGAAAGTCAAGAACTTCTTCCCAAGTTAACTAGTTACAATGCCTTCAGCGTTTGAAGAACGCGCCCTCGATCTATCTTTCATGGACAAGCCTACACGTATTTTTCGATCTTCTCCTTCGGCATAAAGCAAAAAGTACATTTCCTGACTCGACAAAGTTCAGTCCCACAGGAAAAAACAATGGCAGGAATTAGGGATCTACGACATGATCAAAATTTCTCGATCTGGACCTAGATATAATCCAACAATATTGTTATCTTTGAACTTTTTTTAGGAAGGCTCGACCAATACTTTCCATTTCCCTTGTGGCATGTTAACATCGGCTTTGTTCGACGTAGCAACTATCATAGGCCTAAGCCCCTTAGGTGAAGTTTTTACTCCGACCTTGGCGACAATCAATGAATTCACCATTGAGCGCTTTAATTTTAAGAATTTCATCATTGACAACCATGACAAGAAAAATGTTGAAGTCTCCGACCAGGAGCATATTGCCTTTTTAACCCTTTGGATTTCCTACTTTATTTTCTGCTCCTGCTCCTTGCAAGTAGCAAGAAATTCGTACCCTTAGAAATTTAGCTTCATGAGGGTCGAAAGATCTCATTAAGCAAACTAATCCTGGCAAATCTTTATCAATCATTTGGCAAAGCTTCCTAAAAGCTGAAACACCTCCTTGAAACCAATAAATTGTTCTTGCTTTCTAGTCCTTTTTGGCTTCTCCAACTATGGCTAAACGCCACATTTGAGCCAAAGTTTCAAATAACCGAGTCCCCAACTTTGGTAAAACAGACTGACTGCAGGGCTATTGAAGGTACAAGGTTCGCTTTGACCACTCCCTACGACATCCATTCACGAATCACCTTCATGAAGTACAGGGAACTGTTTATTGAATTGACCATTTTTGTCTCGACTATGGCCTATTTTATGGATAGATGCATTGATCCCCATTGGTTTAGAAATAGGTTTCTTGGCGTGTCGCCCTCAGCCGTTGCTATGTCAAAATTTGTTTGGGCAACCTTTTTGAATCCCACGCTTCTATCAACGAGAATCGAAAATGGGACTTCGGGCTACAACTTTGTTGGATACCAACCCAACTTAGTAGCCAAACAATTTGGCTTCAGTCAGTTACTATCACGCTCCCTCTACACTCGAGACACTGATATTTGTTGGTCTGAGAGAAAATTCAGTATTGAAGACTACAAAGCCTGCACGACATTTTCCCATAACCACGTTCTCGAACTCCCTACTTTCATATTTCAACAATATTTCTATCTAACGGTTGAATACCATAACGGGTGGGTATAATACTTCGAAGGCCATTTTCCAAAAGAAAATTTACGCAAAAGACTGACAACTGTTCTTTCCACCGTTCCAGATCCTCCAGAACAAAAAGGTAAAAAATATTAATTGTACTATCAATTTCAAACTCTCCTATATTTCCATTTTCTTACATTTCAATTTCAGGTGAACCCGAAACACAAACTGATATCCAAGGACGGAGCCAGGAAATTTAGAATGTGGGGGCGATATATTATTTTGTTAAACCAATTTAGTTGATAATTGTGCATGAACAACTAAATGTACAAACGCAAATTCGAATTCACGGATATTGGACAATTAGATAAAAAACAATAAAAATATACATATCAAATAATTTTTTTGTAAAAAATTAATTAATCAATTCAATGAGTGAATCATTTAATATTATTCACAACCAAATGAGTAAAATTTTAAATAATTTAAACTTTGTTGTATGTATTTTAATAGTATGTTATTTTAAATATATATATATATATATATATATATATATATATATATATATATATATATATATATATATATATATATATATATATATATATATATATATATATATATATAAAAAATATAAATAAAAAATTATCATTTAAAATATTGATATACAATATTAAAAGTAACATTTATTAAAGTTTATAAATACAATTTCACTGTCTTAAAATTCTTTTATGTTTTCTATTTCAATGAATTGTACTAATAATGAGATAAAACAATATAGCAATCTCTCGTGATAGTGGGTTGTTTCTTGGCAGAACTTTTTAAGTTTTTTTTTTCAAATAAAATTTTACAAATTGCATAACAATTGCATGGAAGTTACAATATGTTAATAAATGCTTCAATATACTAATATAATATTTGATAAAATATTAATGGGGGCACTTGCCCTCATATTAGCAAGAATAACTCCGTCCCTGTTGATACCAATGTCGAATTGAAGGACCTTCTGACACTGGAGAAGTTAAGAAAAATGAAGAGCCTAAGAAAAAGGTAAGTCTTTTCTCATCAATCTATCCTATTCATTGAAAGAATTCTGATAGTTTTGTTTTTTCAGAATCCAAAGCATGACTCCAACTCTCCAACAACTTCCAAACCTCAAAAGAAGAAAAAAATCAAAGACCATTTTGACGCATGTAAGCTTATTCACTTCGAATCCCTTTTATGGTATTCGATAATTCCTCCATTTAATTTGGTTTAAACTTCCCAGACCATCACTAGTCCAAAACCATAGGAAATCTTGGTTTACAATGAAAGTTCAGAGGACACAGAGGAACACCTCATTTTTTTGAGAAACAGACCTAGAGCTTCTCCTAAGCTAAGTGTAAGTCATAAGAAGAAAGGAAATCCCCAAAAACCCAAATCGAAAAAAGACATTGCTGCCTCAACCGCTGGTCCTTCCTAACAAGAAACATAGAAAGAGACAAAGAAAAAAGAAAAAGAAGAAGAAAGACAAAAGATGAATCAAGAACTCCCTCCTCCTGATAACCAACAACCAGATGAACCTTAGGAAAAAATAGTCGAAGAAGACAACAACAATCGTAAAGTAACCTTCGAGTCAAATTGTAATTCTTTCTGTACTTTTTAATATAGACTTTAACTCACCATATTTTCTTTTTCTAGGAAACAAAAGGAAGAAACAAGGAAGAAACATAAAAATTACCAGGTATCCCTTGTTCGATTCCTTCTGAAACCTTTTCTCATATACATTGGTCAAACTTTATTAATTCCAACATTTCGTCTATCAATCTAGCTGCCAAGCCCGTCAGCGAAACAATATACGCATCTCCATAACCACAACCTGAAGTCGAAGTTGACGTTAAACAGTTTTCTCCACAGTGCAATGAAGAACTAGATGATACCATTGCCTCTGTCCATAACAATATAAATTTAGAAAATCCAAAGTCCAACAGTCCAGCAAAGGTCGACGAAGAAAAGAGTATCCCTGATGTCGAAGACAACCTGGCCATAGAAAAAGAACCAACTACCACCAATGACAAAGAGCGAACTCAGACCATTGTCCATGATTCAGCATCGAACACTTTTTTGAGTCAAGATGAAATTATGGCTCTTAAAAGAAAGAACCCAACTGAAGCTCTGAAGTGCCTTCAAAAACTGTGAAAACTTTCGAAAGTTCCAAATCTAGCCATTCTTCTGATGCTTCTTTGGCTGATACAGGTAATGATTCAGTGAACCTCCTGATTCAACAATTAAAATCTAATATTTATGAGTTTGATCTTGTGAATTTAATTGAAGGGGATGCTCAACTTGGCACTGATATTCGACGATTGCTGATTGAGCTCAACAAACAATGAGTGTCTGACCCCATGGTTCAATTCCTTTTTGAGTTTGAAGCCTACTTCGATCAAGTCTGCAAAGACATTGATCTTAAACAAACTAACAATGACCGGCTTCGACAAGTGAAGGATGCCACGAAGGTGGCCTGGAACTTAAGCAGTGCGTCTGAGCAAGAAGTTGATAAGCTCGAAACCAAACTCCAAGAGTACACCGACAAAAAAATGATATTGGATGAGTGAATTGCATAATACCGATCAAAGATTATAGAATTGACAAAGAGATCGATAACCTAGAGAAATAGAAAGCTGAGATTGCTTGGGAAAAATCACTACCTACTAAAGAGATGATTAACGAAGAAGCCACCGAAGGTGTCGAACACGTTGAGGCTGCCCTTAAACTGGGGAACGAAATCAACTTTCTAGAGGAAATTTATGACTGGATGACTGACTCGACTTCTCTAAGGCTAAGCTTGAAGACTTCAAATTGAAATTTCATGCTTAAGTTACATTTTCATTTCCTTTGCTTTTGATGTTTGTAATGACAATGCCATTTTGGCACTTTAATACCATTTTGGCGCTTATTATTTGACGCATATTATTCATTATAAATTCGAATTTCTTGTAGCATAGGCTTAAAGCTCTTCAGATATTTACCGTTTACTCTTAGGACTTGTTTATCAACTGCTAACTCTTCAATTTCATAATCATTATTCAAAAAATGCATGGATAATCCAAAATGGGCCTTCCCAATTTGGAGACCATTTACCTAGAGTCTTATCTCTTCGATCCATAGGTAATATGACCTTCCAAATGAAATCTTCAATCGAGAACATTTTTTCTTTAACCTTCTTAGTATAGGCTTTGGCAACTCGCTCTTTTTGTCTGATTAAGACATCTAGCGCTGCTAGTCTTTCCTCATCCAAGTCAACCATTTCATCCAACATCATGCTCCAATAATGGTTGGATGGAATCTCATCCTGTCTTTGAATTCAGATTGATTGCAACTAAATTTCGACAGGTAATACAACCTTATATCCCTAAGTTAAACGAAATGGAGTGGTATTCATTGCCCTTTTAGGGGATGTGTGATATGCCCACAAGACTTGGCTTAAAGTCTTGTGCCAATTCTTTGGTTTTTTCCCGACATATTTCTTGATTAAACCAATGACAATCTTATTGGCCGTTTCAACTCGGCCATTAGTTTGGGCATAATAAGGCGTCGAAGTTAGTAGCTTAATCCCCATTTCAGATGCAAATTCTTGCACATTTCGACCAGTGAATACCGACTCATGATCACTCGTGATGGTTTTAGGAATCCAAAATCTATACACAATGTTTTTCTGAATAAACTCTATTATTGCCTCTTGGTCAGCATTTACTAAATTAATAACTTCTATCCATTTTGTAAATTAATTGATGCCGACTAGAATGTATTTTTAACTCTTAGAAGATGTTGGTCGAACCTCCCCAATCAAATCCAAAGCCCATCCTCTAAATGGCCATGGCTTCACAATTACACGTAACTCACTCGCAGGGACATGTTGGATGCCTGAGTGTCCTTGGCACTCCTGACAACCCTTATCAAAAATCAATACAATCTTTCAATATTGCAGCCAATAGACACCTTGGTGACAAAGCAACCATCTCATCTTGTGCCCCACTTGATGGGCACCACATGCCCCACTATGGACATTCGACACAACCAAGTATGCCTCAATTTCACCAAGGCATTTAAACAATACTCCTTCATGCATTTTTTTAAATAATTGATTTCCTATAATCATATAACTAAGGGATTTGTATTTTACCTTTCGACCATTTGTCCCAGTCGGATTTTCCAAATATTCAATTATTGGTTTTCTCCAATCAACATCAGTCAAATTTTCTATAGTAAAAACCTCAAAATTTTCCAAATTTGTTGATCCTAACTTAATCATTTCTAGATCTAACGAAGACAATCTTGTTGAATTTACTCTTCCCCAAACTTCAATCAAATATTCTAGCATGTATTTGTGTCGCTCCCTAGGATTTCCCGGATCCAGGTACAAACGCGAAAAGGAGTGGCGAGAGGGAAAGGATAGAGTCGCCAGCTATGTACTTTTATCCCAAGAGAATGGGAAAGGTAGTACTGCATAACCTAGGGGAAATGGATAAAACAAGTCTCGAACCAAAGAAACTGAGTAAGGGGGCCGGTTACGTGAAGGGAAGGTTATCGCACCCCTTCACGTCTGTGGTACTCCACAGGATCCACGATTGCTAGTCTATGTCTAAGGTGTGTATAAAAGTCCTACATGCAATGCGAAAGAGAGAAAATCAAAGTAGGGAAAACAAAGAGTTATTGCTCGCACAGGCCCTACCTTGCTGCATACGTATCCCAAGAAGGATTGAGAATCAGAGCACCGTAGCTCGGCTAATCTATTTCTATTTGTTTTGTGTTTTTTAGGTGAACGACGTCACTACGCAATCTACCGGATGCTCGACCTTTGGAGACTTACTCACCTGTAGTAGAAGGAGTTAACGTGTCCTTAAGAAAAAGAAAATCGAAGAGTTTGTTTGTGTTTTATGAATGCCCATGCAAGAAAGGAAGTCCTAGACGAAGGAACCGTGCTACCTTAATTGTCATGCAAACGAGAGACTATACGAAGTCTAGCAAACCTATGGGAAAACAACAAGCAAGTCTCAAGAGAGAACAAGAACCGGAAATGGAATGCCAATCGTTGGGCTTACATCCAACTCCAAAAACAGATGGGGAAACAGAAAGCCAATCGCTGGTCTTACATCTGACTCCACAAAACAAAACAGGAAACAGATAGCCAATCGCTGGTCTTACATCTGACTCCTCAAGCAAACCAACATGCTAATTAAACAAGCAATCAGGCAACACACGCTATATGCAAACAATAGGCTCATACAAGGCTAGGCTTTAGTCGAGGGGTCATATCAACCTCGACAAACAAGCCAATACTGTTATGGGTGTTCAGGCTCTTAACCTATGACATTGACCGTCAGGGTGAGCAGATGAAAGGTAATGAGGATAAGACCTCATAGCTCTTAACCCGGGCCTGGGTGAGCTTCAATCAATGAAAACGTGGGAGTCCAGAATGTGGGACTCTACTCCACTTGACTAACTATATATACAAGGATCTTGGGTGTTTATTCAAAATGCATCAGCACGTAGTGCGAGCAAGATGAAAGACTCAACTGAATAACAGGGGATTGATTGCAAATCCCTTCTATCTGTCAATTGCCTCTTCACTTAGGAGGTCTTGAAGTACATGGCACAAATATAAACAATCACAGTCATTGCCTCTTAAGGAGGACTTCAGCCAAATGCCTGCCAAACATAAACGACAAGGCTTCCAGACTACATGGAGTTAGAGAGGTTACCTAGGTGGTATGCCAACCACAAGCAAAGCAAAGCAACTCAAGCAATGAGTTAAAGCGACTAAAGTACCTGTAAGAAAATCAAACAAGTCAATATTCCATTCAGACAAACCAAACAGACAGTCAACAGTGAGACAACCACTATACACAATGCAAGTCAACAACTCAAGTGAGTTCATCACCAAGGAATCTACAACACAAGAAAGGTTAGTGGACAAAGAATTTTGCATCTCAATTCATGAAGTCAACATAAACCATTGGGACTAGGAGCTTGAACCTGAAATGCAAAACTCAAAAGATGAGTACAAACCACTAGCACCAAGGCTAGGGTCAAAGGCAAAGTAAAAAGTCAAAACAGCAACCAATATTCACCATGAAGCATACTTATTCAAGTAAGAACATTTCCTAAAAAGGACCAAACCTAAATCAAATGGCAAAGTCATTAATTGCACAAGATAAGGCAAAAGGTACACAAGGTGATCACAATTGGACATGAAGGATCAAAATTCCATATTAAAACAGAAATGAATCAAACAATCATGGAAATTTTTATGTGCACACAACATGTCAAACAAAATCATCATGCCAAAAATTAGAATCAACAGAGCTCAATTGACCTAGAAATGAAAATGCACAAGTATGACATCAAATTGTGTGACACACATTGTCACACCATACATTCATGTGTCTAAAACAGAGATGAAAAATGCTAAAAATGCACAACCAAGCCTCAAAAATCATGTAACATGTTGGGAATCAGCATACCAAATTTCAAATCAATTGGCCAATGTATGAGCATTTCACAATAGAAAGAATGAAGCATGTCACATTTGCATACATGTCCAAAGAACAATTCACCATCCAAAATCCAGAAATGATAAAATCAGGAAAATCACATCATAAAATAATAGACACTTCAAGGAGCATGTGAGAAAAAATTTGGAATTATTTGGACTTGTTTTCAATTTTTTATGATTTTTTGAAGTACATGAATAAAATGAAATAAAAATTGAAAACATGAAATGATAGGAAATGGATATGGAAATTGGCACAATGCAATAGGCCAGATTCGAACCAGGTACACACCAAAACGCAGCGTTTTGGTTTTGGAGAATAAAATCAACTGGATTTTTCAGAGCGTCCGCAGCAAGAATCGAAGTGAGGTACCAGTCGCATTCAAAACGACGCCGTTTTGGTTTTGGAGAATAAAAAGTGAAAAAAAACACTCGCTGGGAATCGAATGGAGATACCAGTTCCAGGGCGCGCTACAGTAAGCCCTAAGTGCCAAAAACCAGACGGTGGATGTACTATTCCTAGCGGCGGTTGGTACGGTGGTTTCCACCGTCTCCTACCTTGGGACGGTGGTTGCTACAGTGCCTCCACTAATTTTTTTTCCAGATTTTAGTAATGCATACACCATTGGAAAGGTTATGACGCGTAGAGCACGGATCCACCATTAACTAAGGCTAAATCATCACGAAAAATGCAAATCGATGAAATGAAAATTTCACATCCAAACTTTAACTCAATGTAACTCACTCAATATGCATCCGTTTTTCAAGAATTTTATATCAGTGTAATCAGGAGAGCACGCACTACAAGACTATGGCAATAAAAACAAGAATTAAGAGGATCGAAATTCTGACCTCTTGAAGAACTATCAATGGCAGCAATGGACTCAAAGGCCTAGCAATGTCCAAATCTCCTCTATCACTTGTATATTGAAGCTTTAAACACGAATAGAAGCTTGAAATGGCTTGGATCTTGATCAAATTGCAATTTCCATCTTCATGTTCTTGAGCTTGATGTGCTTGATTCTTGATGAAAATCTTCAATTCAGAGCTTGATCCTTCATCAATAACACTTGCTGAACACAATTATGCAAGAAAAATCATATGTTATGTGGAGAATTTTTGAATTTGGAATGAGAGAAATTTTGGAGGGAAAACTTGAATCTAGATCTAGAATGAGTTAGAATGAAAATTCTGTTAGGATTAGCCTTTTATATGCTTCCTTAATCACTTTGCTAATTACACTTAGGCATGGCTAATGAAAGATTAGTGAGAAATAAGGTGTTATGCACAATTGGAATTTTCACCCTATGCATGGCCATCATGAACGTGAACAGTAGCATGCATGGTGTTTTTCCACTTAAAATGATCCCATGCACATGATAGAATGGTTAAAAAGCTCATATGATATACCAATTTTAAATTCATGACTTTCCCTCCAAAAATCACATGCATGGCCAAATGATAATGTGATTAAATTTCATGCAATGCAATGTTGGTTTTGGAAAATATAGGTCATGACATGCATTATGCAAAAAGAGGCACTCAATTTGGAGTTTTAGATCAAAAGTTATGGCCCTTGGAAGTTCCATGCACACTTGGTGATCATTTGATCATAACTCCTCAACCATTCATCAGATGCTCATGATCTTGGACTTTTTGGAAATGGGAGAGAAAGATCTTCAACTTTCATGTTGGACAAAATTTCATTTGAAGCTTCTTTGATGTTGGAAAGTCAAGTTGAATGTAGTCCAAAAACTTGCCATTTTTGGAAACTTGAAATTACAGGTCACTTTCCATTTTGGGAAACTTTTGATCTGGCTTCAAAATCTTCAAGGTAGATGTTTGACATGATGAATAAGCCTCTTTTGGACATGAATGAAGTGTCTCAAATCCTTTCTCCACCTCCTAGCCCTCAGTTGACTTGCAGTTGACTTTTATGGGCCTCCGATGACCTGAGACTGCACTGATGACTTTTGAGCCTCTAGCACTTGGTACAATGCTTCAAAATTAACCTTGATTCATATAAGCCCTCTAGAATACTCATGTAGCCTCTTTTCAAGGAAATGCTTGGTCTCTTGCACAGATGAATCCTCTTGATGCCAGTCTTGACTGATGAGATGCAATGTACTATGCAATGTTAATGTAATGTCAATGACCTAAAAAAATGAAAATGTATGCATGAATGGGGGGTGAAAATTTGAGGTGCTACAATTTGGACACCTTATATCCTGATGCAATTTGCGTAAACTTATTTGCTTCTTAATTCTTAAGTCGGGGAACATGTTGAATGTTCACAAAATCGAAACATCTGCTTAGTCGATTAACTATAACAAAGTACATGATCAAGTTCTCCCTAATACATCTATACTCATTTGTCACTTGTTTCACCACTAATTCGTAGTCCCCCCTTACTTCAATTCGTCTTGCCCCTAAATCTAATAAGATTTTAATGCCAGCTATCAAAGCTTCGTATTGGCCCCGTTATTCAAACAAGTGCCACTAATCCTATATTTGAACTTGGTTAGAATTTTGTTTGAAGAAATGATTAAGATTCCAACATATGTCCCATTCTTATGACTGGAACCATCGAAGTGCAACTTCCATGGTTCTGGCTCCAAATAATTTAAAGGTGTCTCAACTATCGAATGATCCATGATAAAGTCAGCAACCACTTGCCCCTTCATGGCCTTTAAAGGAACATATGTTAACAAGTATTTTGTTAAGGTCATATCCCATTTCCTAATCATATTATGCAAGATTGGTTTAGACAAGATATGCTTTATAACGTCAAAATGAGAAAACACAAATACATCGACCAATTTTATATAATGCTTTAACTTCATACATGAAAAGTATAAGCAAATGCATATCTTTTCTATAAGACTATACCTAGTTTATGCATCATTCAAGACTCGACTGAGGTAATGCATGGCCCTTTCGATGCCATTATCATCCTCTTGAGCTAACATACTTCCTATAGTCAAGTCTGAGGCAGAAACATACAAGCTCATGCACTTATTTCTATCTGAAGGGGACAAAATCGGAGACTTCATCAAGTACTCCTTTATTTCGTCAAAAACCATTTGATGCTCTGCCTGCCAAATGAACTCTTCCTTCTTCAAGCGGAGCAGCGGCGAAAACGCTCAAATCTTGCCACTTAGATTTGAGATGAACTCCTTAAAAAGTTAATCTTCCCCTAAAGAGATTAAACTCTTTCTTTGTTGAAGACGGCTTAGTTTCCCTGATGGCCTTAGTTTTGTTCTGGTTAATCTCAATGCCCTTCTTATGGACAAAGAGACCAAGAAAGTCTCCAGCCTACACACAAAAAGCACACTTAAGAGGATTCATTTTCAGTATGTATTTTCTTATCCTTTCAAATGAACGTCGAAGGTGGTCAAGATGCCCGGTTCCCGACGTAGACTTAATGACTATATCATCGATATAGACCTGCATAAATATTTTGACTTAATAATGAAAGATAGAATTCATTACCCTCTGGTAAGTTGCCCCAACATGCTTCAAGTAAAATGGCATCACTACCCACCGGTAGGTGCCTAAAGCTTCTAGGCTAGAAACACCGTCTTCGGAACATCTTCGTCTGCAATGAAAATTTGGTTATATCCATAATAACCATCAACTAAGATACTTAAAAGACATTGTTGAATCAACAAACAACTCAGTGACAAGCATTGGGTATTCGTCTTTTGGGGTTGCAACGCTCATATCTCTGAAGTCGATGCACACCATCGACATCCCATTTTTCTTAATTATTGGAACAATATTCATAATCTATTTGAAATACCTTGTCGTTCTTGTGAAGTTTCTTTTCAGGAGTCTTTCGACCTCCTCCTTTATCTTGAATATGACTAAACTTTTCCGCTTGACCGGATTTTCCCCCGATTTTATTGGTAGTTTTAACTCCACCAATTCCCTGCTCAAACCTGGAATTTCGTTATAATACCAAGCAAATCAATCTTTAAACTCATGAAGTATATTAATTACCTCTAACCTCAATTTTGGATCGAAGTTGGAAATGATGTAAGTCGACCTTTTTTTTTGTTCCATCGCCCAAATAAATTTCTTCAAGTGGGTCCTAAGGTTGCATCTTTGTGGTAGATGAGACATCATCTCTTTCAAAACCCAAAGGCTCATCATCGTAGATGCAGTCGAGCCTCTACTATCCTCAACTATCATTTCTAGGCCTGCTGACTACGACTCTTCCACTAGTGTCAATCCAACACTTATCCTTTGACTCACGTCGAACACCTTTATCTTATTGGCTTCAAAAACCATGTCTGGGATTTCGGCCTCTAAGGCCGCTTTTAATCTATTTTCGGCCATATAAGCCGATATTTGCGTTAATGCGTCAAATTTAGACATTATCATCAAATTCGCCGCCCCATCCAGTTTGCTGGATTGTATCATAATTCTTATCGCCCATTATTTCTCTATCCCATGTAAAGCCATGGGTTGGATGGAGTCTTAAAGAGTAAAATGCCCATTCTAAAGGCATGTAAGCAAACCATGCTGGTGTGCAAGGTGCTATGTTGGCTAGATTCTTATCAAAATTTCTTTTATCTACATGGTTCACCTCCGCCATGTAGTATCCTTGGCATGCTTCAATATTCTCCATTATCCTAACATTTCTCCAGATTGTAATTCTTTGATGAAGGTGAAGAGGGCACCGCTCCTACTCCATGGATTCATTCTCGACCCTGGAGTAAATTGTAGCTATCCTTCGAAGTTATAACCATAAACACAGTGGGTTGAGTTATAGATCCCACTGTTACATTAACCTATATGACTCCCATAGTTTGTCTTGTGTTCCCTTTATAACTCGAAAGCGCATCACATGTTTTTGTTTCGCTTGATTGTACTGAGAGGTTGAAAGCGTATAAGAGGATTTGAAAGCGCATCAAGTTTGAAAGCGGACTGCGTCCTGAGATCAAACAAGGTATTGGTTATCAAGAGATTCGCCAATTTCCTATGCTGGTGAATAAGTTTAGGATATATGATGAGGACAACAAAGTCCTTTGTACTCACTATAAGAGTTTTAGTGAGAGGAAAGAGAAGAATCAATTTTGTGGGAAACCGTATAATGCTCTAGCTAACAAAGGAAAGCAGAGAGGTTCCTGATAAAAAAAGGCCAAATGGGGGAGAGAATCTCATTTTAATCAAGTGTTTCAAGTGTGGAGAGTCGAGTCACCGTGCTAATGAATGCAAGAATAAAGTTTTGAGGTGATTCAAATGTAGAAAGACAGGTCACCAAATTGTAGATTGCAAGAGTGATGAGGCGACTTGTTATAACTACGGCGAACAGGGTCATATAAGTACTAATTTCCAGAAGCTAGAGAAGGTTCAGTTTGGAGGGAAAATTTTTGTTTTGACTAGGTCAGACACTACTAGCTCTGACAAATTGATTTGAGGTACATGTTTTACTAATGGTACTTAGATGATTGCTATTATTGACACAGGTGTAACATATTATTTTGTTTCACTTGATTGTGCTAAGAGGTTGGGTTTAAAATTGTTGGCTATGGTTGGGAGTATGGTTATTGATACCCAAACTAATGGTTTGGTGACTACTTCGTGGGTGTGTTTGAACCATCCACTGACTATTTATGATAAGAGTCTTAGGATGGACTTAGTCTATCTACCGTTGGATCAACTCGATGTTATCCTTGGAATGATATGGTTAGAGTTCAACCATGTTTATATCAACTATTTTGACAAGTTAATGACATTTTCGAAGTTCGATGCAAGTGATGAGTTGTTCGTGTCCGCTAAACAAATGGATGACTTCATGAAGGATAAGGTTGAGGTGTTTATGATATTAGCTTCTATGAAGGCTAGAAGCAAAGTTGTGATTCGCAAATTACCAATAATGTGTGATTTTTCGTAAGTTTTTCTAGATGATAGCAATGATTTTCCGTCGGAGCACGAGGTTGAGTTGGCTATAGACTTAGTATTTGGTACTAGTCTGGTGTCGATAGCTCCTAATAGGATGTATGCTTCTGAGTTGAGTGAGTTAAATAAGCAATTGGAAGAGTTACTTGAGAAGAAGTTTTTCTGACCGAGTGTTTTACTGTGGGAAGCGCCGATGTTGTTGTTCAAGAAGAAAGATGATAGCATGAGATTGTGTATCGACTATCGACAACTGGATAAAGTGATGATTAAGAATAAGTATCCTTTTATGAGAATTGACGATTTGATGGATCAGTTGGTTGGTGCTTGTGTGTTCAGTTAGATCAATTTGCATTTGGGTTACCATCAGATTCGTGTAAAACCAGAAGATATTCCAAAGACTGCATGAAGGAAAATTGTGATCCAAAACGCAACGGAAATTAAAAATTCTCCTTTAGTGATCCTTACGAATGGGCATGATCAGTGATAGAAATTGTTACCTATTGTGACGTTGAGACCTTTGATGAAGATCTAAGGAGTGATCATAAGCGTTGAATGGTGACAATGCCTCTACTCAATCCACATGAACAGATTCCTTCAATATCAGTGCTAGCTGTTACGAATGAAGGCTTTGAGTGTGTGTGTGTGTATGTGTGTGTGTGTGTGTGTGTGTGTGTAAGAGAGAGAGAGAGAAATAAAATTTCATCTAATAAAATGCTTATGCACAAGGGTTCTATTTATAGAACCACTTGTGTAGGCTACAAACTAAAAAGACCACTTACGTGTATGTGGCTCATATCTTATGATATACCAAAAATCACTTAAGCGTGTGGTACCTTACCACATTTCATATTCTACTTAAATGCACCGTACCTTACTCTATCTCTCATCAATCCGTTCTTTTGTGTGTGTTCCTGTAGGTTTTTGCAACATTGGCAATTGTATTAAATCACATGTTTAATATAATAAACAATGAGCGGTATCTAGAAACACATCACTGCTACCCAAGACACGAAAATGTCATGTGATCTGACAAATCCCTTTTTGTGATAATACTTATGTGTGCAATTACCCTTTTTTCCCTTATGTCTATATTGAACACAAGGCATAGACCGTGTCATCCTTGTCCAGTTCAATATTGGTCCCTTAGACATTTATCCTGTTACGCGGGATGGGCAAATTCCATCTAGGTCACTCATGTCCCTCAGCATACTTCGTGGAGTACCCATCAACTGTCTTTATCGTCATCCAGTTATGGACAATGTTTGATCATCAATAAAGCACTCGACTCTATATCTAGGATCCATAGTGGTTTCAAGTTGAAGGGTGGTATACACCACTATGACCATGAGAATAACTTATGACACTTTGCATAACATCCTACGTAGTATTCTCATAGTGGGTCAATCCAGTATAAATATTACTCATAATATTCATATCTATGTTAAATACTTGATAACTCCTTATCCATGATCCATGAGATGTGATCATCGGTCTATATACATAATAGTCTTAATGCTTTAATGTTATCCCATTTCACAACAAAGCTCAACTAAGGATACTTTAATAACAATGTCCTTATGTTTAATGGGATCTCATGATTAAGTCACACTTGATAAATTAAATGGACTAGATATTCTAGGGACTTTATTAAACAAACATAATAAAGAAAAATCCTTTTATTATTAATAAATAATTCGATACAAGTATCAAAAGTATTGGCCTTTAGGGCTTACACCAACATTGCATTCATAACGAGATATGGTCACTATGAGTATTCAGTGATGTCATTTGGGGTGTCTAATGTTCCTGGAGTGTTCATGGAGTACATGAATAGAATATTCCATTCGTACTTGGATCAATTTGTGGTTGGGTACATCGACGCAATTTTGATATACTCCAAGTTTGATGAAGAGCATACAAAGCATTTAAGGGTTGTTTTGTAGACTTTGCAAAAGAAGAAGTTATGTACGAAGTTATTCAAGTGTGAGTTTGGGTTGTGAGAAGTGAGTTTCCTTGGGCATGTAGTTTTTAGTGGTGGTATTGTTATTGATCTATCGAAGATAGATGTTATGTTGCAGTGGGAGACTCTGAAGTTGGCTGCGGAGATCAAAAGTTTTCTCGGTTTGGATGGTTATTATAGAAAGTTTATTGAAGGCTTTTTGAAATTGACATTACCTTTGACTCAGTTGACTCGAAAGGGTCAAGCTTATGTTTGGGACGTGCATTATGAAGATAGTTTTCAGGAACTCAAGAGGAAGTTGACGTCTACTCCAGTTTTGATTTTTCCGAATTTGAGTGAGTCCTTTATTGTGTATTATGACGCTTCAAAGATGGGTCTAGGTGGTGTTGGTACTGAATAATCAGGTTGTGGCTTAAACTTCTAGATAGTTGAAGGTTCATGAGAGGAATTATCCTACGCATGATTTGGAGTTGGCTTCCATGGTGTTTGTGTTAAAAATTGGAGGCATTATCTATTTGGTTCCAGATTTGAAGTGTTCAGTGACCACAAGAGTTTGAAGTACTTGTTCGATCAAAAGGAGTTGAATATGAGACAGGGGAGATGACTCAAATTTTTGAAGGATTATGATTTTGGCTTGAGTTACCATCTGGGTAAATCTAATGTTGTAGTTAATGTGTTAAGTAGGAAATCATTACACATGTCGATGTTGATGGTCCAAGAGTTGGAATTGATTGAGTAATTCAGAGATATGAGTTTGCTCTGTGAAGAGACTCATAATAGTGTAAAGTTGGGTACGTTAAAGCTGACCAGTGCTTTCCTAGAAGAGATCATCGAGGGTCAGAAAATCGATTTGGGAATGGTTGACTGACTAGTGTTAATCAATCAAGGTAAAAGAGGTGTCTTCAAGATCGACGAGAATGGTGTGATGAGATTCAGAAACAAAGTTTGTGTACCATACGTGCCAGAGCTTAAGAAGAGTATTCTTATGGAAAGTCATATGAGTGGCCTAAGTATTCATCTCGGGGCCATTAAGATGTATCAAGACCTGAAGAAATTGTTTTGTTGGTTAGGAATGAAGAAAAAAATGGTTGAGTTTTTTTATGCTTGTTTGACTTGTCAGAAGTCAAAGATTGAACATCAGAAGCCATTGGGTCTGATGAAACCATTGAGAATTCCTGAATGGAAGTGGGATAGCATTTCCATGGATTTTGTGATCGGTTTGGAGAAGACAGAGAAAGGATGTGATTCTATTTGGATTCTTGTTGATATACTGACTAAATCGGCTCATTTTATACCGATTAAGATCAGTTATCCTTTACATAACTTGGTTAAGTTGTATATTGAGAAAGTTGTTTGCTTGCATGGTATTCCTTCGAGTATTGCTTTGGATAGGGATCTGAGGTTTACGTCGAGGTTTTGGATGGTGACGTGTCAATTATGAAATCTTCAAATTTGCTGATTGGGCAGTCCGCATGACATTTTATTTATTTTTTAAAATCTACGTGTTTTTTTTTAAAAAAAATAATTTTTTTATTTATTAATTCGCTCACATTGTAGTGGAGGGGAATAAACCAAAATTCTCTCAAATTGCAGGGGGATAAAGTGTATTCCATCCATAAAATATTAATAAATAAAAAAAGTAAAAAAATAAAATAAAAAATCAACATGGATTTTAAAAATTAAATAAAATGCCACGTGGCCTGATAAGTTAGCGAATAGGAAAATTCCATAGTTATCACGTCACTAAATGGGGCAAAGAAAGAAAATCTAAACAATAAAAGGGGATAATCAATTTGTTTTAGAGAGGAAAAACTTATTTATTTTTTTGGATGACCCCTTGTAATGTTTAGATTATGCTTTTTTGCCTTTTTGGTGACGTGAAAACCTTGGAATCTTCCTATTTGCTGACTTGTCAGTTCATGTGACATTTTATTTAATTAGTTATTTATTTTTTAAAATCCACGTGGATTTTTTTAATATTTCTTTTAATAATTGACACATAGATTTTATAAAATAAATAAAAAAATAAAATAAAATGCCACATGGACTACCTATTTAGCAAATTTGAAGATTACATAATTGACACGTCATCAAAGAGGCCAAAGAAACAAAATCTAAATATTACAAGGGGGTTATCAAAAAAATTCTTAGAGAGGATAAACTGAAATTCGCTCATTGCATATGGTAAAGTATATTTAATCCAAATAAATAAGATAGAAAATAGTGACTTTTTTGTTTTATTTAAAAGATGATTATTAATTATAAATAAAAGAAAATTTTAATTAATAATATTTTATATCATTTTGAATAAGTTTTTTTTTTAGATTTTAGTTATACACAATTTTAAATAATTAAGGGAACATAAATAAATTTTTACAAAATAATTATATAAGTACTTAAAAGAAAATAAAAATAAATAAATAAATAAAATATATAAAAAACTTAATATATAAATGTTGTTTCACAAAGTAATAATTATAAAAATAAATGCAAGGAAAAAAAAGAATGAATAAAAAACAAACAAACAAATAAAAAATGAAAAAAATGGGCTAGAATGCCCTAAAGAGGGAGGTGCACTCGACAGAGGTAAGGGTGTAAAGAGCCAGGGGCGAAGGCTCAATGGTCAGCCTAGCCCAAACTAGGAGTCAACTACATTGACTTAACTAGGGGCGTAAGATTAACCTACTTTCCAAGCAAACATGATCTAAGGGTCGCATCCACACTGATTATGATAGGGAAGTTGACACTAGATCAATTGTTGGCTGAGAGTAGTCAACAGATCAGAGAGTCACCAGGATGACACATGGCACACATCAAGAGACAAACAGAGGGGCATTAAAAACACATTGAGAGAGATGGAAGCTTCACTTGCTCAGATTTCTCTCTCTCTCTCTCTCTCTCTCATCTCGACTCCTTGCTCTCTCTCTCTCTCTCTCTCTCTACTCCCCCAAGAACACACCACCACCCTATGCACTAAAAACCTTCGTAGGACCCAGATTCTGGTTGAATTTCAACCGGAAAGTTCAACCTAAACCCCAAAATTCTAGAAATACTCCAAACTTCATCAAACAAAAGACTTTCCAAAATAACCATACCCTCAAATATCTCTCTAATCACGACTCTTAAACCAAAAACAACAAACAACCAACCAAATTTCTAGAACGACAACCCTAAACTTCGAAAACCCTAAGTTCCCAAAATCTCAAATCCAACCCAACTAGACCCAAAAATCTCATCTACACAGTGATTCCACACCAAATCAACGAAAACAAACAACAACAATAAGCATTTAAACCAAACAGAAGCAAAGCAAAAAAAACAATCTATACCAATACTCAACATGGTTCGAAAACAACAACAATAATAACATGATGAAGGTGAAAAATAAAAGGGAAAAAGAACAAGTTACCACTCCAAAAGTTATTGGAGGGACGTCTCCATGCAAGTAAACTCTTTAAAACTCTTTCTCCTTTAGTCTGGTGTGCTTCTCTTCTTCTCCTTGATCTCCCTGCTTGTATTTTTTTGCTCTGTTGTTTGTGTTGTATAACTGTTACGTTGGTGGTTTAGCTCATTGAGATAAAGCTTATGTGAAGAAGCTCTAATCACTATAGGTTGGGAGCTTTGAGTGGAAATAGGAGGTTTGAGGGGTTTTCTATGTTGTGTGGATGTTTTCTAGTTGGACTCAATGAGCTTTTGAGGTGGCTTGCCCTAGTCTGAGTCTTGAAGAAAATTACTCTTGACTAAATGACCCTTGGGGTGATTGACTCGGATTGACTGATACTTAAAGTGATTTTCCCATGACTAGACTTCTTTCACTTTATTAAGTTCCCCAATTATATATTGTTGGAATTTCTTTGATGCTAAGTGTTGACTTGCAAATAAGATTGTTCATTCAAAAAATGGTAATTTTAATGCAGTTCTTATGCAAAAATTTCAAATCAAAATTTATTGTTATGAACAGGTGAGATACAGTGAATGAGTCACTGATAAGAACACAATGATGATCTAGTCATTCATATTGTGCAAGGCGGTGTGATCAAATGATTAACAAAAATCGTTTGGAGTCAGGTTAACACAACCTTGTTGTAGTATGCTTTCAGAATAAACCTTGTCTCAATTAGGTCTTTTAAGGGTTGTAATGTGGCATGGTTCACGGTTTTTTTAAACAAAAGGATATAAGGCTCAAAATTTAATTTTTACCCACCCCTTCTTCTTGATGATCTCCAGTTCCTACGTTCAGTTAATTCAAAACACGCATTCGACTTCGAAGGTGCGAAAGTGAAAATGAGGATTCAAGATGAGATTTTATTGAAATGGCAGTCACCTTATTTTACTTTTGTTGAGAATTTTGGTGACCTCTTTTGATTGATTTTCTTTATCCCTAATTTTTCCTGGACCGCTTCTTTGAAGCTTTTGGTCCATCATGATGCCCTGATTTTTGCATAAGCCATTTTTTGAGGTGTTTAACTTAGCGGGCTTTTCTTTTTGAAAGTTGGAGACTGCCACATTATTGGTGGATGAGGAATAACCACTATAATTTTTTCACTTTTTAGTTTCTTCGACACTTCAAGATGTGTTCGAAGAGTAATGTGTGGTTGAAACTCTTTAAGTGGGATGTTTCTTCTTGCAATTTAAATGCCAAGTAAAATTAACTAAACAAACTACCATGTCCCTGATCAAGATTAAGGGTTTTAGTTCCGAAAGAAACACCAACTTCCAGGCTCAAAGTGGTTGACTAGGGATTAACTCCTTATCTCTCCGATGTTTGGGGATTTGAAATAATGCCTTACATCATCGACAAGGTTTTCTTCAAAAGCATACCACAACAATTTTAGGTGTTTCGTTTTCATCATCCTCCTTCCAATCTTTGTTAACACAACGGTTTGATAAACAAAAGTGAGTGAGAGAAGTATTTTTGTTTTTAACATAAATGAAAAATGAGTGAATACGAATGGATTAATTCAAAAGATGCATAAACATTTCATTAATCTTACCAATTCAAAGAAAACAACAATGCTTAAAAGCAATTAACAATCAACATGCAAGGAAATTACAAAAGAAATGCTGAAACAACCAAATGATTGCCAGCTTTAGGGAATTGACTTATTCAAACTTGATCCATTAACTTCGGGAGACACCCCTTGAGGTCTTAGAACTTATCTGGGCGATAGATTGACATTTTCCACCAAGCTTCCTTCTTGAAAGGCTATGTACCTGTTGTCAATCAACTGTTGTACTTTGGCTTTGAAAGCGTTGCAGTCTTCAGTTGAATGCCCTTCTGATCTGACATGATATCCACATTGCACATTTGGGTCATACCCAGGTGGGTAAAGTTATGAAACCGGCTTGAGAGACTTGGGAACTACCAACGAGTTTTGGACCAGAGGTTGTAGAAGTTGGCTATATGTCACGAGGATTGGATGGCGAGAAACATTTCTTCTTTCCAAGTTATTTTGAGGGCTAGGTTGATTTTGATGCTGATTTTGATATCTCGGGCCTTAAGCTTGTTGATTTGAATGAGGAGAAAACCATGATTGTTGGTAATGAAGACCAAAAGGTAGTGGTTGCTGGTATGGCACTTTGGGCATTGCTAACTGCTCATTTTCAGCCACTTGAAGGTTGGTATCAGCAAGTTTTTTGACATTGGCACAACGATATTCAAATTCTTTTCCTTCAATGTCATCGTTGGATGCAACCCTCTTGGATCCACTACTCACTTATCCTTTGCTTCCGCTGGCATGGGTCGTGATATTGGAAATCCAAGGCGATATCTTAATGCTCTTACTGGGAAATGATGATATCTCGTTAGGCACATCCATGACCTCTTCCTTATGGTACAAAACCTTGAGGGATTTTAGGGGTCCTTTGCCTTTCTCATTACCTGACCCAGAAATCAAGATATATGTACCTGAGCCTTCCTCCTTGAGTGTTGGTGACCTTATGTCAATTAATCTTTGCAGCTTGAACTTAAAACTCTTGCATTCCTCGATGGAGTGCCCCACTGCTCCTGTATGATATTCACACTTGACCTTCGGGTGATCTTCTTCAAAGACTAAACTGTTTTTGTTAATCAGTTCTCGTACCAAGGCTTTCAGCGCTAAGCAAGAATCCAGGTCATGTCCTACTGCCCCTTTATGGAATTCACTTGTTGCATTTGGATTGTACCATGGCAGGTATGGTGACGTAGGTGTGAGACCTCGAGGGGTCACCAAAGCATTCTGGATAATCTGTGGATAGAGCTTGCTATATGACATCAGAGTCGGGTCGTTGTGATCTTTATTCCCCTTGTTTTAATTCCGATTTTTGATCTGAACCTAACTTTGGTGATTTTGAGGAGGAATAGCCAGAGGATGTTGATGATGATATCCTAAGGTAGGTTCATATGCCGGTATATGAGGATTTGCCACATAGAATTACCCTTGGCTTGGGGTAACACCTGATGGATGTGGAGTAGTAGCTCCCTGCGTTACCGCAATGGGTATGGGATGACCCTCTTTTCTCAATAAAGCTTGCAGAGTTTCCACGACCCATCCCATTTTGATCTTCAAAAGATTAAGTTCCTCTTTCAATGCTTCTTGACTTTTCCTTATCTCGTCCATCATCTCCTGAGACATGGTTCTTTGTTGTAAACGCGTGTCAGAAATCACTTTGCTAATTATGGACAAAGGATGAATGAGTTTTTTTGTGTTTTGTCTGGAAAATGATATGCATTCTAATGAGATGCAAATGCAATGCAATATGAATGAATGCAATGTAAGCCATGCATATTTGTTTTTTTTTCAATACATAGGTTCAAAAGTCTAAGGTACTGATGAATCTAATTGCTTTCCAAGAATAGGTTATCACCGGGTATGATCTAGCGTTACAAAGGTTCCTAGAGTCATGAATCCATTAGACTATTTGCTTCCTATGGCAACTTACTTGTCGGACATCAACTTCATCCAAAGAATCTACTCTAAGTGAGGTTCTCGCATCGATCCAACGAGAAATTCATCTCGCAAACCCACACTACGCAACCATCTTTCCTAGTTGGCCAAAGGATTAAGGTTCTACAAATGGTCCTCAGAGTCATGGATCCTAATGAAAATATTGAAGCTTACATCAACTTACTTGCCGGGCTACAACATCCTCCCAAGGATCTACTCTAAGTAAGGTTCTTGCACAGACCCAACGAGAAATTCATCTCGCGGACCCGCACTACTCAACCTCATCCTATCTTATGTTTTTTCTCGAGACTCGGGTAAAAAGTCTTTCCCACAAGGTTTGCAATCAGAGTATCCAAGTACCAAAGCATAATGGAACCAATACAACAGATTTTATCAATATGACAATAAAGATAGCAAAAACAATAAAGAAAAGTCACACAAGTAAACAAACAAAGGCACACAAATGACCTAACTAGGCTTGACTCACTTAGGGAAACATGTTATCCCCAACAGAGTCTCCATCTGCCGCACCTCGAAAAATGAGAATACGATCTAGCGAAGCGCAATCGCATGCTCGCATGATGGACTGAACAGAGTCGTCGCCGAACTTTATTTATGAAAGGGGAAATATCTATAAAACCCAAGAAAGAACAACAATGATTATGGTCGTTCCAACCGATATCAAGGTTCGGGAGTCGATTACGCAAGGGGAAGGTATTAACACCTCTCACGTCCGTTGTACTCAACGGGAACCATTAGGTTAGTTGTGTGCGTTAGTGTTAGTTTGAAATGTTAGGCCTATCGAGTTATTAGGTGGGAAAGAAAGAACAGAAGAGAGAAGAATGTTTTTGGATTTTGCAACGAAGGGGACTAAACCTAAGTTTTTTTTATTAATGGGCCTGACAAGATTTACAAATCCTGCTCCTACGTATCTCCGGGTGCAATAGAGAACTCAAGGCTTACGTAGTTCTGGATAGAAAAATATTTGTTTGTTGGTCGATTTTAGCGAAAGCTATATTGTATTAATCGACGAAAACATTGTTTTACCCAAAACAGATGAGGAGCGGAAGTATACCACACATCGAATGGATTTACAAATCAACATTCGGAAAAATGTCACTTATCTCAACTCAACAATTATGGTCGAAGCATTGCTTTACATCAACTTAAGACAGGATGTCTTTCGTTTATGAAAAAGTTTTTAAAGATCAATCGCACAGCGGCGAAAAAAGAGTTTGATAGGTTGAATGTATTTTTGGGCTTGAAAGACGAGTATTTATGACTTGCAAGCACTTACAACTTGGGTCTAATACTCGGGATTACGACTGGATATTTCATCTAGGTAGTCTTTTTCTTTCAATTTTATTGAGAAAAGACGTTTGAATATTTACAAATATTTTAAAGAGAAAACAAATACATAGGGCTTACAAGCTCTTACAACTTGGGCCTAATATTTGGGATTATGACTGGATATTCCGTCCAGGGTAATCTTTTTCTTCAAATTTTATTGAGAAAAATACGTTTGAATATTTACAAATATTTTGAAGTGAAGAAGAATACATAGGGCTTACAAGCTCTTACAACTTGGGCCTAGCATTCAGGACTGCGATTGGATATTCCATTCAGGTTAATCTTTTTCTTCAGATTTTATTGAGAAAAAAAGATTTGAATATTGGAGTGTTTTGAAGAGAAGACGAATACTTACGACTTGCAAGCTCTTACAACTTGAGCCTAATATTCGGGATTACAACTGGATATTTCATCCAGGATAATCTTTTTCTTCAGATTTTTATTTATGAAAATGGTTTGAAGTGATTTGATGATAAAAAATTATATATTCACATCCATATATAACATATATACACTATCCAAGTTATACATAAAAAAACTATATATAATGATAAAACTAATAAAGAAATAATATATATATATATATATTATATATATATAATATATATATATATAATATATAATATATATATATATATATTAATATATATATATATATAATATATATATATATATAATACTCACATAAAAAAACACATATATAATGATAAGAAAAACTATATTTAAAAACCTTTATAATACTCACATTAAAAATGCATATATAATAATAATAAAAAACTATATATATTAAATCCTATTTAATATTCACATCAAAATATCACATATATATATATATATATATATATATATATATATATAATATATATATATATATATTATATATATATATATATATATATATATATATATATATATATATATTCTCATTGTTAACTAACAACAAACTGAAAATAAGAACAAGATACCAATTACACGACAAACGCCGACGAGGGTAATATGAAGGTGGATGGAAGTGTTTGCTCCGGTTGCTCTGATGGGGGTGAATATTTGGAGAATGAAATTGTGTAATAAGTGTTAAGTGTTATGGATAAAAGTATCATCTTTTACTTTTTTTCCAAGTTTTAGTTCTTAAATGCAATGATGGAGATCTTTATGAGGTATGAAGATGAGGATAAATGATGGTGGAGTGTTCATTTTCGTGTAGCAGAGAGTTAAATTAAGAGAATTGAATAGTGAAAATATGAATGGATGAGGTTATTGTTTTGTGAAATATATTGAAGTAGCAGTAGGTTCATGTGTTAGCCAATGAGGGAGAAGTACTCATTTTGTTGTGAGGGGTTTGTGTAGTATGGAAAGAGAGAAATCTGAGATTGTTGGGGATTGGTGTGCCGTTTCGTTTTTGGATCCTTTTCCTCTCACTAGCTAATGAAACAATACATAGTGCATACTAGGATTCTCTAATATTTTCAGAATTCCACAAATGCCCCTTTAAACTATTATTTAGTGACAACATGAATTAAAATAAATTAACCAAAATAAATTTCAAACAAAATTAAATAATAAAAATAAAATTAATATGAATATAAAAAAATCATATTTATTTTTCATGAACATGTTGACAAAAAGATAAAAATATATGGACTCAAAATGAATAAAAGTCGGGCACAAAAGTGTTCGAAAAATTAAAATGAATGCACCAAAATGATCAGTGCGAAATAAACTTATTGGAAAAATACAACGTTTTTTTTAAATTTTGAAATAAATTTTGACCGGTTAAACAGGCTCGAGCTGATAAAAAATGGCCGAAAAATTAGCTGAAACATAAATCGAGCATACCAGATTAAACTACGCGAAACGTGGATTAATAAAGCTGATGTCTGGAAGCTTGATTTTTAAAAATTTCGTCTACTCATTTGACGCACATCCGTCGATTAATTCAACCGGTTTGCCTCTAGATCTGAAAAAATTATTTCGACTGATATTCTAGGCACTATGCGGTATGGAATGCATGGTATGCTATGTAGAGATGTGACAACTATGATGAATGTATGGAATCCGTGATTTAGGGACAAAATCAGGGTGTGACAAGATGAAAATATTTTTTGGGGGAAACATTTTAGGATATGACACCTCCACACACTAGGATCGAGTTGTTGATCAAAACCTAGTCTTTTCAAATCTGTCCACCAAATAAAATCCTTTTAACCCAACATGATAGAAATTTTTTCAGTAACTTGGATTTTTAAATCCCCGTATTTGAAGGAGAGCAAAATTTTCCAAATAACCTCCTTTTCATTAAGGATTCTAAAATGTGATTTCTTCACAAGATCTAAATTGAACAATTCACAATTTTTATACCTAAACCTCCCAATGACTTTTCTTGACACACTTTATCTCAACTCAACCATGTCGTCTTGCTCCTTCCCTCCATTCCTCCCCATAAAAAGGAGCTTTGGTATTTTATAATTTCATTAATAACAAGCTTCAACACCTTAAAGAAGGAGAAAAAATGAACCACAAAACCATTTAAAACCGAGTTAATAAACAAAATCCTATAACAAAAAGATAACTTCTTACCTCTCCATGCTGCCAATCTTCTTTGAAATTTATCCAAAATTGAGTTCCACGTGCCCTTCCTTATAGGATTGACCCCAATGAGAATCCCCAAGAACGTAAAAGGCAACAATCCAACACTACAATGAAGAAAGGATAATGCTGCCTGGAGGAGAGGATCTTTCACATTTAAACCAAAATGTTTACTCTTCAAAAAATTGACATTCAAACCTGATGTTAACTCGAAGCCCCGTAAAAAAACCTTTGATACTCCACAAATTAGACCAAGATACTTCCCCTAACAACGTAGTGTCATTGGAAAATTGCAAAATATCGAACTGGATGTCTTTATTGACTTTGAAGGGAAGATAATCTCCCACAGAGACAACTTTATTCACTAAACAAGTTAAGCCTTCTACCACCAAAAGAAACAGGAAAGGGGATAAGGAATTCATTTTCCTAAGACCCCTACCCACCTTAAAGTTGTTGGTTGGACTACTATTGACTAGAACAAAAAAGATACTAGTGAAAACACACTCCTCCATCAATCCCATCCTACATTTACCAAAATCCATGGCCCTCAAAACATTTCTAAAATAGCTCCATGAAACCTTATCATATGCCTTTTAAAAATCGATTTTAAACAACAAGCACTCCCTCTTATGCCTTTTAACTAAATCCACCAGTTAATTAATAACTAAAACAACATTCAACCTTTGCCTATTTTGCAAAAACGTTGTTTAGTTTTTGGATATTAATGAGAGTAAAACCTTTTTTTATCCTAGCAGCTAAGATTTTGGAAATTAATTTGTAAATATTATAGATCAAATAAATGGGACAAAATTCACTAGCCTCTTGAGGGTTATCCTTCTTAGGAACCAAAGAAAGAAAGCTAGTTGTCACTGCCTTTGGAAGCTTGGCCTTGAGATGAACTCCGTTAAAAAAAGCCACCACATTATCTCTGATAAAGTTCTAACAAACTTTTTAAAACCCCATGTTAAAACCATCCGGTCACAGACTTTTATCACTATCACTCATCCAAACCGCTTATTTAATTTCCTCAAAGAAAAATCTCTCTTCAAGTGCATCACATTCTCCATTATTTAAAACGTTGGACTCCACACCACTAAAAAAAAGGTCTTATTTTTAAAGGTTCCTTTAACCTCTTACTAAAATGCTCTTTAATATGATTCTTTATTTCATCCATTCGAGTGAGCCTATCAAAAATAGAATTTAAAGACAAAATCTAGTTCTTCCTAAATTTATGTTTCATGAAAGAATGAAAGAATTTAGTGTTTGCGTCCCCATCTTTTATCCATCTAAATCTTGATTTCTGTCTGGAAATATTTTCCTTCCTCTGTCTAATCGACCACACTTTCCTTGAAACATCCAATTTTTTCCCAACTAACAAACCATTATCACCTTGATCTTAATTAATAACCTCTTCATCTAGACTGTTAAGCTCTTTGGTTGCTTCATCTACCTCTAGATTAATCACCCGAAAAACTTCCATATTCCATCTTTTAAGTTTCTCTTTCAAGAATTTAAATTTCTTCTTCCGCACATAAGCACAACTACCTGTCACCTTATTATACTTTCACACATCTTCTATGAAAAGGTTAAAATTAGGATGTATATGTTGGTGTAAGCCCTAGAGGCCAATACTTTTGGTACTTGTATTGAATTATTTATTAATAATAAAAGGCTTTTTTTTATTATGTTTGTTTAATAAAGTCCCTAGAATAGCTAGTCCGTTTAATGTATCAAGTATGACTTAATCATGAGATCACATTAAACATAAGGACACTATTCTTAAAGTATCCGTAGTCGAGCTTTATTGTGAAGTGGGATAACATTAAAGCATGAAGACTATTATGTTTATAGACTGATGATCACATCTCATGGATCATGGATAAGGAGTTATCAAGTCTTAAACATAGGTATGAATATTAAGAGTAATATTTATACTGGATTGACCCGCTATGAGAATACTATATAGAATGTTATGCAAAGTGTCATAAGTTATTCTCATGGTGATAATGGTGTATACCACCCTTCGACCTGAAACCACTATGGACCCTAGATGTAGAGTCGAGTGCCTTATTGCTGATCAAACGTTGTCCGTAATTGGATGACCATAAAGACAGTTGATGGGTACTCCACGAAGCATGCTAAGGGACATGAGTGACCTAGATGGAACTTGCCCATCCTGCGTAATAGGATAAATGTCTATGGGCCCAATATTGAACTGGACAAGGATGACACGGTCTATGCCTTGTGTTCAATATAGACATAAGGGCAAAAGGGTAATTGTGCATATTAGTATTATCACAGAAGGATTTGTCAGATCACATGACATTTTCGTGTCTTGGGTAGCAGTGATGTGTTGCTAGATACCGCTCACTGTTTATTATGTTAAATACGTGATTTAATATAATTGCCAATGCCGCGAAAACCTACAGGGTCACACACAAAGGACGGATTTATAAGAGATAGAGTAACTAAGGAACACCGTAAGGTACGGTGCACTTAAGTGAATTGTAGAACATCGTAAGGTACGGTGTACTTAAGTTGAATACGAAATATGGTAAGGTACCACGCGCTTAAGTGAATTTGGCATATTATAAGATATGGGTCACATACACTTAAGTGGGCTTTTTAGCTTGAAGCCCACACAAGTGGTTCTATAAATAGAACCCTTGTGTAGAAGCATTGGGAAGTTGCAATTTCGTTTCTCTCTCTCTCTCTCTCTCTCTCTCTCTCACTCACTCAAAGCCTTCATTCGTAGAAGCTAGCACTGAGATTGAAGGAATCCGTTCGTGTGGACTGAGTAGAGGCGTTGTCATCGTTCAACGTTCGTGATCGCTCCGTAGATCTGCATCAAAGGTTACAATCGCCACAAGAGGTAACGATTCTATCACTGATCATGCCCATTCGTAAGGATCATTAAAGGAGAAATTTTAAATTCCGCTGCGTTTTGGATCGCCCTTCTCCTTCAGTATAAACCAGAAATTAAAAACCTAGAAAGATTTAGGTCCCCAATCTACCTTGTTGGCTAAAACCCAAATAGGTTTATGATTAGAAACTTCCCTATCCCATACTTCTTGTCCCATCACATTCCAATTTATAATTAAACCTTCTTAAATCAAAAACCTATCGATCCTACTAATAGTATTTCCTTTCAAATTGGACGATGTTAAAGGAGTCCCCATAACTGGAATATCCACCAAATCCGGATTTGCTATATGCTGATTAAACTCCATCAATTTGATTATATTGACTTAATTTCTTATCCCCTTTATTTCTAACATGACTTTATTATCATTAAAATCTCCACCGACATACCAATCCCCCCTCTTTTGTCTCTATGTGAAGTCAATAAGCTCCCTCAATAGTTTTCTCTTATTAGACAAGGAATAAATATTGACTATAAAATAAATACAATCATTCCAATCAACACATATTTCCACAAAACCTTCAGCACTGAAGCTAAATTTTAAATTGGAAAAATCATATTTTAAAAGAACTAACATACCTCCGGACCTCCCTATCGTCCACATAGTCGTCCACTCCACATCCTCATTATCCCATAAAGAAGAAATATACAACACTCCTTCTGATTGGATTTTTTTTACTGGAATCAAATATACATCCACCCTTCGAATTTTGATCAGATTCTGCAAGCAATTCCTTTTAATAGAATTGTCACACCCTCTTAAATTAAAAGAAAGGCTATTTATGAAAACCTTGAAGATTTGTCATCCTACATGTCTCCGATTTGAAAAAGAAAAGTTGATTATTAGATGTAACTCTTTACTACTTTTTTTTCCCGCTAATGCTGCAAACATACAGATTTAGTTGGTTGATAAGGATGACTTTTTAGACTAACTCTTAGTAAAATTATTTTTTTAATCTTTTAAGTTAGTTAAATCTTTTAAGTTGGTGGTATAATCTTTTAAGCTAGTTAAATTTGTTTCTACTTTAACTTTTTTGTGTGGTTTTTTTCTTTCATTTGTTTGTATTTTTTCAATTCTCAGCACTTATTGACCTGAGCTAGAACTCCTTGTGCTAAAATAAAGGGTATTTTTTCCGACAGTAAGCATTGATTCTCATCCTAATGAAAAACTAAAACTACCCCTAAAATTCAGAAGTGGATCCCGACGTATCCCATTCACATCCATTGTTGCGCCAGGCCCTAACGTTATGTAAAAAAAGAAATGCATTTTCGTGTTACTCACGAAGATGCATATTTAGATGCTATTTTAATTAAATATGTGATAGAGTTTATTCTCCTTTCTCACTTATCAAAATTCTCTCTCAACTCACATACTCTCCAAATTCTCAAAACCTCTCAACTCTCAAACTCTCAAACTCTCTCAACTCACAAACTCTCAAACTCATTCAAATCACTTCCAAGTTTTTACCATGAACATCCAATTGATCAAAGAGCTCAATATCAAACTCTCATTAGGTAAGTTTTTTATTCCTCTATACTTTTTTAATTTTTATATACATTTTTTAAAATTGAGCATTATGTTATGTAATAGGTAGTTTAAATATGTTATTTAACTGAACAATGTGAATGATAAGTAGTTTAAATGATCAATGCATTTTTTTGGATGTTTGATTCAAAGACATTTATGTCATTTTTGTTCTTCTAAGTTACAAAACAATTCGGAAATGAATCTCCATTTTTTTTCAACGTTTTGATTTCCAGAATTCGTAGATACATTTCTGGATTTTTGTTGTTCGTATTGTTTAACTTCATTTCATTGTGTTTCATCTAGATAATGCTTGTGTGGTTTAATTATAGATATTATGACTGGTAACCAAGATAGATTTAGGCACGACATAGTTGCACAACATGCATCAACTAAGAGGGAAAGAACTCGATCATCGCATGCACCAACCTGTTCTAGTTTGCTTGAAGCAAAAGCGCCAACTTATGAGGCTAATGCATCTCCTCATTCATCTTCCTGTAGGAGGCATATGTCATCTCCTGATGCTCCAGAGACCCCCACATGTACATGTTAAGGCACCTGAGGCACCCAATGCACATGAGGCAACGTAGGCAACCCAGACACCCAAGAATCCGAGGGGTTTGGAGGAGGCCCGCCCGACTTATCGTGTTGCCTCTATATTTGGACCATACTGTCAGGCATGTGTGAGACAGATATATCATTCCAAGTCTGATCCTCCTGCTATGACACACATCATGAATATGACGCATATGGGTATAAACATATGAGCCTTTCCAAAAGGCCAACTCATTAAGAGATATTAGAGGAGAAACGGGCTATGGCAGAACATGTTGTTGATGTGTTTCATAGATATCGACATATCATGGATGTGGCGCAGACGTGTATAAATAGAGGAGTCTTTTCAGAAGGCTCTAAGGCGAGCGACATTGCAGATGTCATCCTTTATGAGGCACAAACGACACTGCAGTATATGAGGCAGCATAGGAACATGGGGCCTGAGTCCTGCATACTCAGTAATGTATAATATTTGTATTATGAGCATTATTATCGTTTGTAATTTATTTTGACTTCATTATGTATTCCAGATTTATTCATTTATATATGGCATTCTCATATTATTTGATAAGTGTATGATTTAATTTATGTAAAATTCAATATGAAAGTATAACTACAATACATCGTCGATTACATTAGTGTATCTCTAAAACAAAGTCAAAATTTATTGTCTGGTGTGAATACAAAAATACATCTTTGTATTCTGTCTGAGGTGAATACATATATGCATATCCGAATCAATTTATCTCAAAATGAAGGTGGTTCAATTAAAATGCATGGGATGCATATATGATTAACCGAGAGATGAATATTCCGGACTAAATTTTGAGAAAAATATGGGTTGAGCTGAGCCTCTATTAGAATGTGTTTCGGTGAGAAAAATGTGCGTCTAAAAATACACTTTTGAAATCTGAAGAGTATTTTCGTATTTTCTTAAAGTGTTTTTTACCACTTAGGATGAGATAAACAATTCTCAAAATAAATCTATAATGAAAATTTCTGACTTAATAAAAAAGAGGACATTGATTGTCTTCTTTGTTTCAATTGTTGTAGTGTTTCTCTACTAATTGTTAATACTTATACATGAATAGAAGAGGTTAATTGATATGTACCACTGTGAAGTATTTTTATGCAAAGATCCCAAGGAATCCTCAATACCAAACGCCACAATCCCATTTTGTACAAAATACACTTTTGATTGCTAGAGCAGTACAGAACATCACACCACAGAAATCAACGGTGAGATGTTGGATGACCAGCTGAGTGGAATTTTAACAGGAAGTAGAACTAAGCTTGCAAGTTGCAACTTACAAGATCTTCAACAACTTCATCAACCAAAATCCATGTTCCAATCTTCATTGCCTGAACATTTTGCAGTTGAATTACTATCATGTAATGGATTCAATTGCAGTTGCTTATATTTAGGATTTCTCAAATCTTGAGTAGTGGTTAGACTTAGAATGATATATCACTGTCCCTTACAAATTACAATTGTCAATTAAATTATAAACAAACTAATGTTCAACAAAAAAAAAGATATAGCCAAAAAAGTATATATACCCTTCAACACACATGAATATTAATCAATTCTCAGAGGAATCTTCAGACCTCAAACCATTAAGAGACAGATACCGGCAGTAGTTCTTTGGCTATACTAATGAATTCTGTCATGGGGCAATTTGTTTTAATTGCCTTTGTGGTTATATGAGACCTGCTGACAGCATAACCTTTCTGCAAAAAATCAAGTACAAGATCAGTGAATGTCTGGTTTCTAAAGCTTCATCTAGAATCAACATGATTATCTGAACAATGTATGATTCAATATCTTACCAAACCAAACATAGTAAACAAATTGACGATGATAACATGATACAGAATAAAAGGAAACTCCCTTCGTTTTTATTTTGTACACTTACCGACCTACGCAATATGAATAACTAAATTTTATACCATAACTGCTTTCATGGCTTAATACCTTTTTATTTAACAGCAAGGATATATGGATAAGGGAGTACAAGGATACAACTCATATACATCACGAAAAACTAGCAGTTGGGAAAAACTACTAATATATGTTTGGATGTACGATTCCTTCTAGTTTTTGGCTTCTCGCGTTCCAATGTGTTATTGTCTGGAATTTTGTAAAGCTAGGAATTCAAGCTTTGGAGTAAACATACATTCGCTGCCTTTTGACGCGGATCCAGTGCTGTCTATGGTGGACGGCGGTCCATGGCAGAGAGTCAAAATCCCGCCATCCTGGCCGCTTTGCGGCGCCGTTATAGCAGATTATGGCAGAAAAACCCGCAATTTTGGCCGATATTTACCATTGTATCGAGCCCAAAAACCGCCATGTATATCCGCCATAGCGGCCATGGTGCCGCTATTTGATGATAACACTGCACGGATCCAAACAAACTATAAAGTTAAAAAACCAAACCCACCCTATACACAAAATAGTTGTCTCCCTTCGCCTTAGTTAAGAATCATTTTCAAAATAGAACCTTGATGTGCTCCATTATCGATGAGATATCAGACACCATATTAGATATTATACATCGATTTCTCAGTTCATGAACAGTCAGATGAAATCGAATATCAAATCAATGCCAAACTCTTACACCCACAACCTCAAACCTCCAAAGAGGCAAACATTGAGAAGAGATGGAACAATTCACCGGCATGACAACCATAGACCCTAACCACCTAAATGCCCCATACCATGCAGCAAAAGAAAAACTGCACTTAACAAACATATGAAGTTGCTTGCATTTGAATTAGTATAAAAGATATACTATTGAAAATATGAGCTTGACATTATTCTATAGTGTCAAATATTTATGCAGCTAGATAATATAAACACAATTACAATCCTCTAACACACATTTGAAATAGAATTAAGTTAAATTTGTTCTCATGAAACATATATTCAATGATGACCACAATTATGACTTGATTATTTTACCATATTAAATAATTTTTAGAGTACCTTGTGCATGGCGCTCATCAAGGTCCTCAAAGGCGGAATATTGATTTTTGCACGGCTTGCCATCTGGATAAATACACATAAAACTAACATAACTCATTATTCTCACCAAAGAAGCTAAGATTATTTACAATGCAACAAAGATAAAAGAACCACCTCATCCAACTTTATATACCCAGATGGCAACCTGGGGTCACTTTCATCCACCATCAATTTTATAAGCTTTTCAAGACTGTCTTTACCATCACAACCAATCCATCCCCACTCCTTGGCCAGATCTAACATGTCTGTAAGATACGCCGCATCATGAAGAGGCCCTGTCCAAAGAGGTCCTGATACCTTAAGGGAGTTTGAAACCTGAAAAAAATAAAAAGAAATAAAGTACTACTACTATATACATTTGTATGAAGTAACATTTTTTGTGCCATTTGAACTTTGGAAAACTAATTCATGCAAATAAGTTATACAAGCGGAAACAGTTTTCCTAATTCATGTTCCATAAATGATTCATTAAAACAATCGACGGAAATGGTAAAATAAACCTTATGAGTACCAAGTAAAAGGGAAAAAAAAGCAATTAACATACTTGGAACTGATCATGTTTTATGGGGCAACAGTTTAAACAGGAATTTTGGATTAAAAACACACACACAAGTTATCACATATGATCCGAGAAGTTATTAACTAGCAATATTCCTTATCAAAGCCAGCTACAACTCACAATGATAGTTTGCCAATAAATAGACAATAAAAAACCTCTACGAGGCAGTCTCAAACAAACCATACCATACCTTTGACACACTGCAGGAGCAACTGAACTGACCAAGTTGGTCCCAAGAAAATTCATTGCAATTTCCACACTGATGGCAATGGCCAATAAAACCATAATGCCTGCAGCAATCACAATAGAATAACTAACTACATAACAATGAATCGGAAACAACACAAGATGACACAAACACAAGGATTCATCACCTACTATCATGAACCTTCCCACGATTCAACCTGAGCAAGACTCGGAAAACGGGTCCATGATAAGCATAGTACGAAAACAACGGAGTTACATGGTACCCCAACACAGAAGCCTCCCGAACAACCCCGCCTATAAGCATTCGCAAACCAATCTCGTTCGAATACGGCGTATGACGCACATAGGCTCCATAAGCAGCTAAAGAACTAAACAAAAAAAAGTCAGTTACAAACCACAGGCCAAACAAGGGTCCCAAATCCACTACAATTTAAAACATAACATGCACATATCCAATCACCTATTACATTACACATAAACTCTGTAGCACCGACACCTCAGAAAAAATGAATGTTGGTGTCAGTGTTCTCAGTCTCGACATGTTAGTGTCAGTGTTGTGTCTCAGGTGTCTCATGGTGTCTCTGCTTGATAACAAACCATACATTCACAACAACAATAAAAAACTGAGAAAGAAACTCATTCTTACTGATGTGGACGGTGGCCAGCAGAAGAGAAACCATCAGTTGAAGTGACATAAAGCAAACCACCAAATTTCAAACTATTGATAGCAGACCTCAAGAAAGAAGAATCACTTCCAAAAGAATCAACATCAATAAAATCAAAAAAACTCTTCTGAAGATAATAATCAGTCATAACTCTATTAGCTTCTAAATGAGTAACCACCCATCTTTTCTCCTCTTTCACACAAACTCTAGACAAATTCTCCACAATGGTACTCCCATAGCACTCATTTCCATCATTAGCAACAACAAAATCCGCTTCAGCTTCCTTCAAGTACCGCAGCGACCGAATCCCGCAACCACAAAGAGCATCAAGAACACGCAAGCTTCCACTAACCTTCTTCTGTAACGAAGCAGCAAGTACACCGAGGTCTCTTCCAGTAGCACTCTCTCGCCGGTAAAATGCGCCCCCGGTATCAAACTCCAAACCACGTTCCGTTTGAAAACCATTTCCGGGAACTAAACTACAGCATTGACACCGAAAGCGGTATTGCGGAATTTGAGGAAAAAAAGCAGGAAAATGCGAAGAAAAAGCGATAGTCAACAGCATAACGTCGGAAAACGATGACGGAAAAGAAGTAACTGAAAATTTGTCTTCTTTTTTATTAAATTGATGAAGAAAAAAAAACGCCGTGAACGGTTACACGTGGATCGGAATCGGAAATTAATAAATTCAGGAAATTAGGGATTAAAGGTTTGAATTAAGAAAAAAGATTTTTTTTTCCTCCGTTTGTTCTTATCTTGTTTTATTTTCTTCCTTTTTTGGAGTTATATAAAGGAGTGAAATCGTTGATTCTGACCGATTACAAGATAAACCTCGTTTCTGATAGGAAATGTGGGGTCCACTGAATCAATGGGTTTGATGAAAGTGGAGGGTTTCTCTGATTAGGGTTTTGATTTCTTCTTCTTCATTCTCTTTTGCTGTTAATGACTTGTTTTAGATTAAGAGCTTCTGTATCAGTTTATGTAGCTGAAAGCTTTTCATGTTTTTTTGAGGTAAATTCACTCTCCTCAATGATTTTATGAACTTGTGTTTGGTCATGATCAGACCTAGAACTCTTGTGATTGGCCTCAAATGGGTTTGATCAGTGACCTAATTTTTTTTTTAATTTAAAAAAATTGTTGATTGTTGTCCAATGTAGATTGTTATGTATGGTTCTTTTCATTGTTTAGATGACTGATTGAGTATATGGTTGATTTCTTGCTTGAAGAAAGGAGTTTTTTGTTTATTTGGTCTAGGGTTAGGGTTTCTGGTGTCATTGTGTTCTATCCCTGATTGAAATTGAAATTGAATATCTAATGTCATGTTTGGGCTATATACTGTGATCTACTGTTAATTTCATTCTGCAACTGTTCTCCTTTGCTTATACTTGTTTTGTAGTTTGATGTATAGTTTTTGTAGCACACAAGCCTTGTTAAGTTGAATTTAGGGTTTATGAACTGCTTGATTTTATAGATTTGCATGGCTAGTTGTGAAGCTCTTCAATCGGATCGGTTTGGGGTTAACCATGATTGTTAATTTTTTAGCTCAATCGTAGACTGGATCAAAGTGATTAAATGGATTTTGGAGCAAAGATAAGCCCTAAAATTTTCCCTTTTATGGGTTAGGGTTTTTCTCATGCTCAGCTGTGTTTACGTTGTGGCAACTTGTTTCTAACATCCGTCACTAATCAACAACAAACTCATTTTGGATCTATTTTCTTTGTTTATTTTTACAAACGCAGGACTCACACTATAGATCGAAGGTGTGTCTGGTGTCCAACACATGTCAGTTTGGTGTCTGACATGTGCCAACACTGACACGATATTGACACATGTGGTTGTAACAACTACATTTAATCGCTTCCTTTTTCTCTTTACTGATCAAGCTGACATGTTGATGTTGTATTTGGTGTTCGTGTTTGTGTCCGTGCTTAGTTACTTTTCAATATTTCCAGCTTTCCCACCCACTGTTGCATTTGAGTGTTATCTAATCTTGGTTTTATTTGCAGGACATCTGAGTTCTGATATTGGCAGCAATGGATACTGTACAAGAAAGTTTGTTATTGTCCTTCTCGCCTAACCAACCGCAGTTACCAATTGATGAGGAGCTTTGGTTGATGGCTGAAGAGAGGGCCCAGGAAATACTGTGTACAATTCAGCCTAATGTTGTTTCTGAGGTGAACAGAAAGCAGATCATTGATTTCGTTCAGAGGCTGATTGGAGGTTACTATGGGGGAGAGGTTTGAATATTTTGATTCAGTTTTTCATACTTGTAACCTTCGATTGTTGGAGTTGGTTATGTCTTTGTTTTTCTCTTCTTTTAATCAGGTTGCTTTCTTTTCCACGGATTTAGTTGGATGGTTTTTGATGTTTTCTGCTTTGTTTGCTGTTTAAAATTGATTGGTTGATACAAGCACGGTTTTACTACTCTTTTCTTTTATACATGTACATATTTAAATTTAACTTAAAATATTCTTGAACACCAATCTTATCGTTTGCAAGCCCAGAAGATCCACAAAACCCTTATATATGCAGGCTGGCTTCAACTTTCGACTCAATGTGTTTTGTCTTTGTTAAGAGTGTCATATTGGATGAGTTGTGACTTGAAAAAGTGTTTATATGGGGGAGAAACTCCTCACGTTACCAGTCATCTTTGTAAGGATGAGTTAGACTCAATATAAAACCTAAAACAGTATCTGAGATTATCCAAGATCCGGTGTGTTAAATAGCGGCTGATATTTTCTTAGTTTTCAGCACATATGGTTATTAATTCTGTCTCCTGGTAATCAAGTTAGAAATGCTTGAATTGAATAATGTTGTGGTGAGTTCACAATTATTTGTTTACTCTGTTGAACGTTTATTGATTTGAAGAATTTGACTCTATTTTGAAAAAGCACTTGCCTCCATTTCAAAAGCTTTGAGGTGCCAAAAACAAATTGGTTTCATTATGTGCATACCGTTACAGTGGTGTCCATAAATAAACGTTTTTATCTTTTGTGTGCCAACTGCAGGTTTTCGTGTTTGGATCAGTCCCACTGAAAACCTACCTTCCAGATGGAGATATTGACTTGACAGTTCTCAGTCAAGAAAGTGTAGAGGAGGATTTAGCGCAAGCAGTATGTAATCTACTTGGAAGTGGAGAAGACCTCGAGTATGAAGTGAAAGACATACAGCATATACGTGCTCAGGTTTAGAAACAAAATTTCTATTTAAGCTATTATAGTTATTGAATTTCGATTTCTTCGCATCTTCATTTATCTATACTCTGAAATTTCCTTTTAAGATTTTTCATTTGTTTTTTTGACTTGTAAATTATGTATCAACAACATATTTCTTGTTGCCTAAAAAAACAATATATTTGTTGTTTTCCTTTATCTCTGCAATCAGAAGCATCTTAAATACATGTCACTCTAGATCATGCTACTGTTGAGTTTGAAAGGAAAGTTTGTAGAAATAATCGGAAAAGCTGACAACTCTGAATGTTACGTCAATTCGATAAGACAGGTCCCATGCATACGTCAGCAGTCCATTTTATAACTACTAATGCTAATGTTATTGTTTGTGTATTATTAGAGATCCAAGTTGTTAGAAATGCTAGTGCTTGTTATTATTAGTAGCAGTATTCATTTAGAACGTAATTTAAATGAAAGATTGGAACGGTTAATTAATAAACTATCTGGAGCAGCCTAGTTGCATTTATTATTGAAAGGTTGTGATTTGCAACTACTACTTCAACCATATTAGGTTTCTATTTCTTTTGGGCAATGTATACCTGGTTCAATTGAGCCAAATAGTCATTCATGTTGGTGGAATAGGCTAAGCATCTCTTTTATTGTTTGATTTACTGTGATACAATGATTGAAATGTTTCTATTGACATCATGTACTGATGGATGCTGTATATGGAGTTTGGTTATGTGTTGTAAAGGGATGGGAACTTACCCTTGCCATTTCATATACACACAACTTCTAAATATGATTGACTTAAGATGCATTGGCAAATGAGGAACATGGCAACAACAGTTTTGCTTCTCCATAGAGAATAGAGAGAGAATTTAAAATTAAAAGAGTCTTGGCCTGTTAGATACCAAGATACCTGTGCAGCGCATCCAGTGTTGTTAAATAGCGGCGTTATAATGCTATATATAATTTCTGGAATGTTTCATTTACGTTTTAATTCTATGTGAAAAAGGCATCTCCACTGCTGTTATTACTTCTTTACCTTTTATATTTAATATTATTCCTTTCCTAGATTTTTCTGATAGGAAAATAGTGTTTAATGTTTTAGTTAAATTAGTATCTCTCAATTTTACATGACTTCCTTTTTTATGCTTGGATGTTGGATGCAGGTAAAGGTTGTAAAATGCACAGTGAAAGGTATAGCGGTTGACATCTCTTTCAACCAGATGGCTGGACTCTATGCTCTGCGCTTTTTGGAAGAGGTAAATCTTATTTTTGCTAATTAATACTTACAACTAGTTCATGTTCAGAGTTGAATATACCATGAGCTTAAAATCTATAAGCTGTAATTTTACTCATGTTACTGTTAGTTTATATAAATTTGTAACCTGATTACTGTAGAACTAGTATGTGGGTTAGTTAGTTTGTCTAAGTATTAAATATATGAAATCATATGCCATGTTAGGATTGTCATTTACATCAAATTTAAATATAGTGTTGGAATTTCCGACTTAATTGCGGTCTGCCTTTAGTCGTCTTAATTGCGGCATTTGGTTTGCCTTAATTGTAGCCTCCAATACCTTTATTGTGTTGGATTTGAAGGGGTCAATTTAGTCTCGGGTTGTTAAGAGATATGGTTTGTGTTGTGTTTATATGTGGGGGCAATCCTCACCTTACAAGCCGGTTTTGTAGGGATGAGTTAGGCCCAATTCAAATTCTGAGATGGTATTAGAGCCTATCCTAGATCCATTGTTGGGCTTTGGGCATCGTCCACGCTTCGGCCTCATTGAGGCCCAAACGTGAGAGCATGTGTTGGAATTTCCGACTTAATTGCGGTCTGTCTCTAGTCGTCTTAATTGCGGCATTTGACTTGCCTTGATTGCAGCCTCCAACACCTTCATTGTGTTGGATTTGAAGGGGTGGATTTAATGTCACATTGCTAAGAGATATGGTCTCTGTTGTGTTTATAAGTGGGGGCAATCCTCACCTTACAAGCCGGTTTTGTAGGGATGAGTTAGGCTCAACCCAAACTTTGAGATGATAACAGAGCCTATCCTAGATCCATTGTTGGGCTTTCGGCGTCGTCCACGCTTCGGTCTCATTGAGGCCCAAACATGAGAGCGTGTGTTGGAATTTTTGCCTTAATTGCGGTCTGCCCCTAGTCGCCTTAATTGCGGTATGTCCCTAGTCGCCTTAATTGCGGTATGTCCCTAGTCGCCTTAATTGCAGTCTGCCCCTAGTCGCCTTAATTGTGGCTTTTGACTTGCCTTAATTGTAGCTTCCAACACCTTCATTGTGTTGGATTTGAAGGGGTGGATTTAGTCTCACATTGCTAAGAGATATGGTATGTGACTGTTGTGTTTATAAGTGGAGGCAATCCTCACCTTTCAAACTGGTTTTGTAGGAATGAGTTAGGCCCAACCCAAATTCTGAGATATAGATTTTCCTCCATTTAACCTATGTTATTAAACTCAGCACGGAACAACAAAACCAAAATGGGTGACTCGGACTGCACTAATAGGATTGGATTCGGAACATCTTTCTGAAGTGGCCGCACCGGCCGCGCAAGCCATATATGATATTACCCTTTAATTTTTAAGGATAGCAAAGTTATTTTAGTGAATTGTATTGGCATTTAGAAGTATGTTTTGCTTAAGACTTATGGTTTTTATTTCTAAATATGAAAATCTTCATGAATTTTGATTAATTTGTTTTAGTTTTTGACAATTACGTGTTCATTAGTATTAACTGTATCAGTGTCCAAGTCACTAAAATATCGGCCGTTCTGCTCCCTGCTCCTGTTCCGTCCCTTTTTGGGGATGGCCGCGCCGCTATCCGAGAATGATAACATACATTTAGCTTTCTTGTCATTTTTCACTCATTTTCTTTAAATGTTTTTATATATATTTGATTTTGCTTCCCATTTCCTTCCTACAGTTTCTACTACTTGACTTACCGCTATTTCTGGGGTCCATAATGGTCATATAAAAGAATATCATCTATTAAATTTGTGTGCCTCTATCCAGTCTGATCGATTTGTAGTGGTCTCAACTCAACATTTGAGTTCATTGTTAATTTAGCCCCTTTATATTCTCTTTTCCTGTGCATTTTTCTCATATTCAGGCTTTGCTAATTCTTTTTTCATTTAAAAAAAACTTAGGTTGACCAACTTGTCGGGAAAAACCATGTCTTCAAACGCAGTATAATCTTAGTCAAAGCTTGGTGCTATTATGAGAGCCGACTTCTTGGTGCACACCATGGCCTGCTCTCAACATATGCTCTTGAAATATTAGTTTTATATATTATCAATCGTTTTCATTCATCATTGTGCGGTCCTCTAGAGGTGAGTGAAGTCTTCCACTAATATTCTTTCGAACCTTTTAGAATTTGTAATCACATGTGCGTAAAGATTAAAACCACTGAGCTGCTGCTACTAGCAGGTGCTATACAGATTTTTGGACTACTACAGCACATTTGATTGGGAGAAAAACTATATCACCATAGATGGTCCACAACCATTATCCTCCCTTCCAGAAATTGTTGGTAAGTGTTATGGGGGCTGCATAAGCAATTAGATGTATTAATTATTTAATGGGGTTGTTTATTGGCAATCTTCGGTCCTTGATTCCAACTTGTTGCAGAGAAACCAGAATCTGATCGAGGTGGATTGCTTCTCAGTAAAGAGCTTCTGAAAAATTACAGGGAGATGTGCTCTGTTCCAAAGGCATGCGAGACTACACCCCGTGAATTTCCCATCAAGTGCATGAACATTTTGGATCCTCTAAAAAGCGACAACAACCTAGGCCGCAGTGTCAACAAAAGTAATTTTTCTCATTAAAGCATCAATTGATTGCGGTGAATATTTTTATTTGTATTTAAGTTGCTTGTAAGCCAACTTCATACTTTAGTATGAAAACATCGTCAAGCTCCCAGCAATGTTGCATGCTAGTGACAAATGCATCAAGATATATATATATATATATATATATATATAATATATATATATATATATATATATATATATATATATATATATATATATATATATATATTATATAATATATATATATATATATATATATATATATATATTATATATATATATATATATATATATATAGTTGATTCTTTGATTCTAACACACTCGTCAACCTCTTATATTTCTTCCTGCAGGCACTTTACATCGAATTGGTTACGCTTTTGCCTTCGGTGCTGAAAAGCTTAAGGAGATTCTTGATCTTCCAGGAGAAAGCATGGGTGGAGCACTTGAGGTGTTTTTCATGAACACCTTGAATAGAAATGGGAAAGGACAAAGGCCAGATATCGATGTTCCTGTTCCTGCATTTGGTACTGGAAAATCTGAAGAGCCTGTCCTTGTTGGAGATTGTGACAGTTTCTATGGTGGCTTAAAACATGTTCAGATGTATCGTAACTATGCTGTGCCGCTTGCACCTTCAATTTCCCCACCGATACCATTTGATGCTGACATGCTTAAGCTACAACAAAACTGGCTTAGGTATTATCATAGAGGTACTGATGTATACGTCCCTAGACAGACATTCTTTCATCCAAATGCTCCTCCGCATCCAAGTTATAGCCTTGATGAAACAGGGAAATCGCGAGGAACAGGCACATACATACCCGACATGGTAAATTGCTTTTGTTTTCAAACTTTATTTATTTTATGATAACTCATTTTATCAGTCTCTAAATGTTTGCATGTTTCTGACTCAGACTCTTACTACCTACTGGAATACCCGTGCAAGAGGGTCCAGACCAAGGAAATTCGGTACTGGAAATAATAACAATAATAGTAATGCTAATGCATTGCCCAAACCATTGGAGAGAAAGGAAATAGAAGAAGTTCCTTCTGAGACTGACATGAATGATAATAGCTCCAAGTCCTTTGAGCTCTCAAATGAAGATTTTCCTCTTCTTTCAAGCATTGGCAACAGCACTTCGTCAGCATCCCAACAATCGGAGAGAAAGGAAATAGAAGAGGTTCCTTCTGAGACTGACATGAATGATAATAGCTCCAAGTCCTTTGAGCTCTCAAATGAAGATTTTCCTCTTCTTTCAAGCATTGGCAACCGCACTTCGTCGGCATCCCATCAATCCAAGCTGGACCATAGTTCCTCATCGCCTCAAACGTTTATCGATTTTGGAACTTACAGTGCCTCGCAACCAGCGACAGAACTGAGTTTGGGAAAAAAGAGTCAGAAAGAGGATTCCAGCGCTACTACACCAGTTGTTCCAAGTCTGGCAGTGGAGACAAAAGAGAAATATGCTCGGATCGAAGAGAAGGCAGATGACAGTATCTAACCTATAGTCATTTTGTAGGATATCGAGGATAATTTCTAGTGTGATGGTTTTTACTGCAGGTAATAGTAATAGTCAATCTATCCTATCTTTTTCAGATGTAAATTGTGGGAGAAACTAGAATTGGTTGCTAGTGATAGATATAGACTTCATAGAAATAAGTCTCTGGTAAGGAGTTTACAAATTTGGTTATGCCTTTTGGCTTTATACCCCTTGCTCCTCTTTCCATCGGAAGAGCTTACCAGTTCTGTTGGAACAGTAGCATATCTTTTCTCCTTCTGAAGTCCAGTGATGTTGTACATGATTTGTGTTTTACTGCACAATAACATAAAATGTATGTGCTACAATTATGTGGAACATTTCACCTTCAGACTTTTATGAATATTTCTCTTTGAAAACCAATGTCTGTCTTCAATGAGAGACTTGTTTTTGTTTGCAATGGTGCTGTTATGACCTTCTGTTATCTATACACTTTTTTGTTGGGTTGAAATCTATCGAAACACATTGGACCAGACTTGATTAATGGTTCATTGTAACCGTTGAAACATCAGAGATCAACGTCAATATGGAATGGTGTTGAAAAAGTGATCCACCCATGACAGAATGTTGTCAAAGGTGGTCTTCCAAATGAAAGGTAGTCAAGTTCATGAAAAATATTGAGTTGGTCTGGCCTCATAAATCAGACAGTTATTAGTCAATGCTTCTTTTGTTACTACGTTGGTCTAAAAGAGGAGAGTAGAAACGAAATTTTTTTAGCTTCTCGCTTGGAGAAGCAATTGGTGCACTAAAAGATGTGTTCTCCTACTCGATGTGTTCATTGATGGGGACATTTTTACTGGTTTGATCATGTATAGATCAGAGTTATTAATTCCGGATAGCAGTTATTGTGTCGATTGCAGCCGCGATTCATAACTTCGATATAGATTGAGAGCCCATTTACTTGAACATATTCAGTACTGTATCACCCGCACCCGCTATGAAGGGAGCTATCATATGTAGCACCGACACCTCTGAAAAATATATGTCCGTCTCCTTAAATCGGTATCGCACACCTGTACCGACACTTAACACTTATAATTATGTTTAGTTTATTCAATTTTTAAAATTATTACTGGTGATGTTGGGTCAGTGTCGGGGTCGTATTTGAGATATCCATGTTTCATTAGATTATATTGGCTTCAAAGTGGATTCAATCATCTCCTTAAATCGGTATCTCCTTAAATCGGTAAATGAAATTGTTATTTGCAGAAGATGCTACATCATATATAATGAGGAGAATGATTTGAGGTATGCGCACAAAAAGCACTTGATGTGTCCAACAACATGAGACCTCTGAACATCCTATTCATATATTCTCTAGCATGTGCAATAACACGTCCGTTTATTGGTCAAAGAGAGAATAAAATTCACTTTGAAATTCAAAATAATTTAGGAAATTCTCATTACACCCTATATAATTTTAAAGACTATAAATATCCCATAATGCTTTTTTCTTGAAGCTTTCTTTCAGACACATCTTATTTATCTTATTTGTAATCTTCGGAGCATATCGTTTTATATGTTAGATAAATGGGTATGATAATCCTGGATAACTTCGAAGAATCGTGTTCGTACACTTTCCGAACAAAGTATTTCGACCCTATTCTTGCTTGGGTTCACGAAATCTTTGTGGGGATAATTCTTGAAGAACAATTTGTTTCTGGCAAAGAGAGATGTTCAGGAATGTAGAGAGAAAGTTTGATTTCGTTATCACTATTCAAACTGAGGCCAAATGACTCCTTATATAGGAGATCAATAACAGAAACCGAAAAGACGCAACTGTTCAGAAACGGTTACGTCGGTTGGGAAATGATTCGAAATTCAAAAGAAAATTTCGAACGTTGGAACCCCGTTTCAATTATTCGCATTCAATTATACGTTTACTCGACGAGCGTGCACTCCGCACTACCCCTAACTCGTTTCCAAGCTTTAACGCATAATTGCATCGGCCTATAGTAAATCACATTACTACTAAAATACATTGATGATATTAAAATCACCAACAAATCCCCCCCATTTTAGTGTAATCCTTGATTTACTCAGTATATACAATTATATATACAAGGGTATAACACACAGGTATAACGATCAAACAAATGCATAAATGAAAATGTCTTGCGATTGAATTTTCATCTTAGTACAAATACACATTCCAAATACTCGAAAATCGGGGTGTCATAGCGATTGAACCCGTCAATCCATTTGAGTGTCTGAAGATATAGTACACATATGTTTCTTACAATACTCTACTATTCATACTTGACACTTTACAAGCCATGTGTCCTTATCCATTAATAAGCATATAGGAAGCCAAGTCCAAGCTTCTTGAAGCGGCAAAACTTCATGCTCACATAGGTGATTCTTTTAATCTTGCACCTGCATTTGCAATTTTCCAAAAGAACCATTAAGAAGATATAATTCAACCTAGCCATCACTTACAGGTCTGAGCACATACCTTGGGAAGATAAACACAATTGCTCCAATCTCTAACTATGATCTTTCCACATTGAATTCTGCTTCTAATGTTGTATTAGAAGGGAATTGGGTATACCATAGCTAATAGATTTAAATGGACTTTAATCCCATCCCAATTACCGACTTCTTCACTAAGTCTCTAGCTAACCCCTTCGTCAAGTGGTCAGCTAAGTTTTGTTGCGACCGAACAAACTCAATAGATATCACCCCATTCATGATTAATTCCCTAATCATACTATGTCTAACACCCAAATGTCTAGACTTTCCATTGTATATTTGACTATAAGCTTTAGCCAATGTGGCAGTACTATCACAACGGATAGAAATTGGTGATATCGGTTTAGGCCATATCGGAATCTCATATACCAAATTCCTTAGCCATTCCGCTTCTTTACCAGCAGCAGCTAATGCTACAAACTCAGATTCCATTGTGGAACCAGTTATACATGTTTGCTTCTTGGAAGCCCATGAGATGGCACCTCCCCCAAGCAAGAACACCCATCCACTTGTAGAGGATGAATCTTCAGCATTATTTATCCAACTAGCATCCGAATAACCCTCTAACACCGAAGGAAATCCCATATATGACAATCCATAATTTATTGTACCCTTCAAGTACTTGAATACCCTAGTTATCGCATGCCAATGATGTCTACTAGGATTACTAGTAAATCTGCTCAACTTTCCAACCGCATAAGCAATATCCGGTCTAGTGCTAATCATAGCATACATCAAAGAGCCTATAGCTTTTGAATATTCGAGTTGATCCACAGGTTTACCTGTATTTGGCATAAGCTTTTCTCCCGGATCCATGGGAGTACTTACTGGAGAACAACTTTCATAATTGAACTTCTTGAGTATTTTCTCAATATAATGAGATTGCGTAATTACAATCCCCTTATTCTCCCGTTTAATCTTAATACCAAGAATAACGTCCGCTTCTCCCATATCCTTCATGGAGAACTTTGATGACAAGAAATTCTGTTTTATCAACTTGATTTTGGTCGGTGCCAAAGATCAACATGTCATCAACATATAAGCAAATGAAAACTCCTTTACCGGAAGTACCAAATTTGCTATATACACATTTGTCAGCTTGGTTTAGAATGAAACCATTAGACAAAACAACCTCATCAAACTTTTGATGCCACTGCTTCGGAGCTTGTTTCAGCCCATACAACGACTTAATTAGCTTACACACTTTATGCTCATTACCAGGCATTACAAATCCTTCAGGTTGCTTCATATACACTTCTTCCTCCAAATCACCATTCAGAAATGTTGTTTTGACATCCATTTGATGAATCACTAGATTATGAATAGCCGCCAAGGCAATCAACAATCTAATAGTAGTGATACGGGCAACAGGAGCATATGTATCGAAATAATCAATCCCTTCCTTTTGTCTGAAGCCTTGGATAACTAATCTAGCTTTAAACTTGTCAATTTTACCATCGACTTTCATCTTCTTTTTGAAGATCCATTTGCAACCCAATGGTTTGCAACCTGGTGGTAAATCAGATAATACCCAAGTATTATTTTCCATGATAGAACCAATCTCTTCGTCAATTGCTTCTTTCCAAAAAGCAGAATCTCGAGATTTCACAGCTTCATCATACGTTCTTGGATCCTCCTCTATACTATAGCAATAATAGTATTGAGTGTCAATCTGATCCTTTGATCCCTCAACTAAATATAGTTGAAAATCAGATCCATAAGATCTAGATTTTCTAGCTCTTTTGCTCCTACGGGGTTCAAGTGTCTTACTTGGCACATCATTTGAATGATCATCCCTTAGAGATTCATATGAATTAGGTATAGAGTCCTTTGGTCTAGGTATAGAAGAGAAACAATTCTCATCAAATATGGCATCTCTCGATTCTATAATCGTGTTAATAGAAATCGAGTCATTAGGTTCTATAACATAAAACCTATAGGCCTTGGAGTGCTCAGCATATCCAACAAAGATGCAAGCTACACCCTTTTCACCCAAAGTTTTCCTTTTTGGGTCCGGGAGTCTAACCACGACTCTACAACCCCAAACACGTAGAAATGTTAAGTTGGGTCGTTTCTTATACCAAAGTTCATATGGGGTAGTCCTGTTCCTTTTATTAGGAACCCTATTTAACAAATAGCAAGCCGTTAACATAGCTTCTCCCCAAAACCCTTCACTCAAACCAGAGTAAGATAACATGACATTCACCATTTCCTTAAGCACTCTATTTTTCCTTTCAGCCACACCATTTTGTTGAGGTGTATATGGTGCCGTAGTCTCATGAATGATTCCTACGGATTGGAAAAATACAGGATCATAATATTCACCACCTCTATCTGTACGTAATGTTTTAATCAACACATTCTGTTGCACTTCAACTTCAGTTTTATAAATTTTGAATTTATCTAAGGATTCGTCCTTAGCGTGTAGCAAATAAACATAGCAGAATCTAGATGCATCATCTATGAAAGTGACAAAATATTTTTTATGTCCTAATGATGGAGTAGCATGCAAATCACATAAATCACTATGTATCAACTCAAGAATGACAGATTTCCTTGTTATACTTTTAAAAGGTTGCCTAGTGATCTTTGTTAACATGCAAGTTTTACAATTTTCTACATTTTTATCAAAAACAGGAATTAAATCATCTTTAGACATTTCATGCATTCTTTTATAATGTACGTGTCCTAGACGAGCATGCCATAACGATGAATTGATAACATTCGAAGAGGACATAAATACAGAGCCAGAATCATTAGGAACTCCATTCAAATTCATCATAAACATACCATTATTATAATATCCAAATCCTACAAACACACCAGACTTCGATAAAACATATTTATCGGATTCACACACTTGCTTGTATCCAAGCTTATTTAATACAGGACTAGAAATCAAATTCTTACGTAGTTTAGGAACATACAAAACATTAAACAAAGTAATAGTCTTTCCAGAACTGAATTCTAGCACCACGTTTCCTTTGCCTTCAACGGGAGCGAAGTGATCATCTCCCATGTAGAGGACAGAACCATCTTCCACTGGAACAAGAGTCTTGAACCAGAAACGATTCTTGCAAACATGTGTTGTAGCGCCAGAATCAATCCACCACGCGATAGCATCATCCTGCACATAGAATGCTTCAGAATTTAGTGAAACCGAATGTTTAATCAAACTATTCAAATCACGAATTGATTTCTGACCTTGGTTTTCGGATTGGTCCTTAGACCCCTTTCCTGAACCACTTGCATTCGCGTTATCATGCTTTTTGCCGGAACGGCAATCCTTCTTGAAGTGGCCTGTTTTGCCACACTTCCAGCATTCTAGTTTCGGTTTCTTGTTAGCACCGAAACTGCCCTTATTGTTCTTGAAAGCACGCTTCTTTCCTTTGTTTTTGTTGTTACCGTTCTTACCACCCTCTTCGACCATATTAACCGAGGGTCCAGCAATTTCTTTGCCTTTTCCTTTGTCATCCTCCTGCGCTCTTAGAGATTCTTCTATGCGCAAGTGACTTCCAAGTTGGATCAAAGACAGTTCGTCTTTTCCATGCTTCAGATTGTGTTTGAAATCCTTCCACGAAGGAGGCAACTTGTCTATGATGCTTGAGACAGATATTGTTTCATCCATCTTCAATACGTGTTGTGTATATTGTCCAAGGATTCGGAGGAGTTCATTGAATTGTTCCATGACAGACCTCGATTCAACCATTTTGTAATTGTTGAAATCGGTTACCAGGAACTTTTTACTGGATGAGTCCTCTGCCATGTACTTGGATTCGAGACAATCCCACAATTCCTTTGCAGATTCTATGTTTTGATAAATATCAAATAAGGGATCAGACATACCGTTAAGAATGTGCCCTCTGCATATGTAGTCGTCGTTCTCCCATTTTGATCTACGTCTCAGATTTTCAACCGTGTCTTCCTCCAGAAGTTCTGGAATCGGTGTAGACAGGACGTGCACCACCTTCAACGTTGTCAACATGAAATGCATCTTCTTTTGCCAACGCCTGGAGTCTTGTCCTTGAAACTTGTCCAATTTTCCGAAGTTTGTAGTCATCTCCTTGACGGTGCTTCCTCCAGCCATGATTATCAGAAAATACTTTGTTCGTTTGTTAGATAAATGGGTATGATAATCCTGGATAACTTCGAAGAATCGTGTTCGTACACTTTCCGAACAAAGTATTTCGACCCTATTCTTGCTTGGGTTCACGAAATCTTTGTGGGGATAATTCTTGAAGAACAATTTGTTTCTGGCAAAGAGAGATGTTCAGGAATGTAGAGAGAAAGTTTGATTTCGTTATCACTATTCAAACTGAGGCCAAATGACTCCTTATATAGGAGATCAATAACAGAAACCGAAAAGACGCAACTGTTCAGAAACGGTTACGTCGGTTGGGAAATGATTCGAAATTCAAAAGAAAATTTCGAACGTTGGAACCCCGTTTCAATTATTCGCATTCAATTATACGTTTACTCGACGAGCGTGCACTCCGCACTACCCCTAACTCGTTTCCAAGCTTTAACGCATAATTGCATCGGCCTATAGTAAATCACATTACTACTAAAATACATTGATGATATTAAAATCACCAACATTATATATGTATTACTTTTTTAAACCTCATTCATATTTTCTTAAACTTTCACAAAAAAAAAATCCTTCTTATTCAATGACTGTGTTTGGTCACAATAAATATGTACTTCAGCATCATAATCGTTTTAAATTATAGATAATGTATATCTTTATCTCTTTTCACTTATTTATATTCTTGTTTTTCTTGTTTTGGTAATATAGATATGGTGCGGAAGAAAATTTTAGAAATCCATCAAACCTTTTAGGGAAAGAACATTCTTAATTAATATATTCATTTTAACTTTAATATTTGATCCGCGACGGTCTGTTTTACCGAAATATATTTCACGTAGATTATTTTAGTATATTCATTTTATTTTATTTTTCATATTTGCGCATTTGATTTTTATTTGTTTTAATTTTTTTTAAAATCAAAATAATTAAGGAAAATAAATAGTAAGAATAAATAAAATAATTAAATTATTTTATTTATTTTTATTAAAAAATATATATGTGATTTTATTTCATCAAATAAGAATCATTTTTATCACACAAACATATTTAAGAGTAGCTTTGGAATTTGATAAAATTTGGAACCCTGCTTGGTTACTATATAAGTTAATTAATTGTCCATTCTGAACGATAAGCCGGCTACCACTCAAAACTCTCAATACCTCAAAACTCAAAACAAAAAAAAAGCAGAGGGAGAGAGAGAATTCATTCAGCTGAAAACTACTACTTCATCTCATTCAAATCTCCACCAAGCTTCAATTGACTCCTCTCTACATTCTTATCCTCTCTCTCTCTCTCGATCAATAGAAAAAAATATAAGAAAGAAAAAAGTGAAAAAGTGGAAGAAGAAATATTCTTCTTCTTGCTTCATTCCATTTTCGCCTACAAATATTTTCGAACCGTGTCACTCATCTTCAAACAAATACAGTACCACAAGCTTCTTCAATCTCCTTTCGCATCCCACCACACCCAACCTCCGGCCAAAAAAACTTCATTCCTCCTCCTGAACACGATTTTCGGCCACCAACCGTTGTTCACCTTCATAACTACCTTGATCCACCCTTCAATATAAACTCCTCAAGCAAGCCTTATACCACACGCCAGAAACCTCCATCAACATAGTCATCCTCTCTCAACCATCTCCCACCGCTGGACTTCAACCTTCACGTCACCGGTAATTCCTCCTTCTCCCGCCATGAAACAATATTTTCGCCTCCTTCATCTCTCAACAACGCAACCACCATTTTTATCACTGTCTAACCACCATTACCACCATACCAAAAAACTCTTGACCACTATTAAATTCACCTTCGATCACGACCAGCCGCCACCATAAAACAACCTCCATCATCTTTTCTCTATCAACCTTCAAACTCATTATTCCTCTACCTTCAAATTGTCCAACACTTTTGTTTTTCTCCTCACCTCCTTCAACAAATCAGCCTCATATCCGTTATGTTCACAACAATAGCAAATGCGATTTCACCACCAACAATAACTCAACAGCTGGTAACGGTTCTGTTCAAAAGTATTATTGCATTTTTAAATGTATTCTATTTTGATTTTGCTTTCGTGTTTTATATATATGTTTTGGTGATTATACTTTCGAGTTTTGTGTATATTATGTTATGATGTTGCGTTGTGTATATTGGTTTCGGTTGTGATAAGCTTGTCATACATGAGCGTTAGTTGTGATCTTTACGTGTGTGCATACAATTTTTCTGTTACGATGTCGATATGATTAATTTGTAAACATTCTAATTTGTTGCGTTTTCATTATGTTTAAATTGGATATGAGCGTTACGTTCGACACGATTTGCGCATTACTTTGCTGGATTTTTTATTTTTACTGTAATATGTGATGTGTATGCGTGATGTTTGGTCGCGTTAGGCGTTATGTTTCACACGATGCATTGTGTTACGTTACAATTCATGCGTTAACTTTCGTGACACCGTGTTATTTTTCGTTGTGTTACGTAAACTTTCATTTCGTTACGTTAACTCAATATGGGCGTTACATTTTATATGCTTCTTGATTCAATTTTTATATATGCGTGTTCGTTATGATTATTCTATGCGCGTTGATTTTTCAAGATTTCGTTGCGTTGTTTTTGTGTGTTATGTTTTGTGTATATAGTTTGCATTTCCGTTGCCTAATATTGTATTTGCTTCACGTTCGTTACGCGTACTTGCTTTCCGTCATAATTCGCGTGTTACCATTTGTTTTGTCATCTCAATTTGCGCTTTAATCTTCATGACGTTAGAATTCGCGCCTCGCGCTACAATTCGGCGTCCTCGTGTGACAACTCGCGACCTCACGTTATAATTCTTGATCTCGCATTAGAATTCATGACCTTGCATTTCAATTCCCGTGCTAACTTTTGTGACGTTAGAATTCGCATCCCGAATTAGATTTTGCGTCTTTGCGTTACAATTTGTGACACTGCATTAGAATTCGCGTCCTCGCGTTATAATTCACTACCTCAAGTTAGAACTCGTGACCTTGTGTTACAATTTATGCACTTGCTTTATCCTTTCGCTTACATTAACCGTTTCACAATTAAATCGAAACCTCTTCGCATTACAAACTCAAAATTATTTTACACAGGTTAAACTCGATTAAATCATTTTTCATAAATCGAATGAAAAATGATTAGTTTGGCATATGCTTCTCTTTTTCCCCGGATACTTGGATGTCTGTTGTATAGCTTGTCTTCCAAGTACTTGTCATCTTCAAAAGATTCTAATTTGTTTCGCATCAAAATCTTTTCACAATAAAAATGGATGAAAAATGACTAGATAGGCATATGCCTCACTTTTCCCCGAGTACTTGGGCGCCAGTTGTATAACTTTCCTTTCAAGTACTTGTCATCTTTAAAAGATTCTAATTCATAATTAAATGTTGTTTGCAAATAATTTGGATGAAAAATGACTAGTTAGGCATATGCCCATCTTTTTTCGAGTATTTGGATTCCTGCTTTATAGTTTGGCTATCTGAATACCCGTCATCATTCAAAAACATATTCAACCAATCAAACTTATATTTTTCTCTCCCCCACGCGATCGAAAATCTTTTCACAAATGGACAATGTTTTATCATTCTATAGAGATACAAACAAATGCTTAAGCCTCCCCCGCGAGCATACTATCGCATCTTGAAAAATAAGATCCTTCAGAAAGTGTTCACGCGCTAGCGGAAAATTATTCGAATAGTCGTCACCGAAATTTATTTAATCCAAACAAAGAAATGGAAAATTGATAAAACCCTTCAAAGAAAAAGAAGATGGTTGTCATAACCAAATCCGGGTTTGGGAGTCGATTACGCAAGGGGGGTATTAGCACCCCTCACGTTCGTTGTACTCAATGGGAACCTTTTAGTTAGATTTGTGATTGAATGTTAGCTTATGTTAATTGTTTTATTCGGGTGCTTGACGAGATTGTGGGTCTCTCTCCAACATATCCTCGGGTTCAATGAGGAATTCAAAGTTATGTAGTTTTGCATAGAAAGCTACGTGTTGGTTTATTTTTTGTAAAGAGTCTCTTTTTATATATTTTGAGTGGTTAAACATTTCCTTACTACTCGTTCTTGGAAGTTGAAGCCTTTGTTTGTTTCACGTCGAAATGGATAAAGCATACTCGTTTCTGAAAAAGGTTTTCGATCACACGGGGCGAGATTTTGATTTGTTTGAGTATGTTTTAGGGTTGGAAGACGAGTATTTATAACTTGCATGTTGTTACAGCTTGGGTCAAACACTTGGGGCTATGTCTGGACCTTTCACCCAAATAACCTTTTTTCTTTCGTTATTGACTGAAATGGTCAAAGTATGAATTAGTCGTTTTGAGTTTAATTATGAAAGGAGCTTGATGTTGGGTCAAGCGTTTGATTTTCGTTGTGATGCGAATTGTGAAAAGGGTTTGAAACTTTGGGAGAGATACTTGACATTGGATCAAGTCCTCGCATTGAATTCGATTTGGAAAAGCGCTTGACATTGAGTCAAGCTTATTTTTGTTCCTCTTTTTTTTAAAGTGGTTCAATTTTAGTCTAATCCTGATTAATTCTAAACAAAAAAAAGAAAGTAATAAAAATATCATAAACCAAAGGTGAGGGTACATTTTGCCAAATGAAAATATGAAAAAATAAAATAAACAATGAAAAATAAAATCAGACAACAATAAGAAAGAAAAACATGGAAAATCTAAAATTTAATAAATATAAACAAGGTCATTAAATTAATCAAATTAATTAATCAATTTAATAGAAATAAATTAAAGAAGGATTAATTAAAATTAATTAATTAATTAACTAATTAATTAAAATTTATTAAAAACATCAATTAATTAGATTAAGATTTAGTTTATTTTAATCAAACAGGCAAAAAAATAATAATAAAAAAAAATAAAGTGCATACATAAACACCTCTCTCCATTCAAAACCCATCGGAGAAGGTGGTGGTTGTCCGGCCAAGGGCGGCGGCGCCACCATCTTCTCCGGTGAGCCCAACCCTAAACCACTAAAACGCCAACACTACCCCCCTAGAATTTCGTCCTCATTCCAAATTTGTCCTTAGATTTTCCAAAATCACCACCAAACGCTTGAATCGAGATTCACTGAAGGCTAAACATAATACCCTCAAAACCTTTTCCTTCTGTTACTAACCCTACTCCAAAACCGAACCTAAACAATCCTATGGGGCCAAAATAAACAAAGAAAATGCATAAAATGGAAAACCCCTCTGAAACCCTAACCTCCCTAAATATCTACTTAAACTAAAAGAAAAAACAAAATCTCCTTATACACGAACTTACACGCGGACAGAGCAAACAAGATAAACAAGATGCACAAATCAAAAGGAAAATAAAACTAATCAGAAGTTCAAACAAGCTTATAATTAATTCAAGTGTATTAAAAACATCAAAAGGGCAAGTAATCTACCTCCTGGACGTTACCAGGGTTGGAGCTCCTCAAAGGTAAAAGTCTTTAATCTTGCTTAACCTTTTCTCTTCACTTAATCATTTGCTTCAAATTGTTGGTTTGCTGTTGTGGTTGCTCTATTGTGTCTAATGGGTTTAGATCATCTATCTTATAGTTTCAGTGAGAAACTTTGAGTAGTTTTAGGATTGATGAGCTTTGTTGAGTGTATTGGGGTAATCTGTAAGAACAAGATTTGGTTATGCATCTGACATTTAGTTTTGATGATAACAATCCATTATTTCTTAGAGAATATTTTTTTACCCTAATGGTTTTATCTAGTGTGTAGCTTTTGCTAACAGGTTCTGACTCTGAAGAATTGACATGTGAAATCATCAGTTTATGGACTAAACACACTCTGACTCTGAAGAGATACAAATGTGCTTTACAAGATGATGTCAAGTACTAACACGCTCTTAGAAAATGGTTCTGATAAACATTTATGTTAAAGCTTCTGATTATGACTCATATAGAAGAGCCTCTAAAGGTGTGTTAAGCCATCAAGATCCTGCACTCTTAAGCTTTGAAGACTCTGAAGAATAAGATTTGAAGACTCTGAAGACCAAGTTCTGAGGAATTGTATCAAGACTCTGAAGACCAAGGTTCTAAATATTCTCTCAACTAGTCTCTTGATCCTTCTAAGCATGCTTCAACATCATTTATTCAGAAGCCTCTGAAGTTAGAAGATAAGATCAAAAGGTTTTGTATCAGGAATATAGTACACAGTACATGATCAACCTTCCCTCCAATATGTTGGTTTTATGGGCTATGGATTATACTATTGTACCAATTTTCCTCCCACTATGCAAACAGTTATACAAAGAGACAACTGCATTTTTGCTATTTCAATTCTACCCTCCAATGGATCTTTTCATTGCCTATATAAAGGAGACTAGAAAGATTGGATAAGTTTCTAATTCACGATGTTATTTCACATATACCCACAACGCTTTTTACTGAACTAGATATTATTCGGTATAGATAAAAGAAACACAAAAAGAGATTTTGTTCGTTATTGTGTGAGAAATTTATTGTATTAAAATTGTGTTATTTTTCTTTCTTATAAGCAATCTTGTAAACATAGTCTTGTAAATCTCATTTATTTGAGTGTATTCCTTGAGTTACTAGGGTTTTAGTCAGATAGACTCAAGAAGACAAAGGTGGGTTGTCTTTGTGTGTCTGTAATCAGTTTCGGTTATAGTGGATTAAGTCTTTATTGAGAAGGCAAAATTTGTTGGTGTAAGCCCTAGAGGCCAATACTTTTGGTACTTGTATCGAATTATTTATGAATAATAAAAGGCTTTTTCTTTATTATGTTTGTTTAATAAAGTCCCTAGAATAGCTAGTCCATTTAATGTATCAAGTATGACTTAATCATGAGATCACATTAAAACATAAGGACACTATTCTTAAAGTATCCGTAGTCAAGCTTTATTGTGAAGTGGGATAACATTAAAGCATGAAGACTATTATGTTTATAGACTGATGATCACATCTCATGGATCATGGATAAAGAGTTATCAAGTCTTAAACATAGGTATGAATATTAAGAGTAATATTTATACTGGATTGACCCGCTATGAGAATACTATATAGAATGTTATGCAAAGTGTCATAAGTTATTCTCATGGTGATAATGGTGTATACCACCCTTCGACCTGAAACCACTATGGACCCTAGATGTAGAGTCGAGTGCCTTATTGTTGATCAAACGTTGTCCGTAATTGGATGACCATAAAGACAGTTGATGGGTACTCCACGAAGCATGCTAAGGGACATGAGTGACCTAGATGGAATTTGCCCATCCTGCGTAACAGGATAAATGTCTATGGGCCCAATATTGAACTGGACAAGGATGACACGGTCTATGCCTTGTGTTCAATATAGACATAAGGGCAAAAGGGTAATTATACACATAATTATTATCACAGAAGGATTTGTCAGATCACATGACATTTTCGTGTCTTGGTTAGCAGTGATGTGTTGCTAGATACCGCTCACTATTTATTATCTTAAATATGTGATTTAATATAATTGCCAATGCCGTGAAAACCTATAGGGTCACACACAAAGGACGGATTGATGAGAGATAGAGTAATTAAGGAATACCGTAATGTACGGTGCCCTTAAGTGAATTATAGAACATCGTAAGGTACGGTGTACTTAAGTAGAATACGAAATATGGTAAGGTACCACGCGCTTAAGTGATTTTGGCATATTATAAGATATGGGCCATATACACTTGAGTGGGCTTTTTAGCTTGCAGCCCACACAAGTGGTTCTATAAATAGAACCCTTGTGTAGAAGCATTGTTACACTTGCAATTTCGTTTCTCTCTCTCTCTCTCTCTCTCTCTCTCTCTCTCTCTCTCTTTCTCACTCAAAGCCTTCATTCGTAACAGCTAGCACTGAGATTGAAGGAATTCGTTCATGTGGACTGAGTAGAGGCGTTGTCATCGTTCAACGTTCGTGATCGCCACAAGAGGCAACGATTCTATCACTGATCATGCCCATTCGTAAGGATCATTAAAGGAGAAATTTTAAATTCCGCTGCGTTTTGGATCGCCATTCTCCTTCAAAATTACCTTGATGGATGGACTAGAGGTAACATTGTTAACAGGGAACCAGTATAAAAATAATTGTGTTATTTTTCTTGTTAGTGTTACTATTTGATTGTGTTGGTTTTAAAAACTTTCATTTTTAGAAACCCAATTCAAACCCCCTTTCTTGTGTTTCTTGCCACCTTAAATTGGCATCAGAGCATGGTTGTGTTCTTGATAAGATTATCAAACACCTAAATGTGTCAAATAAAGATCCAGTGTGAAACACAATGGCTGCTCTTCCACCATCGGCTGCTCCTGTAAATGATAGATATCACTATAATGCTAAACCTTATGTGTTTGATGGAGATACATTTTATTATTGGAAAGATAGAACATAAATCTTCTTTCTAAGTCACGATGTTGATTTATGGGATATGGTAGTTGATGGCTACATATATCCTGTAGAGGCATGTTGCAATATAGTAGAAAGAAGAGTGATGACGGAACAACAGAAAAGGGATTATAAAAACCATCACAAAGCTAGAACTATCTTGTTGAATGATATTTCATGCATGACTATGAAAATATCACCAACAGAGATACTGCAAATTTTATATTTGATTCTCTGAGGATGACTCATGAAGGGAACACACAAGTCAAAGAAACCAAGGCTCTTGCCTTGATTCAGAATTATGAAGCATTCAAGATGGAAGATGAGGAAATAGTTGAGAACATGTTCTTAAGGTTTAAAACTCTTGTTGTATGACTTAAGGTTCTGGACAAAGGGTATTCTATTGTTGATCATGTGAATAAGATCATCATAAGTCTACCTAAAAGATGGATACATATGGTAACTACTTTGAAGCTATCAAAGGATCTAAACAACATTCACACCTTCAAGAACTAGCTAGTTCTTTACGAAGTCATGAAATTAAGCCTGAGGAAGATGAGCCCAAGAGAAAGAGAAAATATATTGCTCTGAAGTCTTCAGGAAAGTTTGACAAGACAAAAGCTTTTCAAGCAGAAATAGACAAAGATTCTGAAGAGGAATCAGAAGACGAAGATGAATTATATCTTCTCTCCATATGTGTCAATCAACTTTGGAAGAAAAGGCAACGTAAATTCAGAGGACAGAGAAGGACAAGTGGTCGTTCTAAGTCTACTTCTGGATTTAAGAAAGTTGTAGCCAACAAAGACCTTACTTGCTTCGAGTGTAAGGAGACTAGCCACTTCAAGAATGAATGTCCCAAGTTAAAGAAAGGCATGCCTAAGAAGAACTTCAGAGGAAAGAAGAAGGGTCTAATGGCTACATGGGATGATTCAGAACCCTCAGGATACGACTCTGAGGAAAAGAAAACTAATGTGGCACTGATGGCATGCAAAGAAGCTCATGTTGAGATGATTCAATCAGAATCAGAACCTAACTCAGATTCTGAAGAGGTATTTGATGAACTCCCTCGCTCTAAACTTGAATCTAGTTTATCAGAAGTTCTAGATAAGTATCATAAGCTTCTGGACAAATACAAGGATCTGAAAAAGATTCATGTATCTGAGTCAGAAGCATAACGTAAGCTTAAGAAAGATTTCTCAAGTTTAAGTGAAGAAAATTTTATTTTGAAAAACAATTATGTGCCTCAAAGCAAGAGTCTCATACTTGAGAAGAAGAATCTTTCAAATGCCTCTACAGATTCTGGTGATATCATAAACAAATAAATATGATAAGTCCTTCCAGAAACTTCTTGTTAGAAGCTTGAATAGAAGTGTAATGGCTTCAATGATTTATGTCGTAAGCAGAAACGAAACAAGAGGTATTGGTTATGATTCTTATAAAGAATCTGATTCTGAAAAATATGATAAACCAAAAACTCTTCAGACCCATTTTGTCTGCTCTAGTAAATAAAATGGAGTTATTCCTAAAGGTAAAAAAATTTCAAAACCTAAGGTTAAAGTAAAAACTCATTCACGTTTCAACTATGCATACATGTATAAGTATCCTATAAAGAAACCCAAGTTTGTTAAAAACTCTGGGAAGACTAACCAAAAAGGCCCCAGAAAGTTGTGGGTACCTGAGGATAAGATAATCCATGTTGCAGGAATCCTTAGCAGCGCAGTTGAGACACCAGCCATGGTACCTGGACTCTGGATGCTCGTGGCACATGACAGGAAGAAAGCATGTGTTCCAAAGCCTGGAGGCATCGTTGGTTTTAGAGGTGATTAGAAAGGGAAGATCATTGACTCCAGAATAATAGGTAATAATTCTCTCCCATCCATTACTAATGTTCTTTTAGTTGAATAATTAATGCATAACCTTATGTCCATAAGTCAATTAAGTGACAATGGTTATGACATTATTTTCAATCAAAAGTCTTGTAAAGCTATCAGTCAAAAGGATAGCTCATCTCTTTTTAATGGAAAGAGGAAGAACAACATTTATAAGACAATACTTTCTGATTTGAAAAATCAAAACGTAAAATGTCTTATGTCTGTAAATGAAACTAAATATTCGTGGAATAGACGATTAGGAAATGTTAGCATGAGGAGGATTTCTCAATTAAATAAGCTTAAATTAGTCATAGACCTGCCAGATCTGAAGTTTGCTTCAGATGCCCTTTGAGAAGCATGTCAGAAAGGAAAATTTTCTAAAACTTCTTTCAAAGCTAAAAATGTTGTTTCCACCTCCAGGCCATTGGAACTTCTGCATATTTACTAGTTGGACTAGTGAAAACTGTTTCTTTCAATGGTAAGAAGTATGGACTAGTCATTGTTAATGACTGTTGCAGATGGACATGTGAAATGTATTAGACATAAGGATGAGTCACATTATGTGTTTTCTACCTTCTGCCCCTAAGTGCAAAATGAGAAGGATCTAAGAATTGTTAAAGTCGGAAGTGATCATGGTGGTGAATTTGAAAATAAAGATTTTGAAAAACTTTTTGATGCTAATGGAATTTCCCATTATTTCTCCGGCCCAAGAACTCCACAACAAAATGGACTTGTATAGAGGGAGAATAGGACTCTATAAGAGATGGCCAGAACCATGATCGATGAGACTAATGTGGCTAAGCACTTTTGGATAGAGGCAGTCAACAAAACATGTTACATTCAGAACAGAATCTCTATAAGACCTATTCTGGGTAAGACTCCCTATGGATTGTGGAAGAATATGAAGCCCAATATTTCATATTTTCATCCTTTTGGATGTTCTTGTTTTTTATTGAACACTAAGGAAAATCTGAACAAGTTTGATTCTAAGGCACAGAAGTGCATAATGTTAGGATACTCTAAACACTAAAAAAGCTATAGAGTATATAACACTGAGACACTGATTGTTGAAGAATTAATCCATGTCAGATTCGATGGTAAGCTTGACTCTGAAAAGTCAAAGCTAGTTGAGAAATTTGCAGATCTGGAGATTAATTATTCTGGTTCTGAAGGTAAAACTTTAGAAGCAAAAAAAGCTGAGGCAAAATATTGTAAAGCTACTCAACCAGAAGTTGTTGAAGATCAGACTCCTCTGAGGAAGCACAAACAAATATCTTCATATTCTGAATAATTGATTCTAGAAGACATATTTGAACCAATCAGAACCAAATCCTTATTCAAGCCTTCTGAAGAGACTCTTCTGAGTTTGGTGTCTCTGATAGAGCTTGTATCAGTTGATGAAGCACTTCTGGACACATAATGGATTATGGCTATGCAAGAGGAACTCAACCAAATCTCCAAAAATGATGTGTGGGATCTTGTGCCAAGACCCAAAGGAACTCACGTTATTGGAAAAAATTGGGTATTCATAAACAAGCTGAATGAACAAGGAGTGGTAGTAAGAAACAAGGCTCGACTAGTTTCAGGAGGTTATAGTCGGCAAGATGGGATTGACTATACAAAAACCTTTGCATGAGTTTCCAGGTTAGGGTTTATTCGTCTCTTAATTTCATTTGATGTTACTCATAACACCATCTATATCAGATGTATGTTAAGAGTGCATTTATGAATGGTTACATTACTAAAGAAGTGTATGTACACCAACCTCCTAATTTTGAAAATCCTAAAAATCCAAATTTTGTTTTCTAACTAAATAAATCATTGTATAGTCTGAAACAAGCCCTTTGAGCATGGTATGAAAGACTAAGCAATTTTCTTTTAGAAAATGATTTCACCAAAGGGAAGATTGATAGAAATTTATTTTGTAAGTCATTCAAAAAAGATATACTTGTTGTTCAGATATATGTAGATGATATCATATTTGGTTCTGCTAATGATGCTTTGTGCAAGGAATTTGCTAAGTCTATACATGCAGATTTTGAGATGAGTCTGATGGGAGAACTCAAGTTCTTTTTGGGGATTCAGATCAATCAAAGTCCAAAAGGAGCGTACATCCATCAGAGAAAGTACACCAAAGAACTTCTTAAGAAAATTGACATGTCAGAATACCAGATGTCAAAGACTTATATGTATCTTACATATATCCTTGAGAAGGATGAGGTAAGTGCTAAGGTAGAGCAAAAGGTATACAGAGGTATGATTGGCTCTGTCTTATACATGACTACTTATAGACCTAGCATTTTTTTAGTGTCTATTTGTATGCTCGCTTCCAATCAGATCCAAGAGAGACCCACTTAACAGTTATTAAGAGGATCTTCAAGTATCTAAAAGGTACAATTAACCTTGGCTTGTGTTATATAAAATCTAAAGATTACAAGCTAGTGGGTTATTGTGATGTTGATTATGCTGGAGACAAACTTGAGAGGAAAAGCACTTCTGGAAGTTGTCAGTTTCTGGGAGACAAACTTGAGAGGAAAAGCACTTCTGGAAGTTGTTAGTTTCTGGGAGACAACCTGATCTCATGGTCCAGCAATAGGCAATCAACAATAGCACTATCAACTGCTGAAGTTGAATACATTGCAACTTTTAGATACAACACTTAGATGCTCTCGATGAAAATTCAGCTAGAATATTTTCATATATATGAGAGTAACATTCTTATTCTCTTTGATAATACTTCTGCTATTTGTTTATCTAAGAATCCCATTATGAATTCTATAGTTAAAAATATTGAGATAAAACATCACTTTGTATGTGACTATGTTTATAAGGGAATTGACATAGACCATCAATGGGTTGATATATTTACAAAACCCCTTGCTGAAGATAGATTTGTTTTCATTCTGAAAAATTTTTAAAATGGACTTATGTCCATAATGAAAAAGATGATTATATTAGAATGGTTGATCTCTCATAATGGTTTTATGAGACTCTGAGATATTTTTGACTCTGAATGTATAAGTCTTCTAAAGTGAGAAGGTTTCATAAGTTTAGAAGTATTCAGTCAGAATTTGTTTGGTTAAACAAATATGTCTTCTGGGTACTACACATTTTTTGTATTTAATAGTTGTAAATCTGTCTCGACTAGTGGAACAGTTTTAAAGACAGTTGTCTTAGAAAACTGGATCGTTTTTGATCTACTAATGTGACACGTTAGGTGAATAAACCTCTTAAGATTAGGTAAAATCGTCATGCCTTACCCCCCTTGTCAGATTTTTGCACTATTCAAGATTTTTTCATGATTGCAAAACCTTTATTTAAACCCACTTCACTCACTTCACGCACTCTTGCTACAATCACAACTTACACGTTCTCTCTTTAAGCTCAAAACTCTATGCAACCCTAAAACCCTTTTTTCTTCATAAACGATGGATTCACAACAACAATCTGCTTAACAAGAATAGAAACAACTTCAACATCAAGAACAAGTTAAAAAAGGAATTCAAGAGCTTACACCTTTTACTCCAGTGGATAAGTTAAAAGTTTTATGTGAGTTATTGGTGGATTTTGATAATTTCAAAGAAAATGGGTATGATCTGACTGGAACAGTTAGAACACAAGGATGGGAAGGTTACTTTGAACTTCTCAAAGGACCAGTTTACACCGAGTTAGTGAAGTAATTATGGATATTTGTCACTACTACGAATCTTCAAGTGACGTCATATGTGTTAGGTTACAAGATCACCGTCTCTGAGAAGTCTATTGCTAAACTTCTTAGTCATGATGGTTTTGGAAACGATATTTTGAATCTCCTAAGATCAGAAAATGGATACCCATGGGTAGGTTAATTTCTGACATCTTGTTTGAAAGCAAGTTAGTGCATAAGCTTATGGAAGCATGAATGACTAAGGAAGTGGATTTTGAAATTAGGAAGAATTTCAATGGATACAATCTAAAGAACATGTCTTTTATTACGAGTGTTGTTGACCCTTCAAAGCTTTTACACAAGGTGTTTGTTTCCTCTAGAAGGATTACAATGGATGACTATCCTCTCTTCTCCAAGGAAGAATCTAAATAGGTTCTGGAACTTTATATTGATGACTGATTGGCAACGGGTGTTCATACGGGTGTGTTATCTCATAATGAACTTTTAGATCACCCTGTTGATGTGTACTCTCTGAATAAAAAAAGGAAGCTAAAGGGAAATTCCATGCCATACTCTCTGGTACAGTTGAACCTATGCTTCAAAAGGTTCCTCCAACGCTTCTTCTTCCTGCTCCAGAAGTGATCCCTCCTCCTTCACCAGAACATACGACTTTTGGGGTTAAGAAGAATTTGGTTTCTGAGGAAATCATTCTGAATACTTTTGAAGACTTGAAGGATGGGAATTATGTAGTTAGAGATAAGTTGGACAAGCAGGATGAGATGTTCAAGTTTCAAGCTGAGAAGACAATGAAGATTGAAGGGATGTTTGGATCTATCTTATCAAGACTGCCACCTCCTTCTTAAACCCTTCTGTTTTCTTTGCTTCAGTCCTTTTCATTTCTGTATTTGTTGATCAATTTTATGAAATGAAAATTCTATTTAGTTTACTTTGTCGTTATTTCTTTTTTATTGATGACAAAGGGGGAGAAGAATGATTAATTTTGATATACCTAATTTTAATTCTGAAACCCAAACATGTCATTAATATTATTTCTGACATTGGTAACTTTTCTGGAAACTTTGAATAAGTTTATCATGTTGCAAGTTGACCAAGTGTTTCCGGTTTTTTAAGACATTAACTGTAGCGGGGTATTCGTTACCTTTAGATTTATTGACTAAATCAAAAGTAAATCATACAATTCGAGTCACCACCGCACTTCTATTTATCCAAAGGAAAGGTTAGAAAGCGAACAAAAATCGAGAAGTTTTATCAAATCAAAAACTAATAAAAATGTCAGAGATCTAGGTAAGGGGGTTGGTTATGCAATGGGAAGGTGTTAAGCACCCAAAATATCCTAGGTACTCCTAGGGAGCCCTTTTCATACTTGTTGTAAGGTTGATATTTTTTGTGAAAATTTGTTTGTGCAAACATGATTGGGGAGATGAGAAGAGAATATACAAGTTATTTACAATTTGTGTTTGAATGGATAAACACATTGCCTACGTACCATATTAAAAAAGATTAGGATCAAAACCTCGTAGTTCGGGGTAAAAATCTCAAAACAAGTTGGTGAATTGATTAGTCCAAAAGCCTTAAGGTCTTTTTTTTATCCAAGGGAGAAAACTCAACCCAAAAACCACAAATCCACCATGTGAGGATAACTTCAACATGCTAGTGAGGGGTTAACCCTATAATAAGCATGGAAGACTCATTATCCATCACCAAGGATATAGATGAGTATTATGTCTACCTCAAGGATAACTCAAACCTAATAGCTAAAGGTTATGAAAAGTTTTTGCTAAGAGGTGGCCATTGAAACCATAAAAGTATTTGAATGGGTTATATTTACCAATGAAAAGTATTTACAAAATATGGTCAAAGTTGACTTAAAGATTCAATTCAAAATAAGTGTTATGAAAAGGAAGTTTGAAAATCAAAAGCATAATGCTTAGGTTTCTAATGTTTGAAAAGAAGTGTTAATGTTTGCACAAAAGTTTTGGCTTGGGTTAGAGTGGAGGGAAGAAGAAGAATGACTAAAGTTCTAATCATACAAGAGATGAAGGGGAAGAAATAAGACCACAAATGGAGTTCCCTTCTTGAGATCATATTGATGATCCAAGTAGCTCCCATCCTTTGGAATAAACAAGCAAATAAGTGTATACTCAAGCAATCAATCAATCAAGCAAAGCTCTTAGAAATCCTCCATTGGCTCTTAGATCTCTCTCTTTAGAAGCTCATGACAATGGTTCTTCACTTAGGCTCAATGTTGGAATCCCTAGCACAAGAACACACACATTAAAAAGTTCCATAAAACAAACAAGGAATAGACAAGAAGGGGTTTAGAGAATAGGTCCCTTTAAGGTCTTCAACATTAAGCATTCTAAAGGCAGGAGGCCTAGTTGCTCTTTGACTTTTATAGCACTCTAAAGGCCTAAGGCCTAGTTTCTCTTTGACTCCATTTTTGCATAGGAAATTTCCTAAAGTCTAAGTCCTTTTTATCCACTTTTGCATTTGGTTCACAACAATCAAAACACAAGCACAATAATATATACACAATTATGTGCTCAAGTGAGCAAAAGGCAAATTGCATTAACATAAACATGTACTCAAATGAGCAAAGGGCAAAAGCCAAATGAATAATATGTACAAGAATAATAAATTGCATAAATGTAAAGTGCAAGAATTAAATGTTAATGGTTAATGGTAAGTATTAGTGTGTCATAAGGCAATTTAACGTTATGTTAAGCAATCGTAATTGGACTTATGTAGAAGTCACAACTATCTGAGGCCGGTCAATAATAATGTAGGCAACAACACAAGTTAGAGATCTTGATTATTGAATCAAGCTCCTACAACTTGCCATGCCAAAAAGAAGATGAGAAATGATATTGTATTGATTTAGGTTCTTTGTTTGATTAGGAAGCAATTTATCCTTAATACAAAGCCATTCACTTGATCTATGATCAAGTTGAATTAGATTTGAATCAAGGAAGGTTAAACCTCCCATGTATCAAGGTTAACCACAAATCTTTAACTCATTGATCAAAAAAGAAAAAGAAGAAGAAGAAGATGATGAAGAATAATAAAGTGCATTAATGGAAATGAAATGAGATAATCAACAAGCATTGACCAAAGATATATGAAATCAAGGTCAAACATTAATAAACAGAAGCAAGATGAAGATTAGAAGTCAAGAAACAAATAAAATATTTTTGGTATTTTTCAAAATTAAAATAATACTTGAATTAAAATAATAAAGAAAGGTCAAACTTCAAATTCACTTCAAATCAACTTTGAAAAGTCCAAGTGAATTATCCTAAGTTCAACAAGGTCAAACCAAGTTTGACAAAAAATTTCAGCATTTTTAGAAGTCAGAAACTATTCTTTATCAATTAAAAATGCATAAAAATAACCTAATTGAATTAACATCTCAAATAAATCTCAAATCAATTAATAAATTTTGATGTGAATATTTTTCATAGATCTATCATCATTCAAAGAGGTTGGAAAAATATTTTTGAATTTTTTGAATATCAAAAACTATTTAAAAGGAATTAAAAATAACCAGACAAGAGAAAATTCACAAAAAAATATCAAATTATAAAATAAAAAATATTAAAAATCATTTTTAGAAACTAGAAATTAAAAGAAGAAAAATGCAATTGGTCTCACATCTTTTGGACCAATAATGAAGGAGATATGAATTTTTGAAAATGAAAAGGAATTAAAGAAATAAAAGAAAATGAAATCAGAAAAATAAAAAAAGTGGAAAAACATGGAGCGTTGGATGAAGCTCATTAATTGAGTTGGCAAATCATGTGGACCACATGCGCGCATCCACCATGCGCTTCAGTCAAATGAATCACATGTTGCCTATTAAAAAGTCATAACATGGGACGACTTGGATCAAATTTGGAAACAAGGATGCACGGTCCAGATTCAATCTGGAGACCAGACGGTGGTGTACACCACCGTCTTCTCCGGCCAACTTCCGGCGCCGACCAAAATTTGCAGAGAATAAAACTCCACCAAATGACACGATCCAGGTATCAAATGAAAGTTGGGGTGATGTACATCACCCTTGTACAAACCAAATCCGCTCTAGGCTTCCATAGAAAGAGGAATCAGAGCTTGAATTTTATGGTGTTCAACTGAAACTTGTTGGATTTCAACAATTCAAAGCACAAAATGATTGCCTCTATGGAGAGGACTTCAGACAACCCAGCAACAACAAGAAATATGCAATATATAAGTAGATTCGAAGAAAACAAATTCTAAAGTAAACCTCTGAGATGGAGAGCTTGAGAGCATGATCTCTTGATGTTGATGCTTGCAGTGTGTTCTATGGATCAAGGTGATCAAGGCTTAGGAACTGTAGATCTAAAAATCAATCAAGGAAATTGAAGTTTAGATCTGAAAATTTTGAAAGAAAGAGGTGAGTTCCTTTGAGTATGGTTGAGGAATGATTCGTGCAGCATGTAAGGCGCCCTTAGGTTGTGTTAATGAGAAGCATGAGGCACTTATTTATAGCAAAAGATGGTTGATATGCATGAACAAAGCATTGCATGGATGGAAAGGGCCTCCATGCATGGGCCTGTACAGGCGCATGGAGGGTTCAATTCCACTTGGATTTGCAAGCTGATGCCAAATAGAATTAGAATGGACGTGCAGATTATGTGTGCTGAGCTCATGCAATGCAATTTCAATTTATTTTCACAAATGCACCAATATGTTCATCCCTTCGAAAATGGCATTTCCAAAACTGAATAACCTTATGGGTAATGGTTGGAAAGCTTTTTGCATGAGGATCATTTGTTATGTCTACCAAAACTTCATTTGAAACTTGGAAATTGGTGAAAATTGATCATGAAGTGTAGGGTGCAAAACATGTACATGTGAAAATTTCAAAAATGGCCAAACTCCAAGCCCTTTTGTTTTAATGATACAAGCTCGAAATGACAAACCTTTTAACATAAAAGTTGTAGATATTTTCAAGACAATCAATTTGGACTTAAATTTTGCATCATTTGGATTTTTGATGAAGAAGTTATGGGCACTTGAAGTTGGACTTTTCACATTTCAATGCCTTTGGTCCAAAGTGACCTATAATGTTTTGCATTATCACATGTATTTCTTTTAGGATTTTGAACATTTGTTAAACATAACAATTGAATCAGACATATTAAAATTTCCAATGCATTTAATCCCACCTCAAAATCATGAAAAATGAATGAGTTATGTCCTTGGGAAGTTGACCCAAAATTAGGGTTTCAGTCAAAATGACCTATAATGTTTTGAAATGGATGATGGCCTTCCAAGCTTCAAATAATTTTTTGATGAACATGAAAGTTGTTCATATGGTTCTTAAGAACATTTTTTATCTTAGAGTCATCTCCATTTGACAAATATATTAAAAGTTAGGTCTCAGTGTATTTCAAAATAGTCAGATGAATTGACTTATCAACTTTTCAAGTCCATGCCTCAAATCTTAATGAATTAATGATTGAGGACACTCAAATATATTCAAATATTCATGAAATTATGAGTGAAAGAACTTCCCTTGATTGTATTTGATCATAGGTTGAGGTTGCTTCATGAGCAAGGCACAATTGATGAACAGATGAATTAGGGTTTCCTTGGGAAACAAGCCTCAAACCCTTTGGTTTGCTTTGATCAAAATGATGAATTGAGATACTTGGGAGGCATATTTGATGGATTATAGCTTTGGGAACCATTTCCATGCTTTCTTTCATCTTCACCTAGCCATATCAATGAGCATAGAATCTCCTATAAGCTTTGGATCTTGTGACTGCTCAAGCTACAAACAAAAGATGTTAGTGATATATTTTTGTGCTTTTGGTTAGTAAACAAAATAAGAAAAGCAATAATATACAATTCAAGCATGCTTGGTGATCTCAAACCAACTCTCAAGAGATCCCACCCAAAGGTAAGGAGCCAAGATGCTATGATCCTTGAGGCAAGATGCAATGCAATGTTATGATGCCATGAGGGATCTTAGGGTCAAAATTAGGGTCTTAAAGATACCCCTATTTAAGGTCATTCTAGCAGGAGAAGTGAAGGTTAAAATCTTCGTCTTGACGAGGTAGAATGGGCTTAAATAATAACAAAGAGACGGATTTTGGTCCCTAAGAGACCTTGTGATGCAAATGTATGTATGCAAAAGGTAACACTCTGTGGGGATATGTGTCCACAAAGAAAAAAAAATAGGAGAAACTGAAAAATCCACATGAGCAATACACTCATAAATGGGACGGAGACTCTGAGAACTCACTGGGGAGTAAAAGGGAAATAAGAATGCGTGAGCAGGTCACGACTTAAAACTTGATGGGGCACGAAGGGATTTCCATGAAAATAAATTAATGAAAAGACTCGAGCTGACTCAACAATGCATGTATTGGGGAATATGCCAATACAGCAAAACTATCCATAAAGGATACCTCGGATAAAAATCCGGACTTAGATGGGGAAAAATCCACCAAAGGGACTCAAACTGGGAATGTCTGCAAAGGACTCAGCTGAGGAAACAACAAACGAGGTATTACCGGTTACTGGGTAATAAGCTCAAGGAGACATATGATCAAAACATCGGTATAAGGGTGGGAGAACAACATGCTCGGGGAGAATGAGTATCTAAGACCGGTATAAGGGTGAGAGATATCATCCATCCAAAACATCTGAGGAAAATCTAAGAAGGTATATTTCAACTCAGAAAAAATCTGACTCCACAGGGGACGAAAAGTCATAATAGGGAGAAGAAAGGAAGGAAACACCATGGATACCGGTTGCTGGGCATATAATAGGTGACCAACCAAGCGTGAATTGGGGAATATTCCCAAAACACTCATCATCCAAAAGGAGGGCTGAAAAGGCAAACTCGACTTACAAGATGGACATCCGATTTCATAATGAAATACGAATCTTACTCGACTGGGGAAGAAAAAGACTTCGACTGAAGAGCGCATGAGATATATTATCTATTACCGTCAATACGTAGATAATATACTCACATGGAAGATTATCCACGACCAGTTACTGGGTTAATAAAGGATAAATCGACCAAAAAATAAAGACATCGGGATACCGAATACTGGGTACAAAATGATGACCAAACCAGGGGAGAAACAATCATCACCAACACAGGGTAAATGAGAGATGACTCGCTGGGGATGCATTGCTTTATCAGAGAAATTATCCAAGGGATATATCACCGGTTACTGGGAGATATACTCAAAATGAAGGGATATCAAAACTGAATATTGGATAAAGATAACCAACAAAGAGGGGATTACATCTACCAATTACTGAGTAGAAAACTGCAGAAGAGAGTAACTGTCATCGGTCAGGATGAACAAAATCAAGGGTTAACTCTGCAAGGGGATAAAGATGGGGTTTACAACTACTGGTATGAGGGTAGAAAACCATAAAGATAGGACTTATAACTACCGGTAACTGGGTAGAAGGCCAAACAATTATGTCGGGGAAAAGATGAACAATTACTGGTTATTGAGCAATCATTCATCTAGACTGCGGGGAAGTGCAGGGGAAATAACAAGGGTAGTCAGTCTAGGAACAAACTAGAGAGACACAAAGAAACAAGACTCAACCCAATGAGGATATAACTCAGGGGAGAAATTCCATCCCAATACATATTTCGGGAGGAAACTGAAATAACAATCATCCACGAGGACATAACTCAGTGGGGAATATGGAAGAAAGGGTAAACATTTTCTGCCTATAGGGCTGACTCTATATGGAGAGATCAGACACAAACATTTGCTTGGGGAAATATGTATCACCAAACAGCAGGAGATAACAAACAAAGATATATGGCAAGGAATGCAACATGAATATCTGAATGTTATAACTATGCATGTATATGCAGGATTTATGTATGATTAATGCTGACAAACAGACATATCTATCACAAACAGGTCCAAGGATCATTGGACAGATATCCGGTACTACATCTCAAGAGAGAAAGTCAGGCCCAATGGAGAACACCTAATCTGATGGGGCAACGAATACCAAGAAACAATGATCTCTGCAGGGAGAGTAGAACCAATCACTCCGTTGGGGATGGAAAGATAAATATTTTCAACACCCACTCTGCTCAGGAGGAATCAACAAACGGGCTCAGACAATTCCACTAGGGAAGCACTGCTGATAACTGAGCCGGGTACTACCTGTAGGCGATTTACTGGGGATTAAGGGTGGGATCAACCCTGCTGAGGATGATCGAGGAGTAAATCTGCTGGAGATTAATGTAGACAAGTCCACAGGGGATAAGCTACAAATCCAATATCGAGAATTCCTCTCATGCCGGAGATTCCCTTCTTATTGCATATCAATTTATCAATTTATAGGGGATTTTAGGTCTATCCAAATCCAGGGATGACAACCATATAATTGATAACACACATGCTCGTCTGAGACTCTCAGGGGGGAATTAGAAGATTGAGACCGCATCCAAAACACCAAACTCTCTGGGGATTTGGGGGGATATAAAACTTTCTACTGTGCTCGCGGAGGAGACCACCTGAAAGATAAATGAAGAAGACACAAGCATGCTGGGAATATGAACAGATGTCTTACCCTTTTGGAGATCATACCATCCTTGGGAGAGCACTGAAGATGTCCCAATTATCCTTTTTTGTCATTGTGAATGTTCACTTTGTTTAAAAACAATTTTTTTTGAAAATTTTAGTTATTTAAAACAATGATATTTATCAATTAAAACATGCAAAATATTTGTTGAATAGAAACAAGTGAGAGTGCAAAGAATTGGATAAAGGCTCAAATTCATTTGATGGAATGGTAGTCTGCAAATGGAAAGACTTCATGGATCTTTACAAATTTAAAATTGGTGATATATATTAGAAACGGGCTACATTGAACATAATGACCATTTCTCCACCAACTTTGAATCTGACGTATTTGAGGCTTCAGTTGACGATGACTGAGCGAGACTCTGACAGATGACGGTTGAAAAGCAAAGTATTGTCAGGATGCAGTTACTTGCCAAATCCCTAATTTTTGCCTAGATTTCCCTAGGGTGAGGTACTCAATCTAGCGGGATATATATTCATTTCTTTTATGTCTCTCACTTTTGCCTGGATCGCGGGTTTTCAATCCACCGAGACGCTCATTTTTGCCTAAGTCGCCCTCTCGGGTTTCCAACTTAGCGAGCTATTCTATTTTTATTTTAGGTGAAGTATTTCTTGACTGCATCTGAATTCATAGGACGAGTGAAATCCTCCCCATCCATAGTTGCAAGTATCAAAGCACCGCCTGAAAAGACTCTCTTAACAACATATGGACCTTCATAGTTTGGAGTCCACTTGCCCCTGGAATCGGGCGCGAAAGACAAAACTTTCTTGAGCACGAGGTCACCTTCTCGGAACACACGAGGCTTGACCTTCTTATCAAAGGCTTTCTTCATCCTCTGCTGATATAATTGACCATGGCACATGGCAGTTAATCTCTTCTCTTCTATCAAATTCAGTTGGTCATAACGACTCTGAACCCATTCAGCATCAGTCAACTTGGCTTCCATCAAGACTCTCATTGATGGGATCTCCACCTCTATTGGGAGCACAGCCTCCATGCCATAAACAAGAGAGAAAGGGGTTGCCCCTGTTGAAGTGCGGACAGATGTACGGTATCCATGCAAAGCAAATGGCAGCATCTCATGCCAATCTTTGTACGTAACAACCATCTTCTGGACAATCTTCTTGATATTCTTATTAGCAGCTTCAACATCCCCATTCATCTTGGGTCTATAAGGAGAAGAATTATGATGTGAAATCTTGAACTCGCTACACAGCTCTTTCATCATTTTGTTGTTCAAGTTAGATCCATTATCAGTAATGAACTTGTCTGGCACACCATAACGGCATATGAGTTGATTCTTAATAAACTTCACAACCACCTGCCTGGTCATGTTTGCATATGATGCCGCTTCAACCCACTTGGTGAAGTAATCAATTGCTACGAGAATAAACCTGTGACCGTTGGACGCCTTTGGCTCTATCATGCCAATCATGTCAATTCCCCACATAGAGAAAAGCCATGGTGATGAAATAACATTCAGAAGTGTCGGTGGAATATGAATCTTATCCGCATAAATCTGACACTTGTGGCATTTCTTCACATATTTGCAGCAGTCAGACTCCATTGTCAGCCAATAGTAGCCTGCTCTCAACATCTTCCTAGCCATGGCATGTCCATTGGAATGAGTACCAAATGAACTCTCATGGACTTCAGTCATTAACAGGTCTGCTTCATGTCTATCCATGCATCTGAGCAAAACCATGTCAAAGTTTCTTTTATAAAGCACATCGCCATTAAGGTAGAAACTGCCTGATAATCTCCTCAAAGTCTTTCTATCTTTAACAGATGCCCCAAGCAGGTAAGTCTGACTTTAGAGAAAGCACTTGATATCATAATACCATGGCTTATCATCTTTCACCTCTTCAACTGCAAATACAATGATATTGGGAACTTCATTCCAGAGTCTCACCATGATCATCGATGCAAGTGTAGCAAGTGCATCTGCCATCCGATTCTCATCTCGAGGAATATGATGGAAGTCAATCTCTATATGGGATGAGGCTAGGCTGATTCGTCTCCCACTCACCCTTAATCTGATTAATAACAAGGGCCGAATCACCATAAACATCAAGATGCTTGATCCTAAGATCAATACATTCTTCCAATCCCATGATACAGGCCTCATACTCATCCATATTATTCGTGCATTTGAAAGTTAGCCTTGCTGTAAAAGAAAAATGTGTGCCTTGAGGAGTAATAATCACTGCCCCAATACCATTTCCATATTGACTTACAGCGCCATCAAACACCATGCTCCATCAGGAACCAGGTTCTGGCCCTTCATCGAGTGTAGGCTCATCGCAATCTTTCATTTTCAAATACAAAATCTCCTCATCTGGGAAATCGTACTGAACTGACTGATCATCTTCAATTGGTTGATGTGCCAAGTGGTCAGCCAAGATACTACCTTTAATAGCTTTCTGAGCTCGATACTCAATATCATACTCAGATAACAACATCTGCCAACGGGCAATCCTCCCAGTTAAAGCTGGCTTCTCAAAGATATACTTGATTGGATCCATTTTGGATATCAACCAAGTCGTATGATTCAACATATACTGGCGTAAGCGCTTAGCAGCCCAAGCCAAAGCACATCATGTCTTCTCAAGCATTGTTGTGTTGGTGTTCCCCAATACACGCATTCTCTGAGTCAGTTTGAGTCTTCCAATGGATGTATCTTCCTTTGGAATTCTTTCTCTTTCCCAGTTCGAATTCTCTTTTCGCCCAGTCTAGTCTCCAGTCGTGACCTGCTCACGCAATGTCAGTTTTGCCCAAATTCAGAGTCGTGTCCTGCTCACGCATTCTTTTTCTTTCTAGCCCCAATAAGAGTCCCTGTGAGAGTCTTGTCAGAATCTCTGTTCCAGGTAAGTGTATTACTCCGATGGATTGTCTTTTCTTCTGTGTGAACCATATCCCCACAGAGTTTGTGTCTTTTACATGCATACATCTGCATCATGAGGTCTCTTAGGGACCAAAATTTGTCTCATTACTGTTATTTAAGCCCATTCTACCGCGTCGATATGAAGATTTCTAAACTTCACTTCTCCGGATAGAATGACCTTAAATAGGGGCATCTGTAAGACCCTAATTTTGTCCCTAAGATCCCTCATGGCATCATATCATATCATATCATTGCCTCAAGGATCTTTGTGCACCTTGCTTGCTCCCCTGTGGGTGGGTCATCTTTTGAGAGTGGTTCTTGATCACCAAGCATGTGTTAAATTTGTATATCATTGCTTTTCATTTGTTTACTAACCAAAAGTACAAAAATATGTCATCTAACCTTGTTACTTGCAGATGAAGCAATTACAGGTCAAGGCAGTCAATGCATTCATTGGGCAATAGATGGTGGCCATTCTGAAGAATTTGGACCCCATGATCATTAATCAAGAGTTCATGTGAGCTATGATATCATTTTGAATCAAAATCTCAAGTGGTAGAGGCTTGAATCTCATCAAGGCATTCTTCAGTCAACTGAAGCCCTAGCCAGTCAACTGCAAAGTCAACTGTGATTTTTGGATATGGGAAGTGATGGGAAATACTTCATTCATGTTCAAACAAGTCTCATTTGACATTTCAAACACTTCCTTTGAAGGATTTGAGGTCCAGTCAAAATTTGCCAAAAATAGAAAGTGACCTATAATGTGAACTTTCCAAAAATGGAAAGGTTTTCATCCAACTTCAACTTCAAATTACATGACCAAAAATGCTTCAAACGAAATTTCGTTGAACATGAAAGTTGTAGATCTTTCTCTCCCATTTCCAAAATGTCCAAGAACATCAGTTTCTCATTTGAGGTTGGAGAGATATGATAAAAAGATGGCCAAGTGTGGATTGAACTTCAAAAGGGCATAACTTCTCAACCATAGCTCCAAATCATGTGGCTCTTTTTGCATTAATCTTGTTTTGACCTATAATTTCATAATCATACATTACATCTCATCAATTCCCATCACAAAAATATTGGCATTTTCATTTGAATTTTGGAGGGAAATTTCCAATTTGAAATTTATGCATTGCATTCACCTTTTACCAATTGCATTTGTTTCCAAACAGATTTTTGAACTCATTCTAAGCTAAAACCGTGCACTGTTCATTACCATGCACATGCATAAGGTGTTTTTGTAAATTGTCCAAAACACCTTGTTTTCCCTAATTTTTCATTACCACTTGATTAATCATGATTAAGTTTGGTTAATTAGGAGTATATAAGCATAATCCTAACAGAAAATCATAACCACAATTCATTTTTTCAGATCTAGAATTTTTGCTCTCAATTTTCTCTCAAATTTTTCTTCCATTTTCTTCATTTGCCTTTGCATTTTCTGGTTTGATTCTTGTTACTGAGTTGATTTTGAGCAGGATCTTTCATAGAAACAGAGGAATTCGAGCAACATTGAAGCATAGGGAAGCTTTGAATCATCCATGGCAGCTCCAAGTTCTTGAAGACTCGCGCACATCCAAGCCTCCAATTCTCATCCAGTTAACTTCATAAGCATTGCAGAAGAGCTTTCAAGTATTACAAGTCCTCGATTGCAGCTGAATCAAGTTCTGTTCTACAAGAGGTCATAAATCTGACCTTCATAATTTTGTTTTTAGTTAACATAATGTGATAGATCTTTGATTGCTGGTTGTTATGAGCTTTGAATCGTGTGAATCCATGATGTATTGAGCAAGATATGTTAGTTTGAACTTTTGATGTTGATTCTTTCTTGCTTCGATCCGTGCGCATATAATGTGTTTTTGATGGATTTGTTGTTGATTCTTGTTGCTGGATGTTAGATCTACATGATGCATTGCTTAATTTGTGTTTCTGGAGACTTTGAAAATTTCTGGAAAATTGTTGATGAAGATCATGAAGATCTTCATCGTGTTCTTGAGCTGTTGGAAATTACCTGCGGAATCTACCATGACCTTCATCGCCTTTGCTGCGAATTTTCCTGCGGATTCATGAGCTTTACCTGCGGATCTGGTTTTTGCATGCATGCATGTTACGCTAGGGTTTGGTCTAAACGACCGTGTTTTGGTAGCGCGCGCTTTTCCATTTGAAATATCACATGGTTCGATCCTGGCCTACAGCATTTTTCCAAAGGCCTTTGCATTTTAGTTCATTGCTCTTCATGCCATTCCACATACCTTGTTCATGTTTTTTTTATTTTTCTCTTCATTTAAAAAATCCATAACTCCATGAATAATGATCCAATTGATGTGAGATTTTTTGCATTGTTCTCCTCATGATGTCTGCTATTTTTTGGCTATTTTTCCAGAATTTGTGCTTGGTTAAAAAATGTTTTAGCCTAGGGTTTGTGTATGCATATGCTATCTTGTACCTTGCTTGCCATTTTCTTTGTGAAATAATGATGGTTGATCCAATGAATGTAAAATTTGGCATGCTTAAACTAGACATCCTAATTGACATTTTGGCATTGAGTTTGCAATTTTAGCATTTATGGTTGTTGAGATATGATTTGTTTAATATAGGTGTGACAATGTGTGTCACACCTTGGCTTGCTTGATTTGTTGATTTTTCTTTAACATGCCAAATAAATGCTAATTGATGTGATTTTTTGCATGATGCTTATTATGGATGTTAGGATTGCTCATGAATTTTTGTGGTTATTTTGGGATCATTTCTGATTTGTTTGGTATTTTTCTTTCTGGATGACCATTTGTGGACTTTTGAATAGTCATGAACTTCAATGATTTGTGAAATGCTTATGCTTTATCATATGAACTTGAAATTTTGTGCATTGATTCTAGACACTTTGAAGTTTATTATGGCTTTGGTTTGAGTCATTTATCATTTGTCATCTCTGTTTTAGGATTGCCTTAAGTTGATGTATCAATTTGTGCCTCCTTTGAGCTTGTTTATGTTTACCTTGACTTGATGAATTTGATTTCCATGCTTATACTTGTCCAAATGCCATGATTTTTGGTATAATGATCATGTGATGTGTGCTGTTTAGCCATGATTTTTCTTGAGATTTATTGAATCATCTTTGAATTAATATGCATTTGTTCATTCTGTTGCTTCAATGTGCTTCCAATTTGCATGCCTTGCCTTAGTTGATTTGTGAAATGAATTTGGTAATTGATATTGACATGAGACCTTCTGGATTTTATTCTTAATTGTTTAAAGTTTCATCATGTCAAATTTCAACTTCTGTTTTAAATTGTTTCCTCATCTTTGACCCTAGGCTTTGGCCTAAGGGTTTGCTTCTCATCTTTGAGCTTTGTTTTCAGGTTGAACATCCAAGCTAAATAGTTGTTGATGCTCCATCATTTGAGAACTTGATGTTTACCATTGTCTACTAACTTTGTGTGTTTTGTAGGGCTGTTAACTCATTTGAGCTTGATTTGTGGCTTATGCCTTTGCTTATTGGGTTTGACTGTTGATATTAACTGTTGTTGGTTTGTCTAAACTGTGTACTGATTTGTGTGATGTTTCCACAGGTACATTAAGTTGCTTAAGTTCACTTTGAACTTGCTTTTGCTTGGTTGCTTAACCAATTAGGTATAACCTCTCTTCTTCATGTAGTCTGGAAGACCTGGCCTGTTATGTGGCCAGGCACCTGTCTGAAGTCCTCCTTAAGAGGCAATGTCTTTGTGTGTTTATTTTTGTGCTAAGCAGGAAAAGTCCTTTGATAAGGCAATTGGCAGACAAAAGAGATGTGTAATCCATCTCCTGCTACTCAGTGTGTCACTCACCTTGCTCACACCACATGTGTTGATGCATAGTGAGTGAAAGCCCAAGATCTATAGATGTCTATAACTTGTGGAGAAGAGTTCCTACTTTCTGAACTCCCACACCTTCTATTATGCAATGCTCTCTCTGACCAGAGATAGAAGCTATGAGGCACACCCCTCATCTCCTTTTCATCTGCTTCACCTTAACTCTCAATGTTAAGGTTAAGAGCACAACTTACCCCATTCCAGTTGACTGTAAAGTCTAACCCTTGCTTGAGCCTAATTGCTTGTATATAGTGTGTGCTAACTGAATCATTGATTGCTTATTGGTTCATTTGTACATGTTTGCTTGTTTTCCTTTGTGCATTTATCATCATTAATTGTTCATTATTGCATGATCATCATTTCATATCTTTGTGACACATCTTTGTTTGTCCATTGAGGAATCAACTATAAGTCCATTCATTGGCCATTGTTCCTATGATTTGGAAGGGATTGAGTGTAAGACCATTTCATTGGCCACTTATGTCCTCTTTGCTTAGTGCTTGTTTGTTGTATGTGAGGATGCAATTGTAAGTCCATGTTGTTGGCATTTGTTTTCCCATGATCATCTGTTGGAGATTAGAATAAGTCCAGATAGATTGGAATCTGATATCCATGTTTGTCTGTTTTAGGAGATTGGTGTAAATCCATTTATTGGTATCCGATATCCAGTTTGTTTTGTGAGATTGGTGTAAGTCCAGTTAATTGGCATCCGGTATCATTTCTTTGTTTGTTTCAGGAGATTAGTGTAAGTCCAGTTGATTGGCATCTGATATCCATGGTTTGCTTTGCTTTAGGAGACTAGTATAAGTCCATTGAGTTGCATCTGGTATCCATCTTTTTTTTAGGAGATTGGTATAAGTCCAGTAATTGGCATCTGGTATCCGCTTTTGTTGACCTTGCCTGATACTTTGTTTATCTGTTATTTGCATTGGTGCCTATTCCAAAGGACACACTTGAATCATCTTCCATATGATTTCAAGAGGTGAACATTTAAGAAGTCTTACTTCCTCACCCATCCATTTTTGTGTGTGTTTTCAAAACCCTCTTTTCATATGTTAATTCAAAACTTTGACATCTATTGTGCAAACATTTTGACATGTCTTTCAAATTAGAAACCCAGGCTTTAAGCCTTTGACTTTTCAAACTTCATTTTCTCAATACTTCTTTTGAATCAATTCTAATCATACTTTGACCATACTTTTCATGAATACTCAAATCAATTAATCTCACTCACTCAATTGCTTTTGTGGCCCAAGCCCACTTTTCACTCAAGTTTTCATGCATTAGCCATAGGTTTGATTTATCCTAGTTGGTTGATGTTAATCTCACCTTTTGTCCTTAGTGATCGAACTGTAAGACTTCCGTACTGAAAACAGGGTTAACCCCTCTAGTACGTCGAAGCTTTTCTCACATGGTGGACTTGTTGTTTGTATAAGGTTGAGTTTTTTCCCGTGGATAACGAAAGACCTTAGGGCTTTTGTTTAAAATGAATTCACTCATATTTTGGAAATCTTTTAGCCGAACTACGGCGTTTTGATCCTTACCTTTCATGGAAGGTACGTAGGCAACGGGTTCATTCGTTCAAACACAAAAACAATAAAAAATTTGTATATTCTTTTCTTATCCCTTCCATCATTGTTTGCACAATATATGTCATAAACAAATAAACTTTTTATACAACAAGTGTGAAAAGAGGTTCCCTAGGAGTACCTAGGACGTTTTGGGTGCCTAACACCTTCCCATTGCGTAATTAACCCCTTACCCAGATCTCTGACCTTTGCATTAGTTTTCTATGTGTAAAACTTCTTAGACTTTTGTTCGCTTTTTAGCCATTCCTTTGGATAAATAAAAGTGCGGTGGCGACTCTATCCTTGTATGCTTTGCTTTTGATTTAATCAATAAATCATAAAGTGACGAATACACCGCTACAGAAAAGTGGCGACTCTGCTGGGGATGCCCCACATTAGACCTTCCCTGGTGGTTTTGCCTACTTTTCACCCTTGTTGTATGATATTTGTTTATTTGTTATATGACATATTTTTGTACAATTTGGGATAACTGTATTAATTGTAATGTTTGAATTGCTTGATATACAATTGATGTTTGCTTTGGTGATCTCTGTGAGACGAGTTCTATACCCGAACTCGAGTGCACTCTAGGATAGGAGAATGGCATAGTCTCGTCGACTTGTGTGGAGTATTCCTTAACAAGTTGACTTGCGAGCCCATTCACTTGGTGGAGGTCATGTTGGATTAATAATGTCACACAAGTTATTTGTGGTTAGGCATTATTCTTTCAATCATGTGCCTTAGAAGCCAAGGACCTTAGTTTACCAAGCCCATCTTGGCCTATTTTTAGGACGTAGTGCGGAGGTCGTTCAGATGTAAGATCTGATGCGATTGTTACGCGATACTACACTCATAAGAGTCTCTCTTGAGAATATTTTTGGAATACGAGTATTCGTATCTCCGATAATATCCGAAAGATGGGATGATGACTATGGGAACCTCTGGTAGAACATGTCTGGCAGGTTTAAACCATAGTACACTCCCTTTGGGTGGTTCTTAACCATGACTCCATGCTCGTGACTCTTGTAACACCCCGATAAAATAAGATAATTATTTAAATTGAGTTAATAATATATTTATTAATTTAATTAAATAATTGGAATTTTTATATTATTGGAATTACTATTATTGGGTTATTATTTTATTGGAATAAAAGTTGGAAGTTAGAAAAAGGTCCCATTTAGTAAAAGGGTTTATTTTTCACGTGAAAAGAAAAAAAAAAGGAGACAGAAAAGTGGAAAAGGGCAAAGAAAGCCAGAGAACAAGGGTTGAAGGAAGGAAAAGCTTGAAGCTCAGAGAATTGCCGGATTAACTAAGGTAAGGGGGGTTTATCATCGTTTAATGGGTATTATGGGATAATATGTCATGGGTAGTGATAAACCATTGATTGATCTCTGAATTGGATGATTATGATGAAATTGTGAAATATTGGATGAACGAAATTGGGTTATGATTGAGAGGAATTCGTAGGAATTAGATGTAAAAATGTTAGATTTTTGTGAAATCGAATAGGGTATGATTCGTGTTAGATGATATGAACAATTATTGTGAAAAATTGGATTGTGGAAGGTTGAATTGGATAGATCTCGTAGCAGAGAAAGCCATAGCAGATCTGGAAGTCTGGTTTCTGGTCATACGCGTATGGCACTAGGCAATACGCGTATGAGATGGCATGGTACGCGTATGGCACTAGGCAATACGCGTATGGATGAGGAAGATGATGTTTTGAACGTAGATTGGTCTCTGTTGGTACGCGTATGGAGAAGTGGTACGCGTAGCATACGCGTATGAGATGGTGTTACGCGTATGGGATTTTGTCAGGAGATGGGCCATACGCGTATGGGGTTAGGCAATACGCGTATGGGCAGGATTGTGATTTTCCTGAGCTGTTGTTGTGCAGTTTTTAACTGTTCAGCTGAGTAACGTAATGCAGATGATGTATGATATATTAGGGATCATTTCCCGTTGTTTTGAGTAGTATAGGTATTAGTAGAGTGTGCTAATACTGTGGTTGTTATTTGGCATGATATGATATGCTTATGTGATAAAATACTGCTGATGTGTGATAGTATGCGTGATGCTGTGAATGTATCAGTTATGTGTGCATTGGTGAATAGACTGTTTTATGACTTGGAGTGTGAGCATATATCTATTCTTGAATTGTTGTTGGTGATGTAGCATTGCTAGGTGATTAGCATGCATGTTGTGGCCTTTATGGTGGTAGCTAATTCCCATGGTGAGGAATTAGTGATGAGTTATTGTGGATTGTTGTTGATGTTTGCATGCTAGGTGATTTAGCGTGCATAGCATAGCCCTTGGGGTGGTAGCTAATTCCCATGGTGAGGAATTAGTGATGTGAGTCACTAGGTCTCAAATGAGTGGGACTAGTGAGCTTGGTAGCCGTACCTGGATTTGGTCGGTGAGGTTGAACTATATGTTCACGAATAGTCGGTACCGCATGCATGGAGTCTCATTGCATAATATATGTATGTATGGCGTATAATATGAATGGATGTATTCCAATATTATACGTGTGTTTGATGGTTGTTTTGAGTTGAGTATGATGATGGTGATGATTATGAGTTGATATTGCCGTTGCTGAATATGTGTAATCGGATTAGGGTAATGATATGTGTTATATTACTTAGCATTACATGATATTTTATAATGCTTATTATATCGATTGAAGGACTCACCCTTACAACTATGTTTTCAGGTAACGAGCAGTGATTGAATAGAAGCTAGTCCTGGGAGTCTAGTGTAGTCCTTAGTGGGTCATGCTTTGGTAGATGTAACATCGGGATGGGATGTTTTACTATGTTTTCTTTTGGTTGTTGAACAACTTTACATGTAATGTAGTACATGATTTGAATGTTGTTATTTTGTATCCGCTGCGAATTATGCAAAAGTGTCCTATTTTGATTGAATAAATGAGCATGACAGGATATATTGATGATTGGTGTGAAATGATTGTGTGACACCCTTCAGGGCATAATTACTCTGATTGATATTTTATTATTTTAATTAAATATTTGGGGTATTTTAGAAGGGTGTTACATTAGTGGTATCAGAGCATAGTTGGTCGAGTCGAGTCGTAATTATTCTGTTTTCCCTGTACGGGATAGGTGTTGTGTAACCCTATCAGTACTTATTGTTTAGCTTGTTGGGTTTTCAGAATAGAGATGGCTGGAAGAGGTAGAGATGATGCTGCAATTGCTGAGGCTCTGGGTATGCTAGCTGGAGTACTTGGGGGAATCCGAATGTTGTGGGAATGGGAGCTGCTCGTCAACTGAGTGAGTTCCAGAAGAACAATCCTCCAATGTTCAAGGGAGCATACGATCCAGATGGTGCTCAGAAGTGGTTGAAGGAGATCGAGAGGATCTTCCGAGTGACTGAGTGTGCCGATAACCAGAAGGTCAGGTTCGGTACGCATATGCTGTCAGAGGAAGCAGATGATTGGTGGGTTGCTACCCGCACTGAGTTGGAATCTGCTGGGAATGCTGAGATTACTTGGGCAGTGTTCAGAGAGAGATTCCTGAGGAAGTATTTTCCAGAGGATGTCAGAGGAAAGAAAGAGATAGAATTCTTGGAATTGAAACAGGGTAACAGGTCTGTTACTGAGTATGCTGCTAAGTTCACAGAGCTGTCAAAGTATTATACTCCCTATAACGAGGCTACTGGGGAATTTTCAAAGTGTGTGAAGTTTGAGAACGGGTTGCGTCCCGAGATCAAGCAGGCTATTGGGTATCAGTGGATCAGAGTGTTTTTTGATTTGGTTGACTGTTGCAGGATTTTTGAACAGGATTCCAAGGCTAGAGCAGAGAGTTATCAGCAAAGGGTTGATAGGAAAGGCAAGAATCAGAATGATCGTGGGAAACCGTATGCAGCTGGCAAAGGTTTCCAGAGACAGAGTGGGATAAAGAGGCCTAGTGGGGGAGACTCCAGTGCCCCTGCCAAGTGTTACAGATGTGGTCAGGCTGGACATCGTTTCCATGAGTGTACCAGTGCTGAGAAGAAGTGTTTCAAGTGTGGCAAGGGTGGTCACTTGGCTGCAGAGTGCCGGTTGAAGACTATGACTTGTTTCAACTGTGGAGAGGTGGGTCATATCAGTCCGCAGTGTCCTAAGCCGAAGAAGGAGAATCAGTCGGGAGGCAAGGTCTTTGCTTTATCGGGTTCTGAGACTTCTGCAGATGATCGTTTGATCCGAGGTACATGTTATATTAATGGATTTCCTCTTGTAGCTATTATCGACACAGGTGCTACTCATTCCTTTATATCTTTGGATTGTGCTGTGAAACTTAAGTTAGAGATATCTGAGATGCGTGGTAGTATGGTGATTGATACTCCTGCGAAGGGTTCAGTGACTACTACTTCGGTTTGTTTGGATTGCCCTTTGAGTATTTTTGGTAGAGACTTTGGAGTGGACCTAGTGTGTCTTCCACTAGTGCATATCGATGTTATCTTGGGTATGAACTGGTTGGTGTTTAACCGAGTTTCTATCAACTGTTTTGATAAGACTGTGATCTTTCCTGAGATTGAGGAAGGAAAGAGTTTGTTTCTATCAGCGAGGCAGGTGAGTGAGGCAGTAGCAGATGGGGCAGAGTTGTTTATGCTGTTAGCGACTTTGGAGGCTAAAGATAAACTGGTGATTTGCGATCTAGCTGTGGTGTGTGATTTTCCTGATGTGTTTCCGGAAGAAGTGAATGAATTACCGCTAGAGCGTGAGGTTGAGTTCTCGATTGATTTGGTACCTGGTACTAGGCCGATATCGATGGCTCCGTACCGTATGTCTGCTGTGGAGTTAACTGAATTGAAGAGTCAGTTAGAGGATCTGTTGGATAAGAAATTTATTCGTCCGAGTGTGTCACCGTGGGGTGCACCAGTGTTATTGGTTAAGAAGAAAGAAGGTACTATGAGGTTGTGTGTGGACTACAGGCAACTGAATAAAGTGACGATCAAGAATCGGTATCCTTTGCCGAGGATTGATGATTTGATGGATCAGTTGGTTGGTGCGAGTGTGTTCAGCAAGATAGATTTGAGATCGGGATATCATCAGATACGTGTGAAAACTAAGGATATTCAGAAGACTGCTTTTAGAACAAGGTATGGACATTATGAGTATTCTGTAATGCCTTTTGGTGTGACTAATGCGCCTGGAGTATTTATGGAGTATATGAATAGGATTTTCCATCCGTACCTAGACAAGTTTGTTGTGGTGTTTATTGATGACATTTTGGTGTATTCGAAATCTGAAGAAGAGCATGCTGAGCATTTGAGAGTGGTTTTAGGAGTTCTACGAGAAAAGAAGTTGTTTGCTAAACTGTCTAAGTGTGAATTTTGGTTAGAAGAAATTAGCTTTCTTGGTCATGTGATTTCAAGAGGTGGTGTTGCTGTTGATCCTTCTAAGATAGAAGCGGTATCTAAGTGGGAAGCTCCGAAGTCAGTTTCTGAGATAAGAAGTTTTCTTGGACTTGCAGGATATTATAGGAAGTTCATTGAGGGATTTTCTAAGTTGGCGTTACCGTTGACGATGTTGACTAGAAAGGGGCAAGCGTTTGTTTGGGACTCAAAATGTGAAGAAGGTTTCCAAGAGTTAAAGAGAAGGTTGACTACTGCTCCTATTTTGATATTACCAAGTCCGTCAGAACTATTTGAGGTTTTCTGTGATGCTTCATTGTTGGGTTTGGGTGGTGTGTTGATGCAGAATAAGCAGGTTATAGCTTATGCTTCGAGACAACTGAGGGTTCATGAGAGGAACTATCCGACGCACGATTTAGAGTTGGCAGCCGTGGTATTTGTTCTGAAGTTATGGAGACATTACTTGTACGGGTCAAGATTTGAGGTTTTCAGTGACCATAAAAGTTTAAAGTATTTGTTTGATCAGAAAGAGCTGAATATGAGACAGAGGAGATGGTTAGAGTTTCTGAAGGATTATGACTTTGGTTTGAATTACCATCCGGGTAAAGCAAACGTGGTGGCTGATGCATTGAGTCGGAAATCATTGCATATGTCTATGTTAATGGTTAAGGAATTGGATTTAATTGAGCAGTTTAGAGACTTGAGTTTGGTGTGTGAGAGTACTCACAATAGTGTTAAATTGGGAATGTTGAAGTTAACGAGTGGTATTCTGGATGAGATTAGAGAGGGTCAGAAATCCGATGTGCTTTTGGTTGATAAGTTGACTCTAGTGAATCAAGGTCAAGGTGGTGAATTCAGAGTTGATGAGAGTGGTGTTTTGAAATTTGGTAATCGGGTATGTATTCCGGATGTTACCGAACTTAAGAAGAGTATCCTGGAGGAAGGACATCGTAGTGGCTTGAGTATTCATCCTGGAGCTACGAAGATGTATCATGATTTGAAAAAGTTATTTTGGTGGCCGGGAATGAAAAGAGAAATTGCGAGTTTTGTTTATTCTTGTTTGACTTGTCAGAAGTCAAAGATTGAGCATCAGAAGCCGTCTGGGCTAATGCAACCGTTGACTATTCCAGAGTGGAAGTGGGATAGTATCAGTATGGATTTTGTGTCGGGTTTGCCGAGGACAAATAAGAATTTTGAAGCCATTTGGGTGATTGTTGATAGATTGACGAAATCGGCTCATTTCATTCCGATCAGAATGGATTATCCGTTAGAGAGATTAGCCGAGTTGTATATTGAGAAGATTGTAAGTTTGCATGGTATTCCGTCGAGTATTGTTTCGGACAGAGATCCTAGATTTACATCGAAGTTCTGGGAAGGTTTGCAGAGGGCTTTGGGAACTAAGCTGAGATTGAGTTCTGCATATCATCCGCAGACGGATGGTCAGACTGAGAGGACGATTCAGTCACTAGAGGATCTTTTGAGAGCTTGTGTTTTGGAAAAGGAGGTGCTTGGGATTGTTACTTACCTTTGATTGAGTTTACCTACAACAATAGTTTTCATTCGAGCATTGGTATGGCACCGTTTGAAGCTTTGTATGGTAGGAGATGTCGGACACCTTTATGTTGGTATGAATCCGGTGAGAGTGCTGTGGTTGGACCGGAGATTGTTCAACAAACTACGGAAAAGATTAAGATGATTCAGGAGAAGATGAGAATTGCTCAGAGTCGTCAGAAGAGTTATCACGACAAGAGGAGGAAGTCACTTGAGTTCCAAGAGGGAGATCATGTGTTTCTTCGTGTTACTCCGATAACTGGGGTTGGTCGAGCTTTGAAGTCGAAGAAGTTGACACCTCGATTTATTGGTCCTTATCAGATTTTGGAGAGGATAGGAGAGGTAGCCTATCGTATCGCTTTACCACCGTCACTTGCGAATTTGCATGAGGTTTTTCATGTGTCTCAGTTGAGGAGGTACATTCCTGATCCGTCGCATGTGGTCCAAGTAGATGATGTCCAGGTGAGAGATAACCTGACTGTTGAAACATCACCTACGAGGATTGAGGATCGAGAGTTGAAGCAGTTGCGGGGTAAAGAGATTGCTTTGGTAAAGGTAGCTTGGGGAGGACCAGCAGGTGGCAATGTAACTTGGGAACTTGAGAGTCAAATGAAGGAGTCTTATCCTGAGTTATTCACTTGAGGTATGTTTTCGAGGACGAAAACTCTTTTAGTGGGGGAGAGTTGTAACACCCCGATAAAATAAGATAATTATTTAAATTGAGTTAATAATATATTTATTAATTTAATTAAATAATTGGAATTTTTATATTATTGGAATTACTATTATTGGGTTATTATTTTATTGGAATAAAAGTTGGAAGTTAGAAAAAGGTCCCATTTAGTAAAAGGGTTTATTTTTCACGTGAAAAGAAAAAAAAAAGGAGACAGAAAAGTGGAAAAGGGCAAAGAAATCCAGAGAACAAGGGTTGAAGGAAGGAAAAGCTTGAAGCTCAGAGAATTGCCGGATTAACTAAGGTAAGGGGGGTTTATCATCGTTTAATGGGTATTATGGGATAATATGTCATGGGTAGTGATAAACCATTGATTGATCTCTGAATTGGATGATTATGATGAAATTGTGAAATATTGGATGAACGAAATTGGGTTATGATTGAGAGGAATTCGTAGGAATTAGATGTAAAAATGTTAGATTTTTGTGAAATCGAATAGGGTATGATTCGTGTTAGATGATATGAACAATTATTGTGAAAAATTGGACTGTGGAAGGTTGAATTGGATAGATCTCGTAGCAGAGAAAGCCATAGCAGATCTGGAAGTCTGGTTTCTGGTCATACGCGTATGGCACTAGGCAATACGCGTATGAGATGGCATGGTACGCGTATGGCACTAGGCAATACGCGTATGGATGAGGAAGATGATGTTTTGAACGTAGATTGGTCTCTGTTGGTACGCGTATGGAGAAGTGGTACGCGTAGCATACGCGTATGAGATGGTGTTACGCGTATGGGATTTTGTCAGGAGATGGGCCATACGCGTATGGGGTTAGGCAATACGCGTATGGGCAGGATTGTGATTTTCCTGAGCTGTTGTTGTGCAGTTTTTAACTGTTCAGCTGAGTAACGTAATGCAGATGATGTATGATATATTAGGGATCATTTCCCGTTGTTTTGAGTAGTATAGGTATTAGTAGAGTGTGCTAATACTGTGGTTGTTATTTGGCATGATATGATATGCTTATGTGATAAAACTGCTGATGTGTGATAGTATGCGTGATGCTGTGAATGTATCAGTTATGTGTGCATTGGTGAATAGACTGTTTTATGACTTGGAGTGTGAGCATATATCTATTCTTGAATTGTTGTTGGTGATGTAGCATTGCTAGGTGATTAGCATGCATGTTGTGGCCTTTATGGTGGTAGCTAATTCCCATGGTGAGGAATTAGTGATGAGTTATTGTGGATTGTTGTTGATGTTTGCATGCTAGGTGATTTAGCGTGCATAGCATAGCCCTTGGGGTGGTAGCTAATTCCCATGGTGAGGAATTAGTGATGTGAGTCACTAGGTCTCAAATGAGTGGGACTAGTGAGCTTGGTAGCCGTACCTGGATTTGGTCGGTGAGGTTGAACTATATGTTCACGAATAGTCGGTACCGCATGCATGGAGTCTCATTGCATAATATATGTATGTATGGCGTATAATATGAATGGATGTATTCCAATATTATACGTGTGTTTGATGGTTGTTTTGAGTTGAGTATGATGATGGTGATGATTATGAGTTGATATTGCCGTTGCTGAATATGTGTAATCGGATTAGGGTAATGATATGTGTTATATTACTTAGCATTACATGATATTTTATAATGCTTATTATATCGATTGAAGGACTCACCCTTACAACTATGTTTTCAGGTAACGAGCAGTGATTGAATAGAAGCTAGTCCTGGGAGTCTAGTGTAGTCCTTAGTGGGTCATGCTCTGGTAGATGTAACATCGGGATGGGATGTTTTACTATGTTTTCTTTTGGTTGTTGAACAACTTTACATGTAATGTAGTACATGATTTGAATGTTGTTATTTTGTATCCGCTGCGAATTATGCAAAAGTGTCCTATTTTGATTGAATAAATGAGCATGACAGGATATATTGATGATTGGTGTGAAATGATTGTGTGACACCCTTCAGGGCATAATTACTCTGATTGATATTTTATTATTTTAATTAAATATTTGGGGTATTTTAGAAGGGTGTTACAACTCTCAACAAACCCGTGATTCGTGGTTGAGTCGTACAAATATCCTTAATATCAATGGAACTTGGGCGTTGATAAGGTGAAAGCCATAATCCGCCAAAATGGATGATTGATATTAAGGATGATTGAGCCTTCATGTATCGTTAATATCAATGGAACTTGGGTGTCGATAAGGTGAAAACCATAATCCACCAAAATGGATGATTGATATTAAGGATACTATGAGCTTTCCCATGACCTTTGTCTGGTGTGCTTTGCTTGATCCTTGAGTGTGATTGTTGCATTCATGCATTCATACATTCATCTGCATTCATGTCATCAGAAAAATCAGAAAATTTTCAAGGAACTTAAAGGGTTTATTTGCAAAATTTTCAGACATGGAAAGACCAAAAAGGCATACAAAGAAGTACAGCTTTAGACAGCCCGATGTGAAAGAGTTAAGGAATCTGACATCTTATGTACTAGATCCCTTGGGTTTCAAAGCTCGCTATGGGAAGCTTCTACCTCTGTTGACTACTCAGGTTGATGAGGGTTTGATGAGTACCTTGGCTCAGTTCTATGATCCTCTGTATCATTGCTTCTCTTTTCCGGACTTCCAGCTGTTGCCTACGCTTGAGGAGTATGCTCATCTTATTGGGATCCCGATTCTGGATCAGGTGCCGTTCAGTGGCCTAGAGAGTATTCCGACTTCTCGAGAGATTGCAGACTTGTTGCACATAGATGAATCCTTGATTAAAGCGCATATGACCACCAAAGGTGGAATTCAGGGTCTTCCTTCTGATTTCCTCATCGCTCAAGCTACCGTTTATGGGAAGTCCATGAGTGAGGATGCCTTTGAGGCTTTATTTGTGCTGCTCATCTATGGTTTGGTATTGTTCCCCAACATCGACAAATTTGTGGATGTGAACGCCATTAGGATCTTTTCAGTTCTTAATCCCGTTCCGACTCTGTTGGGTGATGCCTATTTCTCTTTGCATATGAGGAATGCAAAGGTTGGAGGAGTTATCGTGTGTTGTTTGCCTCTGCTGTATAAGTGGTTTATTTCTCACTTACCGCAGGCGGTCGCTTTCAAGGAGAACAAGGGATGTCTACGGTGGTCTCAGAGACTTATGTCTCTCACTAATGACGATATCTCTTGGTATGATCGCGTGTATGATACAGTTCAGATCATTGATTATTGTGGTGAATTCCCTAATGTGCCTCTTCTTGGTACATGTGGTGGGATCAGCTACAATCCTATCTTAGCACGTCGTCAGCTTGGGTTCCCCCTAAAGGATAAACCCCATAACATTCTGTTAGAAGGTGTATTCTTTCAGGAGGGTAAAGATCCCCAAGGCCTGAAAGCCAGGTTTGTCCGCGCTTGGCGCAAGATTCAGAAGAAGGGTAGGAATGAGTTGGGTCCAAAGAACTGCATTGTTTTGGAGTCGTATACTTCTTGGGTCAGACAGAGAGCCTCAGAGTATCTTATGCCCTACGACTATCCGAGACCTACACCTATGGTTGTGGCTGGGCCTTCAACCCTCCCTAACCAAGGCGTAGAGGAGTTGAGAGACGAAGACCTTTCACGTGCCTGGATCCGTGAAAGAGAAGAGTTGCTTCAGCAAATCAAGGAGAAGGACGCTCTGATTGAGTTTCTCGAGCATCAGGTGATCGACGATCCGAATGATACTTGGACTTCTCTGCTTCCTCAGTCTTCCAAATTCTGGAAGAGGAAGTATGATCGACTTGCAAAGGAGAAAGCGGATAGGGAAGCAACCTATGAGAGAGAGATCAAGAGGCTTTGTGTATCTCGTCTTCCAGCATCCCGAGCTTCTAGGGATCCATAGGATGTCTATTTTCCTTTTCCCTTGTAATTTGATCAAAAATGTTGTACTTCTTTGTTCCAAATATATTTGATGAAATATTTTCCATATGCTATTAAAATGCTTGAATATTCAAAAATTTGCAAATAAATGCCCTAAAAGTTCCTTGAAATAAAAACAAAGCATATGCACGAGCATTGCATGCATCATTTTGCATAAGCAGGTATTCCTTCTGGTCTTCTTGTCTGTGGCCTAACTCTGTGCTCTTCATTTATTTTGAAGACAAGCTGACTCACCGGTACTATACCAGAGCCAATTCTGCAAAAGTGATGGATCAATTGGAACAAGAGAACAGAGAATTGAAAGAAGAGGTCGCCAGACTTGGCGCTTTGATGGAGCAACTCCTTGCTGCTCAGAATCAACCTTCTCAACCGCCTACAACTCCTCCCCAGAGGACCGTTATATCAGAGGTTGCTTCTTCAACCGTGCCAGCTGCTAATGCCCAGTATATGCCGAATGCCATGCCAGCCGGGTTTCCGTGGGGTATGCCTCCTGGTTTCATGCCAGATATTCCAGCTCCCACTTTTGCTTCTATGTCGGCATCTAGCCCGGTCCTTGCAGTGCCTCCTCCTGTCGTGCATACCACTCCCAGGGTAGATGACACCATCTATCATTCAGAGCCGTCTGAAGGTTCTGATGTTAATGTTGCAATGAATGACCAATTCCTTGAGCTCCGAAAGGAATTGAAGACCCTCAGAGGGAAAGATCTGTTTGGCAAGTCTGCTGCTGAAATTTGCCTTGTTCCCGGTGTGAAGATCCCAATCAAATTCAAAGTCCCTGACTTTGAAAAATATAAGGGGAACAGCTGCCCGCTCGCTCACCTGGTTATGTACGCCAGGAAAATGTCTACACAAATAGATAATGATCAGCTGCTGATTCATTATTTCCAGGATAGTTTGTCTGGTGCGGCTCTTCGCTGGTATATGAGCCTTGATAGCGCAAACATCTGATCCTTCAACGATCTTGGCGAAGCCTTCGTCAAGCAGTACAAGTATAATGTTGATATGGCGCCTGACCGTGATCAACTCAGGGCCATGTCTCAGAAGGATAAAGAGACATTCAAAGAGTACGCCCAGAGGTGGCGAGAGCTGGCAGCTCAGATTACTCCTCCGCTAGAAGAGAAGGAAATGACTAAGATCTTTTTGAAGACGCTTAGCTCATTTTATTATGAGCGGATGGTTGCGAGTGCTCCCTCTGATTTCACCGAGATGGTGAACATGGGGATGCGTCTGGAGGAAGGTGTCCGTGAAGGACGGTTGTCAAAAGATGAAGGCTCTTCTAAACGTTATGGGGCGTTTAAGAAGAAAGATGGGGAGGCACATGTTGTGCAGTCCCATGCCAAGCCAAGGAGACCCTCTGATAAGAGGAAGCCCGTGCGTCATCAGCACCAGGTGGCTAGTGTAGCACCTGTCTTCAGAGACAACCCTCAACCTTATCAGCATCAACAACATCAGCAATATCATCATCAACAACACAATCAACAACAATCTTCTCAACCACAGTATCATCAACAACAGCATCGCCCTCAGCAGCAGGCTTATCAGCCTCGTAGTAATCAATCTGGTGCGAATTTTGAGAGGAAAAAGATCACTTTTGATCCTATTCCTGTTTCTTACGCAGAGCTATATCCCTCTTTAATAGAGCGGAAGCTGATTACTCCGAGAGATCCTCCAGCTATACCGGTCAACCCCCAGTGGTGGTATAAGCCTGATCTTCATTGTGTCTACCATTCTGGCGCTCCGGGCCATGATGTGGACAATTGTTTTCAACTGAAGGCCAAGGTCCAGGACTTTATGAGATGCGGCATCCTGAGCTTCGAGGACTCAGGCCCGAATGTCAAGAAGAACCCATTGCCCGAGCATGGGAAGTCAGTCAATATGGTCCAGGGTTGCCCTGGGAAGTACAAAGTCAAATATGTGAGCCATATTAGACAATCACTGGTCGAGTTGCACCGTCTGCTGTGTGACTACAGTCATCTAGAGCACGACCATGATAGATGTCGTATCTGTTCCGTCAACAGGTTGGGTTGTCGCAAAGTGCGAAAGGATCTTCACGAGCTGCTAGATGAAGGTACTATTGAGATTCTGCAGAATCGGAATGTTGACGAGGATGAACCAGAGGTGAATGTCATTTCACCCGTGTTTAAAATCCCTGAGCCTATTGTCATTCGTTATGATGGCAGCAAGCAGAAGGTTTCACCTTCTCTGGTCATCAAGCCTGCAGGCCCTGTGCCTTATTCCTCAGAGAAAGCAATCCCTTTCCGTTACAGTGCTGTTGTTGTCGAAGAAGGAGGAGAAGTGTCGTTGCCATCAACATCTGTTACCAATATTGTTGATGTTAGTGGGTTGACCCGAAGTGGTCGTGTGTTCTCTGCACCCTCTAAACCTAACGCTGTTTCTGATACTGTTGAGCGTCCGATTGGGACGGTTGTGAATGTTCAGAATCCGGTACCTGTTGCCAAACCCTCCTCTGTACAAAAGACTCCTGCTTCTTCTGTTGGCCCGAGTGGCATTATGAATGAAGAATGTGATGAGATGCTGAGGCTCATCAAGAAGAGTGAGTACAACGTTGTAGATCAGCTTCTACAAACGCCATCCAAAATCTCCGTTCTATCTTTGCTTCTGAATTCAGAACCCCATAGGGAGGCTCTGCAAAAAGTATTGGATTTGGCTTATATTGATCATGATGTCACTATTGAACAGTTCGACAGTATAGTTGCAAACATTACTGCTTGCAATACTTTGAGTTTCTGTGACGCTGATCTCCCTGAGGAGGGAAGAGACCACAACATGGCTCTACATATATCCATGAATTGCAAGACTGATGCCATGTCCAACGTGCTGGTGGACACTGGATCATCTCTAAATGTATTGCCAAAGACCACACTCTCTCGATTGTCATATCAGGGGCCTCCCATGAGGCAGAGTGGGGTTGTTGTGAAAGCTTTTGATGGGTCGTGCAAGACCGTGATTGGGGAAGTTGATCTCCCAATCAAGATTGGACCTAGTGATTTCCAAGTCACCTTCCAGGTTATGGATATCCACCCATCCTATAGCTGTCTCCTTGGCAGACCATGGATTCATGAGGCTGGCGCCGTGACATCCACCCTACACCAGAAGCTGAAATTCATGCAGAACAAGAAACTGGTTGTGGTAGGGGGAGAAAAGGCTCTCCTAGTTAGCCACTTGTCTTCTTTCTCATATATTTATGCTGAGGATGAAGTTGGAACGCCTTTCCAAGCTTTGTCTATTGTTGAGCCAACTGAGAAGAAGTCTCCTTCATTTTCTTCCTACCGTGATGCGAAACTGGCCATTGAATGTGGTGCAGTTGCTGGTTTAGGGAAGATGATTGAGCTCAAAGACAACAAATCCCGGGCTGGCATTGGCTATTCTTCTGGGGCATTTAATGAGCATGGGATGTTCAAGAGTGGAGGTTTCATCCACGCCGATCGTGCTGAAGAGACTGCTGCTATTCTGGAAGAAGATGCAGAGGATATGAACAACTTTGTTATCCCTGGTGGTGTCTGCCATAATTGGGTCGCTGTGGATGTTCCTACGGTCATTCATAAGTCAGCGGAATTTGTTCACTTTGTTCAAAAACCCTTCTCCCATGCTAAAAGGAGAAGTGATGACATTGTTGGCAGCATTTATGCAATGATATTTTCATTCAATTAATGCATCGTCAAACATTTGTTTTTCCTTTTGTTTTCACTTTTGCTTTTGCATGAAATCAGTGATCACAAAAAACCCTGAAAAAAGCAATCTTTTTCATCTGCATAATGGTTGCCTTGTTTGATTTCAAAAAGCTTTTCATATCCAAAATCATTATGCAGGGATTTTTAAACCCATTGAACATAATGATCCAACGCCATCTCCCAATCTTGAATTCCTTGTATTCGAAGCAGAGGAAGATGATGTTGAAGGGGATTCCTGACGAGATTACCCGTCTTCTTGAGCACGAAAAGAAACTCATTCAGCCGTATCATGAGAATCAGCAAAACAGTCAAACTGGGGCATTGCAAATGCAATAAAAAAAAGAGAGAGGGTGAAAAATAAAAAATAAAGAATCAAAAATCAAAAAAAAAAATCAAAAATAAAAAAAAAAAAAAAAAGTGTACCCTCAGGCTCTAGTTGACTGATGCTGAATGGATTCAGAGTCGTTATGACCAACTGAATTTGATTGAAGATAAGCGATTAACTGCCATGTGCCATGGTCAGTTATATCAACAGAGAATGAAGAAAGCATTCGATAAGAAGGTCAAGCCTCGTGTGTTTCGAGAAGGTGACCTCGTGCTCAAGAAAGTCTTGTCTTTCGCGCCCGATTCCAGGGGCAAGTGGACTCCAAACTATGAAGGTCCATATGTTGTCAAAAGAGCCTTTTCAGGTGGAGCTTTGATGCTTACAACAATGGATGGGGAGGATTTCACTCGTCCTGTGAATTCAGATGCAGTCAAGAAATACTTTGCCTAAAGAAAAAAGTATATGCAAAAGAAAAACAGAATAGCTCGCTAAGTTGAAAACCCGAAAGGGCGGCTTAGGCAAAAATGAGCGTCTCGGTGGAGAACCCGAAAGGGCGATCCAGGCAAAAATTAGAGACATGAACAGAATTTTGCATCCCGCTAGATTGAGCACCTCACCCTGGGGCAATCTAGGCAAAAATTAGGGATTTGGCAAGTAACTGCACCCTGACAAGACTTTCTGTTCTGCAACTGTCTTTTTGTCAGAGATTCTCGATTCGTTGTCGACTGAAGTTTCGAATACATCGAGATTCAAATTGGTAGAGAAAGGATCATTATGTTCAATGTAGCCCTCTTCCAATATATATCACTGATTTCAAATTTGTACAGATCTATGGAGTCTTGCCATTTGCCGGCTACCATTCCATCAAATCAATTTGAGCTTTTATCCAATTATTTGCACTCTTATTTGTTTCAATTCAACAAATGTTTTGCATGTTTTAATTGATAAAATGTCATTGTTTTAAACAAATGAAACTTTTTCAAAATAGTTGTTTTAAACAAAGTGAACATTCACAATGATGAAAGGATACTTAAGAATTTCTCAGTGCTCTCCCAAGGGTGGCATGATTCCCAACAGGTAAGACATTTTGTTCATATTCCTGGCATGGTTGTATCCTCTTTCTCCTTTTCTGTTGATAGGGGTTGTTCCCCAAGCAGAGTGTTGTTGAGACTTCACAATCCTCTCCAACAAGGTTCTCTCCTCAGCATGGGTTGTTTCTTTTGTAAGATTCAGTGGTGGAAGGGTTGACATCCCTGTATTACATCACTTTCCTCAGCATAGTCGCTAGTGAAATCTGTGATATATCCCCAGAGCAGAGTGCTTGTGGAAGACTCAGTTTCTTCTCCAGCAGTAGTCTCTCCCCAGTGGAGTCCTTAGAGTGCTTGTTGAGGTTTTCACCTCTTAACCCTTCGGCGGAGCAGTGAGGTCTGTCCTCCTCGGCAGTTGTGGTATTTTGTGAAGGTTCGGTGTTTAGCGGTCAGTCCCCAGCTATCCTTCTCTTTCTCCGGCAAAATCTCCAGTAGTTTGGTTGCATGGCGGATGATCTTCCCCTGCAGAGATTGGTTGATTTCCCGATGTTGTGATCCCCAGTAGAGTGGCTTGTATGGCAGAATCTACTTGTGTGATCTTTTCTCCCTCAGTGGGTTGATTCCCCGTTAGAATCGTTGACAGTATTCCCAATAGAGTTGCTCGTGCAGCCAGATTTCTACGTGGATGATCTGTTCTCCCTTGTGGGTTGTTCCCCAGCAGAGTTATGGGGAGTTGCCTTCGTGGTAGTTATTGCTTGTGCAGTGAACTCTTCGTTCCCCAGCCGAGACTGATGATATCTCTTGCAGAAATCTCTTGATTTTCTCTACATGCCCAACAAATTTGCTTCAGTAGCAATCTCTGCCTGCTGTGAACTTTTGTTCCCCAGTTGAGTCGACCGTTGATCCATCACTCAGAGATTTGGTGTTTCCCTTGATATCTCTGACCTTTTGCCTCCCCGCAGATGTTTGCTTTCAAGCATTGGATCTCCAGCAGATTGGCTTTCCAGTTCAGATTTCTTGGATTTTCCTCTGGAAGTGTAGTACCGGGCGTTTGTTCCCTGGGCCTGTTTGTGTTAGAAATGTCTGTTTTGTCAGCATTCATCAAACATACATCACGTATATTCATGCATAAATCATAAACATACAGATATTCATGTTGCATTTCTTGCCATATATCTTTTGTTTGTTGTTTCCTGCTAATGGTGATACAGATCTCTCCAATAGATCTCCCCAAGCAGATGTCGGGTGTCTAATCTCTCAATTTAGAGTCAGCCCCTTAAGCAGAAAGTGTTTATCCTTTCCTGCCATTTCCCCACTGAGATACATCCTCGTGGATGACGGTTATTTCCGTTCCCTCCCAACACATAATGGGATGGGTTTTCCTATTTGAGTTCTATCCTCATTAGGACGAGTCTTGATTCAGTCCGCCTTTTGGTTCGATCCCAAATTGGCCCTTTTTCCAACTGTCTCTCGTGCTTCCCTGTGGTATAAATGAATAGTTGCTTACTAACCGGCGCTCATTCATCTTATCCTCAGTGGAACCTTTTAGGCCTCTGCCTACAAACCAGCAGTTGTAAGTCCTACCTTTGCGGTTTTTTTTCTACCTACTACCCGGTAGTTATAAACCCGTTTTCTCCCCTAACGGAGTTAACTTTGTTGTTCATCCCAACCGATGACAATTCCCCTTCTGTGGTTTTCTACCCAATCTTTGGTAGATGTAATCCCCTATTTGCGGTTATCTTCATCTAGTTCTCGATGTTGATTTTCCCTTTGTTTGGATAATTTGCTTGAGTAAGCACTTATATCCTCAGCAAGTCTTTTATGGATAATTGTCGTATGCTAGCAATTTTATCCCCAGCGGGTCCTTTCACCGTTTGCCAGTGATTGTGTTCCCCAGATCATGGATTTACATCAATGTATTCCCAGCGAGTCTTCTTTCATTCACCCTTTCGTGGTAATGTCAGTTGCTCCTTTTGATCGGTCATCATTATATACCTAGTTTGGTATTCCGATGCCTTTCTGTCCGGATGATTTATCCTATAAACAACCTACAACCCGGTTAAGGATAATCTTCCATGCGAGTTTATTATCTACGTTTTGACGGCAATAGATAATATATCTCATGCACTCTTTGGTCGAAACCTTTCGTGTTTCCCCAGTCGAGTAAGATTCGTATTCCTTGTGGAGTCGAATGTCCATCCTATAAACAAGTATGCTTTTCTAGCTTTCTTCAGGATGTTGAGTGTCTTGGAACACAAACCAATTCACGTTTTCGGATTTTTATCCTATAAACAACCTACAACCCGGTTAAGGATAATCTTCCATGCGAGTTTATTATCTATGTTTTGACGGCAATAGATAATATATCTCATGCACTCTTTGGTTGAATCCTTTGTTTGTTTCTCCAAATGAGTAAGATTTGCATTCTTTATAGAATCAAATGTCCATCCTATAAACAAGTCTGCTTTTCTAGCTTTCTTCAGGATGATGAGTGTTTTGGAACACACACCAATTCACTACAACCCGGTATCCTTGGTGTTCCTTCCTGTCTTCTCCTTTTTGCGACTGTGGTCCCCTGTTGGAGTTAGATTTTCTCTGAGTGAAGTTTACCTTTTTCAGGTTTGCTTCAGATGATTTTGGTTGATTGATATCTCTCATCCGTACACAGGTCTTAGATATTCATTCTTCCCGAGTATGTTACTCACTAACCGGTAACATCTCATTCCTTTGGCTTTCCCTGGATAATCTTCAACTAGATTTCTCCAGCGGAGTTGTGGTTATTTCTCTTCTTGCTGTGTTGGTGTTCCCCAATACACGCATTCTCTGAGTCAGTTTGAGTCTTCCAATGGATGTATCTTCCTTTAGAATTCTTTCTCTTTCCCAGTTCGAATTCTCTTTTCCCCCAGTCTAGTCTCCAGTTTCAAGTCGTGACCTGCTCACGCAATGTCAGTTTTGCCCAAATTCAGAGTCGTGTCCTGCTCACGCATTCTTTTTCTTTCTAGCCCCAATAAGAGTCCCCGTGAGAGTCTTGTCAGAATCTCTGTTCCAGGTAAGTGTATTACTCCGATGGATTGTCTTTTCTTCTGTGTGAACCATATCCCCACAGAGTTTGTGTCTTTTACATGCATACATCTGCATCATGAGGTCTCTTAGGGACCAAAATTTGTCTCATTACTGTTATTTAAGCCCATTCTACCGCGTCGATATGAAGATTTCTAAACTTCACTTCTCCGGATAGAATGACCTTAAATAGGGGCATCTGTAAGACCCCAATTTTGTCCCTAAGATCCCTCATGACATCATATCATATCATATCATTGCCTCAAGGATCTTTGTGCACCTTGCTTGCTCCCCTGTGGGTGGGTCATCTTTTGAGAGTGGTTCTTGATCACCAAGCATGTGTTACATTTGTATATCATTGCTCTTCATTTGTTTACTAACCAAAAGTACAAAAATATGTCATCTAACCTTGTTACTTGCAGATGAAGCAATTACAGGTCAAGGCAGTCAATGCATTCATTGGGCAATAGATGGTGGCCATTCTGAAGAATTTGGACCCCATGATCATTAATCAAGAGTTCATGTGAGCTATGATATCATTTTGAATCAAAATCTCAAGTGGTAGAGGCTTGAATCTCATCAAGGCATTCTTCAGTCAACTGAAGCCCTAGCCAGTCAACTGCAAAGTCAACTATGATTTTTGGATATGGGAAGTGATGAGAAATACTTCATTCATGTTCAAACAAGTCTCATTTGACATTTTAAACACTTCCTTTGAAGGATTTGAGGTCCAGTCAAAATTTGCCAAAAATAGAAAGTGACCTATAATGTGAACTTTCCAAAAATGGAAAGGTTTTCATCCAACTTCAACTTCAAATTACATGACCAAAAATGCTTCAAACGAAATTTCGTTGAACATGAAAGTTGTAGATCTTTCTCTCCCATTTCCAAAATGTCCAAGAACATCAGTTTCTCATTTGTGGTTGGAGAGATATGATCAAAAGATGGCCAAGTGTGGATTGAACTTCAAAAGGGCATAACTTCTCAACCATAGCTCCAAATCATGTGGCTCTTTTTGCATTAATCTTGTTTTGACCTATAATTTCATAATCATGCATTACATCTCATCAATTCCCATCACAAAAATATTGGCATTTTCATTTGAATTTCATTTGAATTTTGGAGGGAAATTTCCAATTTGAAATTTATGCATTGCATTCACCTTTTACCAATTGCATTTGCTTCCAAACAGATTTTTGAACTCATTCTAAGCTAAAATCATGCACTGTTCATTACCATGCACATGCATAAGGTGTTTTTGCAAATTGTCCAAAACACCTTGTTTTCCCTAATTTTTCATTACCACTTGATTAATCATGATTAAGTTTGGTTAATTAGGAGTATATAAGCATAATCCTAACAGAAAATCATAACCACAATTCATTTTTTCAGATCTAGAATTTTTGCTCTCAATTTTCTCTCAAATTTTTCTTCCATTTTCTTCATTTGCCTTTGCATATTCTGGTTTGATTCTTGTTACTGAGTTGATTTTGAGCAGGATCTTTCATAGAAACAGAGGAATTCGAGCAACATTGAAGCATAGGGAAGCTTTGAATCATCCATGGCAGCTCCAAGTTCTTGAAGACTCGCGCACATCCAAGCCTCCAATTCTCATCCAGTTAACTTCATAAGCATTGCAGAAGAGCTTTCAAGTATTACAAGTCCTCGATTGCAGCTGAATCAAGTTCTGTTCTACAAGAGGTCATAAATCCGACCTTCATAATTTTGTTTTTAGTTAACATAATGTGATAGATCTTTGATTGCTGGTTGTTATGAGCTTTGAATCGTGTGAATCCATGATGTATTGAGCAAGATATGTTAGTTTGAACTTTTGATGTTGATTCTTTCTTGCTTCGATTCGTGCGCATATAATGTGTTTTTGATGGATTTGTTGTTGATTCTTGTTGCTGGATGTTAGATCTACATGATGCATTGCTTAATTTGTGTTTCTGGAGACTTTGAAAATTTCTAGAAAATTGTTGATGAAGATCATGAAGATCTTCATCGTGTTCTTGAGCTGCTGGAAATTACCTGCGGAATCTACCATGACCTTCACCGCCTTTCCTGCGAATTTTCCTGCGGATTCATGAGCTTTACCTGCGGATCTGGCTTTTGCATGCATGCATGTTACGCTAGGGTTTGGTCTAAACGACCGTGTTTTGGTAGCGCGCGCTTTTCCATTTGAAATGTCACATGGTTCAATCCTGGCCTACAGCATTTTTCCAAAGGCCTTTGCATTTTAGTTCATTGCTCTTCATGCCATTCCACATACCTTGTTCATGTTTTTTTTTATTTTTCTCTTCATTTAAAAAATCCATAACTCCATGAATAATGATCCAATTGATGTGAGATTTTTTGCATTGTTCTCCTCATGATGTCTGCTATTTTTTGGCTATTTTTCCAGAATTTGTGCTCGGTTAAAAATGTTTTAGCCTAGGGTTTGTGTATGCATATGCTATCTTGTACCTTGCTTGCCATTTTATTTGTGAAATAATGATGGTTCATCCAATGAATGTAAAATTTGGCATGCTTAAACTAGACATCCTAATTGACATTTTGGCATTGAGTTTGCAATTTTAGCATTTATGGTTGTTGAGATATGATCTATTTAATATAGGTGTGACAATGTGTGTCACACCTTGGCTTGCTTGATTTGTTGATTTTTCTTTACCATGCCAAATAAATGCTAATTGATGTGATTTTTGCATGATGCTTCTTCTAGATGTTAGGATTGCTCATGAATTTTTGTGGTTTTTTTGGGATCATTTCTGATTTGTTTGGTATTTTTCTTTCTGGATGACCATTTTGAAGGTGAGAAAAACAAGAAAGGGGGGTTTGAATTGTTTGAAAAATAAGCGCTTTTTGCAAAATGAAATCACACAATGATTTTATACTGGTTCGCTTATAACACAAAGCTACTCCAGTCCACCCGGCCAAGGTGATTTCGCCTTCAACAAGGACTTAATCCACTAATCTTGAAAGATTACAAACAACCCCTAAGAGAGAAGAAAATCTCTTAGTCCTCTCAAGTCTACAGACTGCAAAGAGTCACTTGAGGAAATCAAATAAAAATTAGATACAAGATGTGTAATCTAGAGTGCTTCTAAGAAAGCAAATATTACAAACTTAAGAACAAATTTTTCACTTGATAAGCAAAAGCTTAGTGAAAATCTTTGAAGAACAAGGATGTTTTTCTTGAGCGTGATATGATTTCAGTATAGTTTTGGCTAGTGATTTCTTGTTTTTACTGAATGAGATTTCTTCTCTATTTATAGGAGTTGAAGTAGAGTTGAAGTAGCGTTGAATCTGTTGGATATTGAGATGTAGTTACGCCATTCCATTAATAGCTTCTGCAGTAGACTTTTTCTCTTAGAAGTGACTACTTACCACAATTAGTATCTTCTTTCTTGGAAGTGGAGATTAACGTCTCTTTCTAATTGAGGAAATTCATTTGCAGAACTTTAACTTGGCTTAAACGTTACTTCATCATGATTAACAATTCTGATTAGAGTCTTCGTGTATCTGGAGAATCTTGCTTCTGATGTTATTTCTTGAAAGTTCAGATGGCGCTGATAACTTCCAGAGTTTACAGAAGGCATTTATTCAGAGTCAGAGCTTCTAGACTTTACTTCATATTCAGATGCTTCTGATACTTTGTAGTTTTGTCCAGAGTCAGAGCTTCTTGAATGAGATTCCACTTTAGATGTTTCTGATACTTGAGATTTTGCATCTGATCTTGTTTTGCATCTGATGACATCATCAGATTTGTTTCTTCTTTCTTTAGAACCCTGCACACTTAGAAACTTTTCGTTAGGGTGCCATTTTGGTTTCATCCTTTGTTATCATCAAAATCATGGAATCTGTTGTAGAACAATTTTTGTTCTTACAATCTCCCCCTTTTTGATGATGACAAAACAAATAAAATTATCAGAAGAAACATGAAAAATATTAGATCAGATAGACAAAAGCTCCCCCTGAGTTAGTACTAGGGAGTTCAGAAGTTCTTACCAGAGCTTTTCAAGTAATGAGATTTCTGAAACTTTCTGCAAATTCTTAAATTTAATGTTAGAGTTATTTAATCAGAGCTATTAATTAATCAGAGCTATTTTTATCAGAACTATTTCTATAATTGTTGCAGAATGCTTAAGGTTTTAGACATAATTTTCATCAGAGCTATTTAATAATTTCTCCCCCTTTTTGGCATAATCAAAAAGGCATAAAAAAAATAAAAAGAAAAAATAAAGAGAAAAACATTTCATTAAACAGAAGCACAAAGGCACAAAAGCATGCAAAACATCAGATCCAAGAAAATATCAGAGCTAAAAAGAAGACAGAAGCAAAAACACTAGGCAAGCAAACAAAATAAATCCTAAGTGCCTAAGGGTTCGGAGGTTGAGGAAGTCTCTGAAGCAACATGGCAAACATGTTCTGGATGTTTTCATTCAAGGCATCTTGCTTGTCCATCCTGGCACGAAGCTCATTCTGATCTTTCTTGATCTCTTGCTGATCTTGCTTTATCTCTTTCAGAGTGTTAAGAATCAACGGGATCGCAGAAGAGGACTCCCCCTGAGTCAGAGCCTGCTGAGCTTCAGCTTCAGCAGCAGCTTGGGCTTCTGCATCTGCCTGAGCCTTGGCTTCAGCTTCCTTAATCCTTAGAAGTTCTGCTTCCTTTGCCAGTCGTTCTTCTTCCAACCTCTTTGCTTCTTCTTCAGCTTCCCTAGCCAATCTTTCCTCCTCTAATCTTCTGGCCTCAGCTTCTCTAGCCAGTCTCTCTTGGAGTCTTTCCTCAGAGTCTCTGATGTAGCCATTTCTGACTTGTTCAGAGATACTCTTCAGCCTATAAGACTCAGAGGTCATCCAACTAATGACTCTGTTCCAGTGTGTCCTAACAGATTTAGGATCATCACTAACTTCAGAGTTTCTAGCCAGAGACTTGATCTTCTGGACTGAAGCTTCTGCAACCTGTATAATGGCCTCCTCAAGGGTAGGTATGGTAAGTTCAGGTTCAGGTTCAGGTGAATGAGGTGGAGAGTTTTGAGGGCTGAGATTTAGAGAGTGAGGTTCAGTTTCTGATTCTGGTTGAGGTTCAGATTCTGCTTGAAATTCAGAATCTGGTTCTGGTTGAAGACTGGGGGATGAAGCATAGAGTGGGTTTAGGTCTAATGGGTCAGAGTCTGGTCCAGGTACAGCGGGAATAATTGGTGGGGTGATATAAGAGGTGATGGGATCAGATGGTTGAGTTTCAGAGGGGAGAGTTTTGTTTGTTGTGGTGGAAGTGAAGTTTGGAGTGGTGAGGTTACTTCAGATTGTCTTGTGGGTTGTGGAGCGAATTTTTAGCATAAATTTCAGCTATTGTTGGGGACTTAGGGTCAGAGTGTTCTTGATCAGAGGACTCATGATCAGATAACTCTTGGTCAGAAGAAGGGGAAAGGTAAGGGGGTGATTCATATTCAGAAGATGAGGAAGAAGAAGTGCTTTGGTGGGTTTGTATAGGTTGAGAGGGAGGAATGAAGGTTCTAGCAATGTTTAGAACTGGTGTTGGTTGGGAGGTTCTGGTGATTGAGGGTGGTATTTCAGAGGTGGTATATATTGGTTGTGAAGAGAGAGGGTTAGAGGAAGCCATTATAGATGCAGAGGAGACAGGAGGAATAGACTTACCAGAAGAGACATTCAGAGGTGCTGAAGTTTTGCTGCCAGAAGTTTCTCCAAGTCTGGCTTTCTTTGCTCTCCTTGCCTCAGCAGCTATCTGTTTCTCAGAGACACCTCTCTTGTATCTGACAAGATCTTCTACAGAGTCCAGACAGTCTTCAAGGCGGAAATCAGAAACATCAACACCTTCTTTCAGCATACGATGAAGATAGAGGGCAACAGCGTCTCTGGGCTCATCCTTGAAGAATCTGACCAGGCCATGAGGCATCTTCCTCTGATCTTTTAGACATTCCCAGGACACATCCATAGTGGGCTTGACTCTAATGTCTTTGATGATTCCCATACTCTTCAGGTTTCTGGCATTCAGAGGCTTTCCCACGTCAATTGCCAGATCATCCATACATCTGGTCTTCTCCAGATCATCTACCAAGCCATGCTCAATGAAGACATCAGAGAGCAATCTTCCCAGAGGAATGTAGGATCTGGGCTTCATATTATTCCTCGTTTCTCTGACTGAATCTCTCAGATATCTGAAGAGAAGAGTAGGGAGGTTGATCTTGATACCTTTCTGGATGCAGTACAAAATGCATTTCTGATCTGCATTTATGTAATCTGAAGAGTTGGAGGCTGGACGATGATGGATTGTTCCCAGAATGATCTTCAGCCAAACTCGGAGGTTCTGATGAAGCTCCTTGTTCTTAGAGGGGTTTCCTTCAACATTAGGTTTGAAGATTGTAGGGTTGATGACTTCAGTGATGCGCTTTGACCTTGGAGGAATGTTGTAAATCCTTTTACCTCCACTACTTTCCATATTCAACAGAGAGGCAATGGATCCTTCTGTGATCACTATCTTCACTCCCAGAACAAAAGAAACAATGAACTGGTCATCAGCATCTGCACATCTCCAGAACTCCTTCACCAGAAGAGGGTAGATTGGACCATAAAGCCTGTCGAAGTAGTTTCCCAAACCTTGCTTGCGAAGATCTTCAGTAAGATCAACACCGTTTCTTCTCAAGTTCTCAAAATCTACCAGCGATTCACACAGTACATCCAAACCTTCAAAGGGAGTTGAAAGATGAATGTGTTGTTCACGGTCAAGAATGTGAGGTTCTTTATAAACTGGGGTTGTGGTGACGCTTATAACCGTGGGTGTTTGAGTGTTTGAGGTTTGGGTATTGGAACTAGATTCCACTTGTTGAGAATGGTTGAAGAGTTCTTGTTGTTGAGCGTCCATGTTGATGAAGATGATGGAGATTGAAGAAGATGAAGAACTTGCAGAGAACTTTCAGAGAAGGGTTTAGGGTTTTAGAGTGAGTGAGAGTGATAAGTGTGAAAAGTGAGAGAAAGTGTTTATATACTAAGGGTAAAAACACATGCAAAACGACACACATACCAGCGTTAGCACAAAAACCAAAATAGCACGTTTGGGGGAAAAATGATTACAGCTCATTAATGAATGTCTAATCCCAACAGTAAGCACACTGCTCGAGGAGATTTCAAGCGTTCTGACCTTTGATTTCTTTTGACAGCTGTCTAGAAGTTCTAGGGTTAGACGCATGTTCCCCACGTGTTGATGTATCTGATCTTCAGGAATACCAAAGGATTTCTGAAGATTTCTAACTCAGATATCTTCTTAACTTGGTAGAAGTATCAGAGTCAGAGGCAGAAGTGTATTTGTTTTTATCAGAGTCTCATTTTACATGTTCAGAGCCAAATTTTACTCAGGGCAATTTTTAATGTTCAGATTTTCTAAGATAAAAAGAAATCTATCTTCAGCTAGAGGCTTAGTAAAGATATCTGCCCATTGATGTTCTGTATCAATGAACTTCAGCGTTACTATCCCTTTCTGAACATAGTCTCTAATAAAATGATGTTTTATTTCTATGTGTTTGGCTCTGGAATGTAGAATGGGATTCTTACTTAAACAAATAGCAGCAGTATTATCACAAAAGATAGGAATGTTACTCTCAAATATCTGAAGATCTTCTAGCTGATGCTTCATCCAGAGCATCTGAGTTGTGCACAGTGATGCTGAGATGTATTCTGCTTCTGCAGTTGATAGAGCAATTGTTGACTGTCTTTTGCTAGCCCAGGAGATTAAGTTGTTTCCCAGAAGCTGGCAGTTTCCAGAAGTACTTTTTCGTTCTATTCTATCTCCTGCATAATCTGCATCACAATAACCAGAAAGCCTATACTCTGATGTTTTCTCATACATCAGGCCCAGGTTAGGAGTTCCTTTCAGATACTTAAGAATTCTCTTAACAGCTGTTAAATGAGATTCTCTAGGATCTGATTGGAATCTGGCACAAAGACAGACGCTGAAGAGAATATCAGGACGAGTAGCAGTCAGATAGAGAAGAGAGCCTATCATACCTCGATAGAGCTTCTGACAAACCTTGTTGCTTACTTCTTCCTTCTCCAGAATGCAAGTTGGATGCATAGGAGTTTTTGCAGATTTGCATTCAGTCATATCAAACTTCTTCAGAACGTCTTTAATGTACTTGCTTTGATAAATGTACGTGACTTCTGGGGTTTGATTGATTTGAATTCCCAAAAAGAACTTTAGTTCTTGCATTAAACTCATTTCAAATTCTGCCTGCATTAACTTAGAAAATTCTTGGCAAACAGAGATATTAGCAGAACCAAAAATAATATCATCAACATAAATTTGGCATATCATGAGATCATTATTAAGGTTTTTACAGAAGAGTGTAGAATCAACTTTCCCTCTGATAAAATTTTGTTCCAGAAGAAAATTGCTCAGACGTTCATACCAAGCTCTGGGAGCTTGTTTAAGTCCATATAAAGATTTCTTAAGTTTGAAAACATGTTCTGGAAAGTTTGAATTTTCAAAGCCTGGAGGTTGATTAACATACACTTCTTCTGAAATATAACCATTAAGAAATGCACTCTTGACATCCATTTGGTATAATTTGATAGAATGATTAATAGCAAAAGATACAAGAAGACGAATAGATTCTAACCTCGCGACTGGAGCAAAAGTTTCATTATAATCAATACCTTCTTGTTGACTATAACCTTGAGCTACCAGTCGTGCTTTGTTTCTGACAACTTCTCCTTTCTCGTTCAGTTTGTTTCTGAAAACCCATCTGGTTCCAATGACATGAGTGCCTCTGGGTTTTGGAACGAGATCCCAGACATCATTCTTGGAGAATTGATCTAACTCTTCTTGCATAGCTGCCACCCAATCGTTATCTTGAAGAGCTTCATCACAGGACGTAGGCTCAATCAGAGACACTAGTCCCAGAGGAATATCTTCAGAAGTTCTGAAGGTAGATCTGGTTCTAACAGGTTCATCTTTGTTTCCCAAGATCAAATCTTCAGATACGTTAATGAGACTTTTAACTTTCCTTGGAATTTCTGGAGATTTAATTTCTTCAGAGTCTGGAGTGACAGTTGCTTCTGGAGTTTTCTCAGATTCTACCAGAGTGATCTCTAAATCTGCAAACTTTTCAACTAGCTTTGACTTTTCAGGGTCAAGCTTATCATCAAATCTAACATGAATTGATTCCTCCACAATTTTGGTTTCTGTGTTGTATACTCTATAGCCTTTAGAGCGTTCTGAGTATCCTAACATAATACCTTTCTGTGCTTTGGAATCAAACTTGTTCAGATGTTCTTTAGTATTTAATATAAAACAAATGCATCCAAAAGGATGAAAATATGAAATGTTGGGTTTTCTTCCCTTACACAGTTCATAGGGAGTCTTATCCAGAATAGGTCTAATAGAGATTCTATTCTGAATGTAACACGCTGTATTTACAGCTTCTGCCCAAAAGTGCTTTGCTACATTTGTTTCATTGATCATGGTTCTGGCCATTTCTTGGAGTGTCCTATTCTTCCTCTCTACAACTCCATTTTGTTGTGGAGTTCTAGGGCAGGAGAAATCATGGGATATTCCATTAGAATCAAATAATTCTTCAAAATCTTTATTTTCAAATTCTCCACCATGATCACTTCTGACTCTAACAATTTTAGAGTCAAATTCTTTTTGCACTTTAGAACAGAAACTGGTGAATACAGAGTGAGACTCACTCTTGTGCTTTAGGAATTTTACCCATGTCCAGCGGCTGTAATCATCAACGATTACTAGTCCATACTTCTTTCCATTGACTGATGCTGTTTTCACAGGACCAAATAAGTCAATGTGAAGAAGCTCCAGAGGCTTAGAGGTAGAAACAACATTTTTCTTTTTAAAAGATGTTTTTGAAAACTTTCCTTTTTGACAAGCTTCACACAGAGCATCTGAAGAAAACTTCAGTTTAGGTAAGCCTCTGACTAACTCAAGTTTAGTTAGCTGAGAAAGTTTTCTCATGCTAATGTGGCCTAAGCGTCTATGCCATACCCATTGCTCTTCGTGAACTGACATTAAACATTTAACATTTTGATCTTTTAAATCAGAAAGATTTATTTTATAAATGTTGTTTTTCCTCTTGCCTGTGAAAAGGACAGAGCCATCGTTCTGACTAATGGCTTTACACGTTTTTTGATTAAAGATTACATCATAACCATTATCACTTAATTGACTTATGGATAACAAGTTATGCATTAATCCTTCTACATAAAGAACATCAGATATAGAGGGAAGAGTACCGTTACCAATAGTTCCGGAGCCTCTGATCCTTCCTTTCTGATCTCCTCCGAAGCCTACAAATCCAGCGTCTTTAAGTTCCAGGCTTTGGAACATAGACTTTCTTCCCGTCATATGTCGCGAGCATCCAGAGTCCAGGTACCATGACTGGTGTTTGAACTTTGCTGCATAGGATATCTGCAACATAGATAATCTTATCTTTCGGTACCCAGAATCTCTTGGGTCCTTTTAGATTAGTTTTCCCAGAGTTTCTCACAACTTTGGGTCTTCTAGCATTTTAAATTTGTGTTCTTGTGTGTGTGTGTAGTGGTATGAAAAAGGAGATTTAATTTGATCACTTGTAGAGGGTTTATCTTTCTCAGAATCATAACCAATTCCCCTTTTATTATTCTGACTTACTCCATAAATCATGGATGCCATAATACTCCTATCTATCCCATTCTTCAGAAATTTTTGAAAGGCTTCTTCATATTTATAAATAATTTCATTTGAAGTTTGTGGTGTTTGAGACAACGTTTCTTCCAATTCTAAGCTTTTGTTTTAGCTCCATCTCTTTCTATCATTAGATCTGATAGTATCATCTCTTGCTAGAATTGTTGTCTCAAGTCTACTACATACTTCAGATTTTGCTTTAAGAAGGCCTTTAATGTCTTTAATTTTTTGTTTTAATTTCTGAAGAGAGGTAAGAGTTTCTGATAAACATGATTCTAAGTCAGATCTAGAAAGTTCAGAAAATACCTCTTCAGATTCTTCATCTGAGCTGCTGGATGTGGTAGCCATAAATGCTACGTTGGCTTGTTCATCAGAGTCAGATTCTGATGATCCTGATTCACTATCGTCCCAGGTGGCCATTAATCCTTTCTTTGTTCTGAAGGTATTCTTCTTGAAGCTTTCTTTTCTAGGGTTATCTTTCTTCAGCTTGGGGCATTCATTTCTGTAATGACCTGTTTCTTTACATTCAAAACAGGTAATATCTTTATTAGGTTTACCTTTTGAAGTTGACTCTGATCGATCCCCTCTGGGTCTTGATCTTCTGAAGTTGTTGTTGTTCCTTCTTTTCCAGAGTTGCTTAACTCTTCTGGTTAGTAAGGACAGTTCTTCTTCATCATCAGAGTCTTCAGATTTAGAGTCATCAGTGTCTGCAGTTTCTGCTTGAAGGGCTTTGGTTCTGTCTGACTTCCGTCTTTCAGGTCTGGACTTCAGCGCCACTGACTTGTTCCTTTTCTGAGGCTCATCCTCCTCTAGTTCTATCTCATGGCTTCTGAGAGAACTAACAAGTTCTTCAAGGCTGATATTGTTCAGATCCTTTGATAACTTCAGAGCAGTAACCATTGGTCTCCATTTCTTTGGCAGACTTCTGACAATCTTCTTAACATGATCTGCAGTCGTGTATCCTTTGTCTAGCACTTTAAGACCTGCAATAAGAGTTTGGAATCTGGAAAACATAGCTTCTATAGCTTCGTCATCTTCCATCTTGAAAGCTTCATATTTCTGGATCAGCGCCAGAGCCTTCGTCTCCTTGACTTGGGAGTTTCCTTCATGGGTCATCTTCAGAGAGTCAAGTATATCTTTAGCCGTCTCTCTGTTGGTGATCTTTTCGTATTCGTTGTATGATATAGCATTTAGAAGTATTGTTCTGGCCTTGTGGTGATTCTTGAAAACACGTTTCTGATCTTCTGACATTTTGCTTCTGGGAACTTCAACTCCATTTAAGATTGGAGGTTTGTATCCATCTGTGACAATGTCCCAGAGGTCAGCATCATAACCCAGAAAAAAACTTTCGATTCTATCTTTCCAGTAATCAAACTTTTCTCCATCAAAAACAGGAGGCTTGGCATTGTAAGAATCTTTCTCATTTGAGTGGGCCATTGTTTTTCTCGTACTGGATCTCTCTACACGGTTAAGTGTTTGATTAGAAAATCAATAACAGAGCCGGAGCTCTGATACCAATTGAAGGTGAGAAAAACAAGAAAGGGGGGTTTGAATTGTTTGAAAAATAAGCGCTTTTTGCAAAATGAAATCACACAATGATTTTATACTGGTTCGCTTATAACACAAAGCTACTCCAGTCCACCCGGCCAAGGTGATTTCGCCTTCAACAAGGACTTAATCCACTAATCTTGAAAGATTACAAACAACCCCTAAGAGAGAAGAAAATCTCTTAGTCCTCTCAAGTCTACAGACTGCAAAGAGTCACTTGAGGAAATCAAATAAAAATTAGATACAAGATGTGTAATCTAGAGTGCTTCTAAGAAAGCAAATATTACAAACTTAAGAACAAATTTTTCACTTGATAAGCAAAAGCTTAGTGAAAATCTTTGAAGAACAAGGATGTTTTTCTTGAGCGTGATATGATTTCAGTATAGTTTTGGCTAGTGATTTCTTGTTTTTACTGAATGAGATTTCTTCTCTATTTATAGGAGTTGAAGTAGAGTTGAAGTAGCGTTGAATCTGTTGGATATTGAGATGTAGTTACGCCATTCCATTAATAGCTTCTGCAGTAGACTTTTTCTCTTAGAAGTGACTACTTACCACAATTAGTATCTTCTTTCTTGGAAGTGGAGATTAACGTCTCTTTCTAATTGAGGAAATTCATTTGCAGAACTTTAACTTGGCTTAAACGTTACTTCATCATGATTAACAATTCTGATTAGAGTCTTCGTGTATCTGGAGAATCTTGCTTCTGATGTTATTTCTTGAAAGTTCAGATGGCGCTGATAACTTCCAGAGTTTACAGAAGGCATTTATTCAGAGTCAGAGCTTCTAGACTTTACTTCATATTCAGATGCTTCTGATACTTTGTAGTTTTGTCCAGAGTCAGAGCTTCTTGAATGAGATTCCACTTTAGATGTTTCTGATACTTGAGATTTTGCATCTGATCTTGTTTTGCATCTGATGACATCATCAGATTTGTTTCTTCTTTCTTTAGAACCCTGCACACTTAGAAACTTTTCGTTAGGGTGCCATTTTTGGTTTCATCCTTTGTTATCATCAAAATCATGGAATCTGTTGTAGAACAATTTTTGTTCTTACACATTTGTGGACTTTTGAATAGTCATGAACTTCAATGATTTGTGAAATGCTTATGCTTTATCATATGAACTTGAAATTTTGTGAATTGATTCTAGACACTGTGAAGTTTATTATGGCTTTGGTTTGAGTCATTTATCATTTGTCATCTCTGTTTTAGGATTGCCTTAAGTTGATGTATCAATTTGTGCCTCCTTTGAGCTTGTTTGTGTTTACCTTGACTTGATGAATTTGATTGCATGCTTATACTTGTCCAAATGCCATGATTTTTGGTATAATGATCATGTGATGTGTGCTGTTTAGCCATGATTTTTCTTGAGATTTATTGAATCATCTTTGAATTAATATGCATTTGTTCATTCTGTTGCTTCAATGTGCTTCCAATTTGCATGCCTTGCCTTAGTTGATTTGTGAAATGAATTTGGTAATTGATATTGACATGAGACCTTCTGGATTTTATTCTTAATTGTTTAAAGTTTCATCATGTCAAATTTCAGCTTCTGTTTTAAATTTTTTCCTCATCTTTGACCCTAGGATTTGGCCTAAGGGTTTGCTTCTCATCTTTGAGCTTTGTTTTCAGGTTGAACATCCAAGCTAAATAGTTGTTGATGCTCCATCATTTGAGCACTTGATGTTTACCATTGTCTACTAACTTTGTGTGTTTTGTAGGGCTGTTAACTCATTTGAGCTTGATTTGTGGCTTATGCCTTTGCTTATTGGGTTTGACTGTTGATATTAACTGTTGTTGGTTTGTCTAAACTGTGTACTGATTTGTGTGATGTTTCCACAGGTACATTAAGTTGCTTAAGTTCACTTTGAACTTGCTTTTGCTTGGTTGCTTAACCAATTAGGTATAACCTCTCTTCTTCATGTAGTCTGGAAGACCTGGCCTGTTATGTGGCCAGGCACCTGTCTGAAGTCCTCCTTAAGAGGCAATGTCTTTGTGTGTTTATTTTTGTGCTAAGCAGGAAAAGTCCTTTGATAAGGCAATTGGCAGACAAAAGAGATGTGTAATCCATCTCCTGCTACTCAGTGTGTCACTCACCTTGCTCACACCACATGTGTTGATGCATAGTGAGTGAAAGCCCAAGATCTATAGATGTCTATAACTTGTGGAGAAGAGTTCCTACTTTCTGAACTCCCACACCTTCTATTATGCAATGCTCTCTCTGACCAGAGATAGAAGCTATGAGGCACACCCCTCATCTCCTTTTCATATGCTTCACCTTAACTCTCAATGTTAAGGTTAAGAGCACAACTTACCCCATTCCAGTTGACTGTAAAGTCTAACCCTTGCTTGAGCCTAATTGCTTGTATATAGTGTGTGCTAACTGAATCATTGATTGCTTATTGGTTCATCTGTACATGTTTGCTTGTTTGCCTTTGTGCATTTATCATCATTAATTGTTCATTATTGCATGATCATCATTTCATATCTTTGTGACACATCTTTGTTTGTCCATTGAGGAATCAACTATAAGTCCATTCATTGGCCATTGTTCCTATGATTTGGAAGGGATTGAGTGTAAGACCATTTCATTGGCCACTTATGTCCTCTTTGCTTAGTGCTTGTTTGTTGTATGTGAGGATGTAATTGTAAGTCCATGTTGTTGGCATTTGTTTTCCCATGATCATCTGTTGGAGATTAGAATAAGTCCAGATAGATTGGCATCTGATATCCATGTTTGTCTGTTTTAGGAGATTGGTGTAAATCCATTTATTGGTATCCGATATCCAGTTTGTTTTGTGAGATTGGTGTAAGTCCAGTTGATTGGCATCCGGTATCATTTCTTTGTTTGTTTCAGGAGATTAGTGTAAGTCCAGTTGATTGGCATCTGATATCCATGTTTTGCTTTGCTTTAGGAGACTAGTATAAGTCCATTGAGTGGCATCTGGTATCCATCTTTGTTTTAGGAGATTGGTATAAGTCCAGTAATTGGCATCCGGTATCCGCTTTTGTTGACCTTGCCTGATACTTTGTTTATCTGTTATTTGCATTGGTGCCTATTCCAAAGGACACACTTGAATCATCTTCCATATGATTTCAAGAGGTGAACATTTAAGAAGTCTTACTTCCTCACCCATCCATTTTTGTGTGTGTTTTCAAAACCCTCTTTTCATATGTTAATTCAAAACTTTGACATCTATTGTGCAAACATTTTGACATGTCTTTCAAATTAGAAACCCAGGCTTTAAGCCTTTGACTTTTCAAACTTCATTTTATCAATACTTCTTTTGAATCAATTCTAATCATACTTTGACCATACTTTTCATGAATACTCAAATCAATTAATCTCACTCACTCAATTGCTTTTGTGGCCCAAGCCCACTTTTCACTCAAGTTTTCATGCATTAGCCATAGGTTTGATTTATCCTAGTTGGTTGATGTTAATCTCACCTTTTGTCCTTAGTGATCGAACTGTAAGACTTCCGTACTGAAAACAGGGTTAACCCCTCTAGTACGTCGAAGCTTTTCTCACATGGTGGACTTGTTGTTTGTATAAGGTTGAGTTTTTTCCCGTGGATAACGAAAGACCTTAGGGCTTTTGTTTAAAATGAATTCACTCATATTTTGGAAATCTTTTAGCCGAACTACGGCGTTTTGATCCTTACCTTTCATGGAAGGTACGTAGGCAACGGGTTCATCCGTTCAAACACAAAAACAATAAAAAATTTGTATATTCTTTTCTCATCCCTTCCATCATTGTTTGCACAATATATGTCATAAACAAATAAACTTTTTATACAACAAGTGTGAAAAGAGGTTCCCTAGGAGTACCTAGGACGTTTTGGGTGCCTAACACCTTCCCATTGCGTAATTAACCCCTTACCCAAATCTCTGACCTTTTCATTAGTTTTCTATGTGTAAAACTTCTTAGGCTTTTGTTCGCTTTTTAGCCATTCCTTTGGATAAATAAAAATGCGGTGGCGACTCTATCCTTGTATGCTTTGCTTTTGATTTAATCAATAAATCATAAAGTGACGAATACAATATTGGCCACCCATTGAGGATCTGTAGAAGTCACCAGAAACCCCGCATCAATTTGCTTCTGAACTTCCTCTTTAATCTTCACTACCATATCAGGATGAGTTCTTCTGAGCTTCTGCTTCACAGGCACACACTCAGGCTTCAAAGGCAAGAAATGTTGCACGATATCAATATCCAGACCAGGCATGTCTTCATATGACCAGGCAAAGACGTAGACGTATTCTCGTAGCAACTCAATTAACCCCTTCTTCACATATTCTTCAAGGAGTGTCCCAATCTTCACTTCTCGCACACAATCTTCGGACCCCAAGTTGACTGTTTCCAGATTCTCAAGATGCGGCTGAATGATCTTCTCTTCATACTCAAGTAGACGGGTAATCTCGTCAGGAATCTTTTCAACATCATCTTCTTCGGCCTCAAATATAGGGAACTCAAAGTTGGGAGATGGTGTTGGATCATTATGTTCAATGGGTTTGATCAACCTGCATAATGATTTTGGATATAAAAAGATTTTAGAATTCAAACAAAGCAAATCATTATGCAGATGAAAAGATTGATTTTATTCTATTTTTTAGGTTTTATGTGATCACCAATTTCATGCAAAAAAGCAAAAAGTGAAAATAATTTGGAAAAACAAAAATTTAACATGAATTTATTAAATGAAATATCATTGTATTTATGAGCCAACAATCTCATCACTCCTCCTTTTGGCATAGGAGAAGGGTTTTTAAACAAAATGAACATTACGTTGACTTATGGATAACTGTTGGAACATCAACAGCGACCCAGTTATTGCAGACCCCTCCAGGAATGACAAAGTTGTCAGAATCTTCCTCTGCATCCTCTTCCACAATAGCAACAGCTTCCTCGTCTTGGACGGTGTGGATGAACCCACCACTCTGAAACAGACCGTGCTTGTTGAAACTGCCAGAAGAATACCCTATGCCAGCCCGGGATTTGTTGTTTTCCATCTCGATCATTTGTCCCAAACCAGTAGTTGTGCCATGCTCAATGGCCAACTTCGCATCAATGTAGGACGCAAACGAAGAAGTTCCTTTCTTAGTAGGCTCAGCAATAGACAAATCTTAGAATGGAGTTCCAACTTCATCCTCAGCATCTATATAAGAAAAGGAAGACAGATGGCTAACCAAGAGAGCCTTCTCTCCCCCTACCACCACCATCTTTTTGTTCTTGACAAACTTCAATTTCTGGTGTAGGATGGATGTCACGGCGCCTGCCTCGTGAATCCATGGTCTGCCTAACAGACAGCTATATGATGGGTGGATATCCATGACCTGAAAAGTGATCTGGAAATCACTTGGTCCAATCTTGACTGGGAGTTCAACCTCACCAATCACCGTTTTGCGGGATCCATCAAAAGCTTTAACAACCACTCCACTATGCCTCATGGGAGGCCCATGATATGACAATCTAGCCAGAGTGGATTTTGGAAACACATTCAGTGATGATCCAGTGTCTACCAGCATATTAGACATGGCATCATCCTTGCAACTCATAGATATGTGAAGTGCCAAATTGTGGTCTCTTCCCTTCTTAGGGAGATCAGCATCACAAAAACTCAAATTGTTACAAGCGGTAATGTTTGTAACAATACTATCGAATTGTTCTATTGTGACGTCATGATCTACATACGCCACATCCAACACCTTCTGCAGAGCTTCACGGTGTGGTTCTGAGTTCATAAGCAAAGATAACACAGAGATCTTTGATGGCGTTTGTAGAAGTTGATCTACAACGTTGTATTCACTCCTCTTGATGAGCCTTAGCATCTCATTACAGTCTTCTTTCATGGTGCCATTCTGGGAAGTAGAGACAGGGTTCTTACAACAGTGGCAGGTTTATTAGCAACAAGTGCCGGATTCATAGCAATAACAGCATTCCCAACTGGGCGCACAGCACAATCAGCAACATCAGCCCTTCTGATGTTAGCCTGGGGTTTCGGCGGAGCCGAGAAAACACGACCGCTACGGGTCAGGCCGCTGACATCGGCAATATTAACAACAGAAGTAGAGGGCAGGGGCACCTCCTTCCCATCTTCCAATGCCACAGCATTGTAACGATATGGGACAGCTTTATCGGAAGAATATGGCACAGGGTCAGCTGGTTTAATTATCAAAGAGGGAGAAGCCTTCTGTTTGCTGCCATCGTATTGGATGACAACAGGCTCTGGGATCCAAAATACTGGAGATATCACATTGACTTCATCATCAGCGTCGTGATTCTGAAGTATTTCAATTACACCTTCATCCAGCATTTCTTGGATGTCTTTACGGACTTGGCGATATCCCCTCTGATTAACAGTGCAAAATCGGCATCTGCCATGGTCGTGCTCATAGTGACTGTATTCACACAACACTCTGTGCATCTCGACCAATGATTGTCGAATATGGCTGACATATTTGACCTTATATTTACCAGAGCAGCCTCGGACCATGTTGACAGCAGATTTCCCATGCTCGAGCAATGGGTTCTTCTTAACGTTGGGACCTACGTCCTCGACAGGATACCACTTCTCACAAGGTCTTGAACCTTGGTCTTCAGCGGGTAACAGTTTTCCACATCATGTCCGGGAGCACCGGAATGATAAACACAATGTAGCTCGAGCATATACCACCACTGAGGGTTGGTAGGTATAGCCGGTGGGTCGCATGGAGTAATCAGTTTCCTCTCTATCAAAGAGGGATATAGCTCGGCATAGGTCATAGGAATAGGATCAAAGGTGACCCTCTTCCTCTCATAGCTTGTACTAGTCTGAGTGTTGTTTCGAGGCTAGTAGGCCTGCTGTTGAGGATGGTGATGTTGTTGTTGATATTGTTGATGTTGTTGTTGTTGGTTATTATTGTGCTGATAGTGCTGATTTTCTCTGAAAACAAGTGCTATGTGAGCCACCTGATGATGATTATCGGTGGGACGCACGATCTTCCTCCTCATTGAGGGTCTTATGGGTTTAACATGGGAGGTCACAGCATGTGTCTTACCATCTTTCTTCTTTCCAAACGCCCCATATCGTTTGGCAGAAGAGCCTTCTTCTCTAGTCAGGCGCCCTTCCCTGACTCCTTCCTCCAGACGCATCCCCATGTTCACAATCTCGGTGAAATCAGAAGGAGCGCTGGAAATCATTTGCTCATAATAAAATGAGCTCAAGGTCTTCAGGAAGATCTTGGTCATTTCTTTTTCTTCCAGCGGAGGCACAATTTGTGCAGCTAGCTCTCGTCACCTCTGTAAGACCCCAATTTTGTCCCTAAGATCCCTCATGGCATCATATCATAGCATTGTATAGCCTCAAGGATCTTTGAGCACCTTGCTTCCTTCCCTGTGGGTGGGATCTTTTTTAGAGTGATTCTTGATCACCAAGCATATCTTGCATTTGTATATCATTGCTTTTCTTTTAATCACTAACCAAAAATGTACAAAAATATGTCATCTAACATTTGTCTTGCAGCTTAAGCAGTCAACAGGTCAAGGCAATTCAAGTGAATCCTTTGTGCAAGAGATGAGGTTTTCATTGATATATGGATCATGTGATCATTAAATTGAGCTTATATGAGCTAGAGGTTCATTTTGGAGCAAATTCCCCAAGTGGTTGAGACTCAAGTTCATCAGACATTTTCAGGTCATCTAAGGACCAATGCCAGTCAACTGAAAGTCAACAGAAGGCTTTGAGTGTGAGAATTGAATTTCTTCATCTCCTTCATGTTCAAACAAGGCCTATTCATCATGTCAAACATCTACATTGAAGATTTTGAGGTCAAGTCAAAAGTTTCCAAAAATGGAAAGTGATCTATAATTTCAAGTTTCCAAAAATAGCAAGTTTCTGGTTCACATTCAACTTGACTTTCCAACATCAAAGAAGCTTCAAATGAATTTTTGTCCAACATGAAAGTTGAAGATCTCTCTCTCCCATTTCCAAAAAGTCCAAGATCATGAGCATCTGATGAATGGTTGAGAAGATATGGTCAAATGATTGCCAAGTGTGCATGGAACTTCAACAAGCCATAACTTTTGATCCAAAGCTCCAATTTGAGTCCCTCTTTTTGCATTTTGCTTCTCATGACATATATTTTCCAAATCATTCATGGCATTGCATGAAATTTCATCATATGATCATTTGCTCATTCATGAACATTTTGGAGGGAAATTTGGAAATTCAAAATTGGTGCATCCTATGAACAAAATACCATTGCCATTATGCTTATGAGATGATTTTGAGTGAATTACACATGTACATGTTACTGTTCACGTGTAGATTTGCCATGCACCTCACATTTTCCAATTTTTGCCATACACCTCATTTTCACTAATCATAATTAACTCATGCTTAATTCTGATTTGGATGTGATTAAGAGACCATATATAAACCAAATCATAACAGAATTCTACAGTTTTGAACATTCTAGATCCAAATTTTTCTTTCCCTCCATTTTTGCTCTCCATTGAAACTTCAATTTCTTCCACATAACACTTTGATTTTATTGCATATTCTTGTTCTCTGATCATCATTGAGTGCAGATCAAGCTCTTGATTGAAGAATTCGAGCCAGAATTAAGCTGTGCAAGCTCAAGAACATGAAGATGGAAGTTGAAATCTGAGCTAGATCCAAGCCACTCCAAGCTTCAATTCACGCACAAAGCTTCATAATATCATCTCAGGATTGGATCTGGACACTTGCAAGGCCTTGAATCGCTTGTTTCCAGTGACTGCTCTTCAAGAGGTGTGAAATTTGAACCTCTTAATTCTCCTTTTTATGTGCATAATGTTGTAGATCTATTCATGCTGAGCACGCTGATATAAAATTCATGAAAAATGGTGAAGTATTGACTGTGTTATGTTGATTGAAAGTTTTGTGGTCAAAAATGTTTTCCTTCGATTCTCATGATCCATGGACTTTTAGGTTAAATTGATGTTAGATTTGTGTTCCTCGTGTGATAAGCTTTCGAACCATGTATATATTGCCTTGTTCTGGAAAAAAATTGCGTGCTCTACTGTAGCGCCACCGTCTTCATGAAGAAGACGGTGGAAACCACCGTGCCAACCGCCTTGCATGAACAGTTAGGGTTTTCTGGTTCAGCTTCTGGAATTGTACTGTAGAAACACCTTTAACACCATGAATGTGTGTTCGAATCCGCGTGATGGCATTCTGAGTTTTCAATTCTTATTTTCCTCACTTAACAAAACGCAGTCGTTTTGTGAGGCGCGCCTGTGACCTCCTTCGATTCCCAACCATGCAACTTTGTGAATTTATTTGTTTCCAGCGCTCATTTTTCTGCATACCTAGTTCGATTCCAACTTCCAGCATTTTTCAAATTTACTTCATATTTTTCCATTTCCCTCCATATTATCATGTGCATGATTCATCATTTATTCATATTTTCTTTAACTTCAAAAAATCATAATAAATTGAAAATGATTCCAAATGATTCCAGATTTTTTCTCACATGATCCTTGAAGTGTCTATTATTGTATGATGTGATTTTCTGATTTTTATCATTTCTGGAATTTTAAATGTGATTGATTCTTTGGACATGTATGCAAATGTGACATGCTTCATTCATTCTATTGTGAAATGCTCATACATTGGCCAATTATTTTGAAATTTGGTATGCTGATTCCCAACATGTTGCATGATTTTTGAGGCTTGGTTGTGAATTTTTCTCATTTTCCATCTCTGGTTTAGGCACATGATTGTATGGTGTGACAATGTGTGTCACACAATTTGATGTCATACTTGTGCATTTTCATTTCTAGGTCAATTGAGTCCTGTTGATTCTAATCTTTTGCATGATGCTTGTATTTGACATGTTGAGTTTACATAAAAATTTCCATGATTGTTTGATTCATTTATGTTTTAATATGGAATTTTCATTCTTGATGACCAATTGTATGCTTTGTAATTGCCTTTGCCATATCTTGCTCATATAATGACTTTGCTTGATGCTTTAGACTTGGTCCTTTTTAGGACATGTTCTCACTTGTTTAATTGAGCTTTATGTTGAATATTGGTTTCTGTTTTGACTTTTTGCTTTGCCTTTGACCCTAGGCTTTGCCCTAGGGGTTTGTACTCACAATTTGAGCTTTGCCTTTCAGGTTCAAACAATAAGTCCTAATGGATGATGTGATCTCCTTGCTTGAGATACAATTTCCTTTGTTTAACTAATGTTGATTGTGTTGTAGGTCTTTTGGTGGTGGACTCACTTGAATGAGTGCCTTTTCTGACTTGCATGTTGTGTATATTGGAAACCACTGTTGTTTTTCTGTTTGGTTTGTCTGAATGTGAATATTGACTTGTTTGATTTTCTTACAGGTACTTTAGTAGCTTTAACTCATTACTTGAGTTGCTTTGCTTTGCTTGTGGTTAGCATACCACTTCGGTAAACCTTATATTCTCCATGTAGTCTGGAAGCCCTGTCGTTTCTGTTTGGCAGGCATTTGGCTGAAGTCCTCCTTAAGAGGCAATGTCTGTAATTGTTTATATTTGTGCCATGTACTTCAAGTCCTCCTAAGTGAAGAGGCAATTGGCAGATAGAAGGGATGTGCTATCCATCCCCTGCTATTCAGTTGAGTCTTTCATATTGCTCGCACTACGTGCTGATGCATTTGAATAAACACCCCAAGATCTTGTATATAGAGTCAGTCATGTGGAATAGAGTTCCTCATTCTGGACTCCCACACCTTCTTTGGTTCAAGCTCACCCAGGCCAGGCTTAAGAGCTATGAGGTCTAATCCTCATCTCCCATTTCATCTGCTCACCCTGACGGTCAATGTCAGAGGTTAAGAGCCCAAACACCCTTACATATCCGGCTTGTTTGTCGAGGTTGATATGACCCCTTGACTAAAGCCCAGCCTTGTATGAGCCTCTTGGTTGTGTATAGCGTGTGATAACTGATTGCTTGTTTGCTTATTTGTGCATCATTCATATGTTTGTTTTGCATTTGTTATGTGTTTTCTTTTGAGGAGTCAGATGTAAGACCATTGATTGGCTATCTGTTTCCTGTTCCTTTTGGGGAGCTGGATATAAGACCATTGGTTGGCACTCCATTTCCTTTCTTATGTTGTTTTGTGGAGATAGATGTAAGACCATTGATTGGCTATCTGTTTCCTATTTTGTTTTCTTTTGTGGAGATAGATGTAAGACCATTGATTGGCTATCTGTTTCCTATTTTGTTTTGTCTTGTGGAGTTAGATGTAAGACCATTGATTGGCTATCTGTTTCCCATGTTGCTTTGTGGAGTTGGACGTAAGACCATTTATTGGCACTCCGTTTCCCATTTGTTTTCGGAGTTGGATGTAAGACCATTGATTGGCAATCCATTTCCAGTTTTTTTGCTCCTTTGACCTTGCTTATTTGCTTATTGCTTTGTGTTGCCTAATTCCAAAGGAACTTCCTTGGATCATTTATATGATCTTGAGAAAGCAACTCCTGTTTGTGGCCTTGTCCCTTAACCCTCACCCTTTTGTGATTAACTTTGAACCTTGTTTTCATCCTTAACCAAAACCAGAAAACTTTTGTGCAAACATTTTCACTTGTTTTCAAAACTAGAAACCTAGGCCTTAAGCCTCTGATTTTCAAAACTTCATTTTCACAATACTTCTTCTGAATTGAATTTAATGTCAACTTTGACTTCATTTTGTGAATAATTCTAATTGGTTAATTCAACCTACTCAATTGCTTTTGTGGCCCTTGTCCACTTCTTAATCAAGTTTTCATGCATTAGCTATAGATCTGAATTATCATAGTGGTTGATGTAAATCTCACCACATCCTTAGTGATTGAACTGTAAGACTTTCATGCTTATTATAGGGTTAACCCCTCACTAGCATGTTGAAGATGTTCTCACATGGTGGATTGTTGGTTCAGGTTGAGTTTTCTCCCGTTGATAATGAAAGACCTTAAGGCTTTTGTTTAAAATCAATCCACTCATCTTTTGGAAATCTTTTAGCCGAACTACGGCGTTTTGATCCTTATCTTTCATGAAAGGTACGTAGGCAATGGATTCATCCATCCAAACACAAAAATAATAAAACTTGTACATTCTTTTCTCACCTCTTCCCTCATGTTTGCACAAAATAATTTCATAAACAAATAATTTTACAACAAGTTGTGAAAAGGGTTCCCTAGGAGTACCTAGGATGCATTGGGTGCCTAACACCTTCCCTTTGCATAATTACCCCCTTACCCAGATCTCTGTACCCCTTTTATTAGTTTTCTTTGTAAAACTTCTTAGGCTTTTGTTCGCTTTCTAGCCATTCCTTTGGATAAATAGAAGTGCGGTGGGGACTCTATCTTTGTATGCTTTGCTTTTGATTTAGTCAATAAATCTAAAGGTGATGAATACACCGCTACAGAAAAGTGGCGACTCTGCTGGGGAACAATCTTCCTAGTGGGTTTGCCTACTTTTCACAATTATTGTGTCTATTTGTTTATGACATATTTTTATGCAATTTGGGATTACTGTATTGTTTGTAATGATTGATTTGCTTGATATATCAATTGCTTGCATGCCTTGGTGATCTTTGTGAGATGAGTTCTATACCCGAACTCGAGTGCACCTTATGATAGGAGAATGGCATAGTCTCGTCGACTTGTGTGGAGTTATTCCTTAGCAAGTTGACTTGCGAGTCCATTCACTTGGTGGAGGTCATGTTGGATTAATAATGTCGCACGAGTTATTTGTGGTTAGACATTATTCTTTCAACATAGACCCTAGAAGCCAAGGACCTTAGTTTACCAAGCCCATCTTGGCCTATTTTTAGAACGTAGTGCGAAGGTCGTTCAAATGTCAGATTTGATGCGATTGTTACGCGATACTACACTCATAAGAGTCTCTCTTGAGAATATTTTTGGAATACGAGTATTCGTTCCTCCGATAATATTCGAAAGATGGGATGATGACTATGGGAACCTCTGGTAGAACATGTTCGGCAGGTTTAAACCATAGTACACTCCCTTTGGGTGGTTCTTAACCGAGACTCCATGCTCGTGACTCACAACAAACCCGTGATTCATGGTTGATCCGTTCAACTATCGTTAATATCAATGGAACTTGGGTGTTGATAAGGTGAAAACTATAATCCACCAAAATGGATGATTGATATTAAGGATGGTTGAACAGTTCATATATCGTTAATATCAATGGAACTTGGGTGTCGATAAGGTAAAAACCATAATCCACCAAAATGGATGATTGGTATTAGGGATAATATGAACCATCCCATGACCTTTGTCTGGTGTGCTTTGCTTGATCCTTGAGTGTGATTGCTGCATTCACGCATTCATGCATCCATATCATCAGATAAAAAGAAGATTTTCAAGGAACTTAAAGGGTTTATTTGCAAAATTTTCAGATATGGAAAGACAAAAAAGGCATACGAAGAAGTACAGCTTCAGACAACCCGATCTGAAAGAGTTAAGGAATCTGACATCTTATGTATTAGATCCCTTGGGTTTCAAAGCTCGTTATGGGAAGCTTCTGCCTCTTCTGACTACTCAGGTTGACAAAGGGTTGATGGGTACTTTGGCGGAGTTCTATGATCCTCTGTATCACTGCTTCTCTTTTCCAGACTTTCAGCTATTGCCTACCCTTGAGGAGTATGCTCATCTTGTGGGTATTCCTATTCTGGATCAGTTGCCGTTCAGTGGCTTGGAGAGTATTCCTACTTCTCAAGAGATAGCTGACTTGTTGCACATAGATGAATCCTTGGTTAAAGCTCATATGACTACCAAAGGTGGAATTCAAGGTCTCCCTTCTGAGTTCCTCATCGCTCAAGCTACCGTTTATGGGAAGGCCATGAGTGAGGATGCCTTTGAAGCCATATTTGTGCTTCTCATCTATGGATTGGTATTGTTCCCCAACATCGACAAATTTGTGGATGTGAACGCTATTAGGATCTTCTCTGCTCTTAATCCCGTTCCGACTCTGTTGGGTGATACTTATTTCTCTTTGCACCTGAGGAATGCAAAGGGTGGTGGCGCTATTGTGTGTTGTTTGCCTCTGCTGTATAAGTGGTTTATTTCTCACTTACCGCAGACGGTCGCTTTCAAGGAGAACAAGGGATGTCTACGGTGGTCTAAGAGACTCATGTCTCTCACTAATGATGATATCTCTTGGTATGATCGTGCATATGATGGCGTCTAGATCATTGACTCTTGTGGTGAATTCTCCAATGTGCCTCTTCTTGGTACATGTGGTGGGATTAGCTACAACCCTGTGCTAGCACGTCGTCATCTTGGGTTCCCCCTAAAGGATAAACCTAATAACATTCTGTTAGAAGGTGTGTTCTTTCAGGAGGGTAAAGATCCCCAAGGCCTGAAAGCCAGGATGGTCCGTGCTTGGCGCAAGATTCACAAGAAGGGTAGAAGTGAGTTGGGTCCGAAGAACTGCATAGCTTTGGAGCCGTATACGACTTGGGTAAGGAAGAGAGCATCTGAGTATCTCATGCCTTATGATTATCCGAGACCTACACCTTTGGTTGTGGCTGGGCCTTCAACCCTCCCTAACCAAGGCGTAGAGGAGTTGAGAGACGAAGACCTTTCACGTGCCTGGATCCGTGAAAGAGAAGAGTTGCTTCAACAGCTTAAGGAGAAGGACGCTCTGATCGAGTTCCTCGAGCATCAGGTCATTGATGATCCGAACGATGCATGGACTTCTCTACTTCCTCAGTCTTCCAAGTTCTGGAAAAGGAGGTATGACAGACTCGCCAAAGAGAAAGCGGATACGGCTTCGTGCAGTTTATCTTCCGACATCCCGAGCTTCTAGGGATCCATAGGATGTTTATTTTCCTTTTCTCTTGTAATGATTAACAATGTCGTACTTCTTTTTCTCAAATATATTTGATGAGATATTTTCCATATGCGATCAAATGCTTAATATTCAAAATTTGCAAATAATACCCTAAAGTTCCTTCGAAAATAAAAATAAATCATATGCATGAGCATTGCATGCATCATTTGCATAAGCAGGTGTTGTTCTCAGCCTTTGGTCTTGTGGTCTAACTCTGTGCTCTTCATTTATTTTGAAGACAAGCTGACTCATCGGTACTACACCAGAGCCAACTCTTCTAAATTGATGGATCATCTTGAGCAAGAGAACCGCGAGCTCAAAGAGGAAGTCGCCAGACTGAGTGCTTTGATGGAGTCTTTTCTGGCTGCTCAGAATCAGCCGTCTCCAACACCTGCAACTCCTCCCCAGAGGACTGTTATTTCTGAGGTTGTTTCTTCAATAGTGCCTACTGCCAATGCCCATTTTGTGCCAACAGCCATGTCGTCCGGGTTTCCGTGGGGGATGCCTCCTGGCTTTATGCCTGATATTCCTGCACTAACGTTTGCTTCCATGCTGGCATCTAGCCCGGTCATTGTTGTGCCTCCTCCTGTCGTGCATACCGTTCCCAGGGTAGACGACACCATCTATCATTCTGAGTCGTCTGAGGGCCCAGATGTTCATGAGAAGATGGATGCGATGAATGACCAATTTCTTGAACTCCGCAAGGAATTAAAGACCCTTCGAGGAAAGGATTTGTTCGGCAAGTCTGCTGCTGAGTTGTGTTTGGTTCCCGGTGTAAAAGTTCCTGTCAAATTCAAGGTCCCAGACTTTGAGAAGTATAAGGGGAACACCTGCCCGCTCAGCCACCTGGTCATGTATGCCAAGAAAATGTCTACTCAAACGGATAATGATCAGCTACTCATTCATTATTTTCAGGACAGTCTGTTCGGTGCTGCACTGCGATGGTATATGAGTTTGGACAGTGCAAACATCCGTTCCTTCAATGATCTTGGTGAAGCCTTCGTCAAGCAATACAAATACAATATGGATATGGATCCCGATCGGGATCAGCTCAGAGCCATGTCCCAGAAGGACATAGAGACATTTAAAGAGTACGCCCAGAGGTGGCGAGAGCTGGAAGCTCAGATTACTCCTCCGCTGGAAGAGAAGGAAATGACCAAGATCTTTCTAAAGACCTTGAGTTCATTTTATTACGAGCGGATGATTGCTAGCGCTCCTTCGGACTTCACTGAAATGGTGAACATGGGGATGCGTCTAGAGGAAGGAGTCCGTGAAGGACGGATGACCAAGGATGAAGGCTCTTCTAGCAAACGATATGGAGCATTTGCTAAGAAGAAAGATGGAGAGGCACATGTTGTGCAATCCCATGTCAAACCTAGAAGACCCTCCGTAAGGAGGAAGCCTGTGCGTCATGCCAGTAATCAGCATCAGGTGGCTCATATAGCACCTGTCTTCAGAGACAACCAGCAATATCACCATCAGCAGCATAATAATCAACAACAATCTCAACAATATCATCAGCAACAGCATCGTCCTCAACAACAGGCTTACCAACCTCGCAGCAACAGTAATCCAGCTGGTACGAGTTATGAAAGGAAGAAGATCACCTTTGATCCGATTCCTATATCATATGCAGAGCTTTATCCCTCTTTGATAGAGCGGAAATTGATTACTCCCAGGGATCCTCCGGCTATACCTGCTAACCCGCAGTGGTAGTATAAGCCTGATCAACATTGTGTTTACCACTCAGATGCTCCGGGTCATAATGTGGAAAACTGCTTTCCGTTGAAGACTAAGGTTCAAGACCTTATGAGATGCGGTATTCTGAGCTTTGAAGATTCAGGTCCTAATGTTACGAAGAACCCATTGCCCGAGCATGGGAAATCAGTTAACATGGTCCAGGGCTGCCCTGGCAAATACAAGGTCAAATATGTTAGCCATATTCGACAGTCATTGGTTGAGTTGCATCGCTACTGTGTGATTACAGTCATCTGGAGCACGACCATGACAAATGTCGTATCTGCTCTGTCAATCGTTTGGGTTGTCGCCAAGTGCGGAAAGATCTGCAAGAATTGTTGGACGATGGGACTATTGAGATTCTTCAAAACAGGAATGTTGATGAAGATGAGCCAGAGGTTAATTTGATTTCTCCTGTGTTCAGGATCCCCGAGCCTGTTGTCATTCGATACGATGGTAGCAAGCAGAAGGTGTCTCCTGCCCTGGTTATCAAGCCTGCCGGCCCTGTGCCTTATTCATCTGACAAAGCAATTCCATTCTGCTATAATGATGTTGCTGTTGAAGATGGGAAAGAAGTGCCCTTGCCTTTTCCTTTTGTTGTGAATATATATGATGTGAGCGGATTGACCCGAAGTGGTCGTGTGTTTTCTGCACCCCCGAAGCCTCAGGTTAGAGTTGACTGTGTTGAGCGTCCGGTTGGGAATGCGGTTACTTCTCCGAACCCGACACCTGTTGTTAAACCCTCCTCTGTACAAAAGACTCCTACTTATTCTGTTGGCCCTAGTGGCATTGTGAATGAAGACTGTGATGAGATGCTGAGGCTCATCAAGAAGAGTGAGTACAACGTTGTAGACCAGCTTCTACAAACGCCGTCCAAAATCTCCGTGTTAGCGTTGCTTCTGAATTCAGAACCGCATAGGGAGGCTCTGCAGAAAGTTTTGGACGTGGCTTATGTTGATCATGATGTCACAATAGAACAGTTTGACAGCATTGTTGCAAACATTACTGCTTGCAACACTTTGAGTTTCTGTGACGCTGATCTCCCTGAGGAGGCAAGAGACCACAACATGGCTTTACATATATCCATGAATTGCAAGAACGACGCCATGTCCAACGTGCTGGTGGACACTGAGTCATCTTTGAATGTATTGCCGAAATCCACTCTCTCTAGATTGTCATATCAAGGGCCTCCCATGAGGCAGAGTGGAGTTGTTGTGAAAGCTTTTGATGGGTCGCTTAAGACTGTGATTGGGGAAGTTGATCTCCCAATCAAGATTGGACCAAGTGATTTCCAGATCACCTTTCAGGTTATGGATAACCACCCATCTTATAGCTGTCTCTTAGGCAGACCATGGATTCACGAGGTTGGCACCGTGACATCCACCCTACACCAGAAGCTGAAATTCGTCAAGAATAAGAAACTGGTTGTGGTAGGGGGAGAAAAGGCTCTTCTGGTTAGCCATTTGTCTTCCTTCTCGTACATTGATGCTGAGGATGAAGTTGGAACACCTTTCCAAGCTTTATCTATAGCCGAGCCTGTTGAGAAGAGGACTCCTCCATTTGCTTCCTATCGAGATGCGAAACTGGCCATTGAATGTGGTGCAGTTGCTAGTCTAGGAAAAATGATTGAGCTTGAAGATAACAAGTCCCGGGCTGGCATTGGCTATTCTTCTGAGGTCTTCAACGACAAAGGGTTGTTCAAGAGTGGAGGTTTCATCCACGCCGATCAGAGTGAGGAAGCTGCTGCTATTTTGGAAGAAGATGTAGAGGATTTTGAAAATTTTGTCATCCCTGGCGGGATCTGCCACAATTGGGTCGCTGTGGATGTTCCTACGGTCATTCATAAGTCAGCGTAATATGTTTGCTTTGTTTAAAAACCCTTCTCCCATGCCAAAAGGAGAAGTGATGACATTGTTGGCATCATATATACAATGATATTTCATTCAATAAACTCATGTTAAACATTTGTTTTTCCAATTGTTTTCACTTTTTGCTTTTTGCATGAAATTGGTGATCACAAAAAACCCATATAAAAATAAGAATAAAAGCAATCTTTTCATCTGCATAATGATTTGTTTGTTTAAATTCTAAAGTTTTTCATTATCCAAAATCATTATGCAGGTTGATTCTTAAACCAATTGAACATAATGATCCAACACCATCTCCCAATTTTGAATTCCCTGTATTTGAGGCAGAGGAAGATGATGTTGAAGGGATTCCTGACAAGATTTCCCGTACACTTGAGCAATGAAAAGCAGATCATTCAGCTGCATCTCAAGAACCCAGCAACAGTCAAACTGGGGCATTACAAATGTAAAAAAAAAAAAAAAAAAAAAAAAGGGGTGAAAATAAAAAAAAAAACAAAAGAATCAAAATCAAAAAGAAAGAAAAGTATACCCTCAAACCCCTAGTTGACTGATGCTGAATGGATTCAGAGTCGTTACGACCAACTGAATCTGATTGAAGAGAAGAGATTAACTGCCATGTGTCATGGTCAGTTATATCAGCAGAGAATGAAGAAAGCATTCGATAAGAAGGTCAAGCCTCGCGTGTTCCGAGAAAGTGACCTTGTGCTCAAGAAAGTCTTGTCTTTCGCGCCCGATTCCAAGGGCAAGTGGACTCCAAACTACGAGGGTCCATATGTTGTCAAGAGAGCCTTTTCAGGCGGTGCTTTGATGCTTACAACAATGGATGGGGAGGATTTCACTCGTCCTGTGAATTCAGATGCAGTCAAGAAATACTTTGCCTAAATAAAAAAAACAGAATAGCTCGCTAAGTTGAAAACCCGAAAGGGCGGCTTAGGCAAAAAAGAGCGTCTCGGTGGATTGAAAACCCGAAAGGGCGATCCAGGCAAAAATTAGAGACAAAAAAAAAAGAATATTTGCATCCCGCTAGATTGAGTACCTCACCCTGGGGCAATCTAGGCAAAAATTAGGGATTTGGCAAGTAACTGCATCCTGACAAGACTTTCTGTTTTACAACTGTCTTTTCGTCAGAGATTCTCGCTCAGTCATCGTCAACTGAAGCTTCAAATACATCGGATTCAAATTGGTAGAGAAATGGTCATTATGTTCAATGTAGCCCTCTTCCAATATATATCACCGATTTCAAATTTGTACAGATCTATGGAGTCTTGCCATTTGCAGGCTACCATTCCATCAAATAAATTTGAGCTTTTATCCAATTATTTGCACTCTTATTTGTTTCAATTCAACAAATGTTTTGCATGTTTTTAATTGATAAAATGTCATTGTTTTAAACAAACAAATTTTTCAAAAAAATTGTTTTTAAACAAAGTGAACATTCACAATGATGAAAGGATACTTAAGAAACTCTCAGTGCTCTCCCAAGGGTGGCATGATTTCCAACAGGGTAAGACATTCGTTCATATTCCTGGCATGGCTGTATCCTCTTTCTCCAGATTGTTATTGGGGTTTCTCCCCAAGCAGAGCTTCTGTTGAGATTTTTCCCCCAAGTAGGGTGTTTGTTGGGATTTCTCCCGAACAAATTTTGTTGAGTAGAGCCTTTGTTAGGACTCTCCCCATCAGAGTGCTTGTTGAGGTTTTCACCTCTCCTCTCCCTTCAGCAGAGCAGTGATTTTTTCCTCCTCAGCAGTTGTGGTTTCTTTTGGAAGGTTCAGTATTTGGCGGTTGATCCCCAGTTCTCCTTCTCTTCCTCAGATAAATCCCCAGTAGAGTTGTGGTGGTGGATTGTATCTGTGATGATTCCTCCCCCGCAGAGATTTGGTGATTTCCTGATGTTTCTGATCCCCAGTAGAGTTGCTTGTGTGGCAGGATCTATTTGTGTGATCTCTTCTCCCTCAGTGGGTTTCCCCCAGTGGAGTTGATTGGAGTTGCTTTCGTGGCAGTTTTCGCATGTGCAGTGAGCTCCTCTTTCTCAGCTGAGACTGATGATTCATCCTTGCAGATGATCCTTGTTGTCTTTGATCCCGGCAGATTGGTTATTCTCCGGTGATCCTGGCTTTCTCTCCTGTGGTGTAATGTCGGGCGTTTGATTCCTGGACCTGTTTGTGTTAGAAATGTTTGTTTTGTCAGCATTCATCAAACATAAATCACGCATATTCATGCATACTTTCAACATTCAGATATTCATGTTGCATTTTTTGTCATATATCTTTTGTTTGTTGTCTCCTGCTAATGGTGATATAGATCTCTCCAGTAGATCTCCCCAAGCAGATGGCGGGTGTCTAATCTCTCAATATAGAGTCAGCCCCTTAAGCAGAAAGTGTCTGTCATTCCTTCTGCAGTTCCCCACTGAGATATATCCTCGTGGACGACGGTTGTTTCCGTTTCCTCCCAACACATATATTGGGATGGGTTTTCCCTTTTGTGTTCTTTCCTCATTAGGACGAGTCTTGATTCAGTTTGCCTTTTTGGTTTGATCCTGAATTGGCCTTTTGTGACTGTCTCTTGTGCTTCCCTATGGAATAAACGAATAGTTGCTCAGTAACCGGCAATCATTCACTTTATCCTCAGCGGAATTTGTGGCTTCTACCCAGTAACCGGTAGTTGTAAGTCCTATCCTTTGTGGCTTCTACCCAGTAACCGGTAGTTGTAAGTCCTATCCTTTGTGGTTTTCTACCCAGTATTTGGTAGTTGTAAATCCTATTTTTCTTGCTCTCCAACAGAGTTTGTGGTTTTCTACCCAGTAACTGGTAGTTATAAACCCCATTTGTTTTTCCCCGTGCGGAGTAGTGATCCTTTCACTCCCCACGCAGAGTTTGTGGCTTCTACCCAGTAACCGGTAGTTGTAAGTCCTATCTTGGTGGTTTTCTACCCAGTAACAGGTAGTTATAAATCCTATTTGCATCCCCTAGCAGAAGCAACCTTTATGGTTCATCCTGGTTGATGGCGGACTTTGTGGTTTTCTACCCAGTATTCGGTAGTTGTAAATCCTATGTTGTTGTTTTTTCTCCCTAACAGAGTCTGTGCTTCCCTGTGGGACAGATGGATAATTGCCCAGTAACCGGCAATCATTCGCCTTATCCTCAGCTGAGTCTTTGGTCTTCTACCCAGTATTCGGTAGCTGTAAATCCTATTATATTCCCCCTGTGCAGAGTTAACCTTGTTGTTCATCCTAACCGATGACGGTTACTCGTTCGTGGTTTTCTACCCAATATTCGATAGATGTAATCCCCTCTTTGTGGTTATCTTCATCCAGTATTCGATGTTGATATTCCCTCTTTCTTGTGGATAATTGTCGTATGCTAGCAATTTTATCCTCGGCGGGTCCTTTCACCGTTTGCCAGTGATTTGTTCCCCGGATCATTGATTTTTTATCAATGCATCCCCGGTGAGTCCTCTTTCATCTACCCTTTTGTTGGTAATGACTGTTGCTCCCTTTGATCGGTCATCATTATATACCTAGTTTTGGTATCCCGATGCCTTTCTTTTCGGATGATTTATCCTTTATTAACCCAGTAACCGGTTGTGGATAATCTTCCATGTGAGTATATTATCTACGTTCTGACGGTAATAGATAATATATCTCATGCACTCTTCAATCGAAGCCTGTTGTGTTTCCCCAGTCGAGTAAGATTCGTGTTCCCTGGCGGAATCGAATATTTATTTCCCCCCTTTTGAGCGTATCTCCCAGTAACCGGTGATATGTCTCCTGGATAATTGTCGTATGCTTGCAATTTATCCCCAGCGAGTCATCTTTCGTCTACCCTGTTGTTGTTGGTAACGATTGTTTCTCTTTTTGGTCGGTCACCTATTATATACCCAGTAACCGGTATCCCTGGTGTTCCTTCCATGCGAGTATATTATCTACGTTCTGACGGTAATAGATAATATATCTCATGCACTCCTTGGTCAAAATTTTTTGATTGTTTCTCCAGCGGAGTAAGATTCGTATTCCTTGTGGAATCGAATATCCATCCTTTAACAAGTTTGTGTTTTGCTCTCTTCCAGGATGATGAGTGTTTTGGCAGTAAAAACAAATTCACGTTTTCGGTCGGTCACCTATTATATACCCAGTAACCGGTATCCCTGGTGTTCCTTCCATGCGAGTATACTATCCACGTTCTGACGGTAATGGATAATATATCTCATGCGCTCTTTGGTTGAAGCTTTTTGTCCTTCCCCATTTGAGTAAGATTCGTTTTCCCGTTGCGGAGTCGAATGTCCATCCTTTAAGTCGATTTGCTTTTTCAAGCCCTCCTTTTGGATGATGAGTGTTTTGGAAGTAAACCCCAATTCATGCTTTGGTTGGTCACCTATTATATACCCAGTAACCGGTATCCCTGGTGTTCCTTCCTTTCTGCTCCCTATTTTGACCTTGGTCCCCTGCGGAGTCAGATTTTCCTGAGTTGATGTGCCTTTTTCAGGTCTTCCTCAGATGTTTTTGGTTAATTGATATCTCTCACCCTTATACCGGTCTTAGATATTCATTCTTCCCGAGCTTGTTGTTCTTTCACCCAGTAACCGGTGTTCAGATCACATGTCTCTTTGAGCTTGTTACCCAGTAACCGGTAACACCTCACCCCTTTTGCTTCCCTTGGAGAGTCTTTGTTAGATTTCCACATCGGAGTATTTCTGTTGTGATTTTTTCCCTTGTGCTGTATTGGCGTTTTCCCCAATACATGCATTTTCCAGGCAGAGTTGTCTTGGCAGTTCTTTCCCCAACCTGAGTCCGGATTTTTATCCGAAGTATCCTTTGTGGATAGTTTTGCTGTATTGGTGTTTTCCCCAATACACGCATTTTCGAGTCAGCTTGAGTCTTTCCAATGGATGTGTTTCCCCTTGGAACCCTTTTTTCCCCGGTGTCAGTCCTTTACTCCCCAGTAAAGTATCCTGTTTCAAGTTGTGTCCTGCTCACGCATTCTTTTCTTTTTCTTATCCCCATGAGAGTCCCGTCAGAGTCTCTGTTCCATTAGGAAGTGCATCATTCCTATGGATTCTCAATTTCTCCTGATTTTCTTTTCTCCTTTGTGGACTCATATTCCCCACATAGTTTGTTTGATTTGCATTCATATATTTGCATCATGAGGCCTCTTAGGGACCAAAATTTGTCTCTTTGTTATTATTTAAGCCCATTCTACCGCGTCGAGATGAAGATTTTAACCTTCACTTCTCCGGCTAGAATGATCTTAAATAGGGGCATCTGTAAGACCCCAATTTTGTCCCTAAGATCCCTCATGGCATCATATCATAGCATTGCATAGCCTCAAGGATCTTTGAGCACCTTGCTTCCATCCCTGTGGGTGGGATCTTTTTGAGAGTGATTCTTGATCACCAAGCATTGCTTGCATTTGTATATCATTGCTTTTCTTTTAATCACTAACCAAAAATGTACAAAAATATGTCATCTAACATTTGTCTTGCAGCTTAAGCAGTCAACAGGTCAAGGCAATTCAAGTGAATCCTTTGTGCAAGAGATGAGGTTTTCATTGAGATATGGATCATGTGATCATTACATTGAGCTTATATGAGCTAGAGGTTCATTTTGGAGCAAATTCCCCAAGTGGTTGAGACTCAAGTTCATCAGACATTTTCAGGTCATCTAAGGACCAATGCCAGTCAACTGAAAGTCAACTGAAGGCTTTGAGTGTGAGAATTGAATTTCTTCATCTCCTTCATGTTCAAACAAGGCCTATTCATCATGTCAAACATCTAAATTGAAGATTTTGAGGTCAATTCAAAAGTTTCCAAAAATGGAAAGTGATATATAATTTCAAGTTTCCAAAAATAGCAAGTTTCTGGTTCACATTCAACTTGACTTTCCAACATCAAATAAGCTTCAAATGAATTTTTTTCCAACATGAAAGTTGAAGATCTATCTCTCCCATTTCCAAAAAGTCCAAGATCATGAGCATCTGATGAATGGTTGAGAAGATATGGTCAAATGATTGCCAAGTGTGCATGGAACTTCAACAAGCCATAACTTTTGATCCAAAGCTCCAATTTGAGTCCCTCTTTTTGCATTTTGCTTCTCATGACATATATTTTCCAAATCATTCATGGCATTGCATGAAATTTCATCATATTATCATTTGCTCATTCATGAACATTTTGGAGGGAAATTTGGAAATTCAAAATTGGTGCATCCTATGAACAAAATACCATTGCCATTATGCTTATGAGATGATTTTGAGTGAATTACACATGTACATGTTACTGTTCACGTGTAGATTTGCCATGCACCTCACATTTTCCAATTTTTGCCATACACCTCATTTTCACTAATCATAATTAACTCATGCTTAATTCTGATTTGGATGTGATTAAGAGACCATATATAAACCAAATCATAACAGAATTCTACAGTTTTGAACATTCTAGATCCAAATTTTTCTTTCCCTCCATTTTTGCTCTCCATTGAAACTTCAATTTCTTCCACATAACACTTTGATTTTATTGCATATTCTTGTTCTCTGATCATCATTGAGTGCAGATCAAGCTCTTGATTGAAGAATTCGAGCCAGAATTAAGCTGTGCAAGCTCAAGAACATGAAGATGGAAGTTGAAATCTGAGCTAGATCCAAGCCACTCCAAGCTTCAATTCACGCACAAAGCTTCATAATATCATCTCAGGATTGGATCTGGACACTTGCAAGGCCTTGAATCGCTTGTTTCCAGTGACTGCTCTTCAAGAGGTGTGAAATTCGAACCTCTTAATTCTCCTTTTTATGTGCATAATGTTGTAGATCTATTCATGCTGAGCACGCTGATATAAAATTCATGAAAAATGGTGAAGCATTGACTGTGTTATGTTGATTGAAAGTTTTGTGGTCAAAAATGTTTTCCTTCGATTCTCATGATCCATGGACTTTTAGGTTAAATTGATGTTAGATTTGTGTTCCTCGTGTGATAAGCTTTCGAACCATGTATATATTGCCTTGTTCTGGAAAAAAAATTGCGTGCTCTATTGTAGCGCCACCGTCTTCATGAAGAAGACGGTGGAAACCACCGTGCCAACCGCCTTGCATGAACAGTTAGGGTTTTCTGGTTCAGCTTCTGGAATTGTACTGTAGAAACACCTTTAACATCATGAATGTGTGTTCGAATCCGCGTGATGGCATTCTGAGTTTTCAATTCTTATTTTCCTCACTTAACAAAACGCAGTCGTTTTGTGAGGCGCGCCTGTGACCTCCTTCGATTCCCAACCATGCAACTTTGTGAATTTATTTGTTTCCAGTGCTCATTTTTCTGCATACCTAGTTCGATTCCAACTTCCAGCATTTTTCAAATTTACTTCATATTTTTCCATTTCCCTCCATATTATCATGTGCATGATTCATCATTTATTCATATTTTCTTTAACTTCAAAAAATCATAATAAATTGAAAATGATTCCAAATAATTCCAGATTTTTTCTCACATGATCCTTGAAGTGTCTATTATTGTATGATGTGATTTTCTGATTTTTATCATTTCTGGAATTTTAAATGTGATTGATTCTTTGGACATGTATGCAAATGTGACATGCTTCATTCATTCTATTGTGAAATGCTCATACATTGGCCAATTAATTTGAAATTTGGTATGCTGATTCCCAACATGTTGCATGATTTTTGAGGCTTGGTTGTGAATTTTTCTCATTTTCCATCTCTGGTTTAGGCACATGATTGTATGGTGTGACAATGTGTGTCACACAATTTGATGTCATACTTGTGCATTTTCATTTCTAGGTCAATTGAGTCCTGTTGATTCTAATCTTTTGCATGATGCTTGTATTTGACATGTTGAGTTTACATAAAAATTTCCATGATTGTTTGATTCATTTATGTTTTAATATGGAATTTTCATTCTTGATGACCAATTGTATGCTTTGTAATTGCCTTTGCCATATCTTGCTCATATAATGACTTTGCTTGATGCTTTAGACTTGGTCCTTTTTAGGACATGTTCTCACTTGTTTAATTGAGCTTTATGTTGAATATTGGTTTCTGTTTTGACTTTTTGCTTTGCCTTTGACCCTAGGCTTTGCCCTAGGGGTTTGTACTCACAATTTGAGCTTTGCCTTTCAGGTTCAAGCAATAAGTCCTAATGGATGATGTGATCTCCTTGCTTGAGATACAATTTCCTTTGTTTAACTAATGTTGATTGTGTTGTAGGTATTTTGGTGGTGGACTCACTTGAATGAGTGCCTTTTCTGACTTGCATGTTGTGTATATTGGAAACCACTGTTGTTTTTCTGTTTGGTTTGTCTGAATGTGAATATTGACTTGTTTGATTTTCTTACAGGTACTTTAGTAGCTTTAACTCATTACTTGAGTTGCTTTGCTTTGCTTGTGGTTAGCATACCACTTAGGTAAACCTTCTATTCTCCATGTAGTCTGGAAGCCCTGTCGTTTCTGTTTGGCAGGCATTTGGCTGAAGTCCTCCTTAAGAGGCAATGTCTGTAATTGTTTATATTTGTGCCATGTACTTCAAGTCCTCCTAAGTGAAGAGGCAATTGGCAGATAGAAGGGATGTGCTATCCATCCCCTGCTATTCAGTTGAGTCTTTCATATTGCTCGCACTACGTGCTGATGCATTTGAATAAACACCCCAAGATCTTGTATATAGAGTCAGTCATGTGAAATAGAGTTCCTCATTCTGGACTCCCACACCTTCTTTGATTCAAGCTCACCCAGGCCAGGGTTAAGAGCTATGAGGTCTAATCCTCATCTCCCATTTCATCTGCTCACCCTGACGGTCAATGTCAGAGGTTAAGAGCCCAAACACCCTTACATATCCGGCTTGTTTGTCGAGGTTGATATGACCCCTTGACTAAAGCCCAGCCTTGTATGAGCCTCTTGGTTGTGTATAACGTGTGATAATTGATTGCTTGTTTGCTTATTTGTGCATCATTCATATGTTTGTTTTGCATTTGTTATGTGTTTTCTTTTGAGGAGTCAGATGTAAGACCATTTATTGGCTATCTGTTTCCTGTTCCTTTTGGGGAGCTGGATATAAGACCATTGGTTGGCACTCCATTTCCTTTCTTATGTTGTTTTGTGGAGATAGATGTAAGACCATTGATTGGCTATCTGTTTCCTATTTTGTTTTCGTTTGTGGAGATAGATGTAAGACCATTGATTGGCTATCTGTTTCCTATTTTGTTTTGTCTTGTGGAGTTAGATGTAAGACCATTGATTGGCTATCTATTTCCCATGTTGCTTTGTGGAGTTGGACGTAAGACCATTGATTGGCACTCCGTTTCCCATTTGTTTTCGGAGTTGGATGTAAGACCATTGATTGGCAATCCATTTCCAGTTTTGTTGCTCCTTTGACCTTGCTTATTTGCTTATTGCTTTGTGTTGCCTAATTCCAAAGGAACTTCCTTGGATCATTTATATGATCTTGAGAAAGCAACTCTTGTTTGTGGCCTTGTCCCTTAACCCTCACCCTTTTGTGATTAACTTTGAACCTTGTTTTCATCCTTAACCAAAACCAGAAAACTTTTGTGCAAACATTTTCACTTGTTTTCAAAACTAGAAACCTAGGCCTTAAGCCTCTGATTTTCAAAACTTCATTTTCACAATACTTCTTCTGAATTGAATTTAATGTCAACTTTGACTTCATTTTGTGAATAATTCTAATTGGTTAATTCAACCTACTCAATTGCTTTTGTGGCCCTTGTCCACTTCTTAATCAAGTTTTCATGCATTAGCTATAGATCTGAATTATCATAGTGGTTGATGTAAATCTCACCACATCCTTAGTGATTGAACTGTAAGACTTCCATGCTTATTATAGGGTTAACCCCTCACTAGCATGTTGAAGATGTTCTCACATGGTGGATTGTTGGTTCAGGTTGAGTTTTCTCTCGTTGATAATGAAAGACCTTAAGGCTTTTGTTTAAAATCAATCCACTCATCTTTTGGAAATCTTTTAGCCGGACTACGGCGTTTTGATCCTTATCTTTCATGAAAGGTACGTAGGCAATGGATTCATCCATCCAAACACAAAAATAATAAAACTTGTACATTCTTTTCTCACCTCTTCCCTCATGTTTGCACAAAATAATTTCATAAACAAATAATTTTACAACAAGTTGTGAAAAGGGTTCCCTAGGAGTACCTAGGATGCATTGGGTGCCTAACACCTTCCCTTTGCATAATTACCCCCTTACCCAGATCTCTGTACCCCTTTTATTAGTTTTCTTTGTAAAACTTCTTAGGCTTTTGTTCGCTTTCTAGCCATTCCTTTGGATAAATAGAAGTGCGGTGGGGACTCTATCTTTGTATGCTTTGCTTTTGATTTGGTCAATAAATCTAAAGGCGATGAATACACCGCTACAACCTCTAGGCGTACTCTTTGAAAGTTTCCTTGTCCTTCTGGGACATGGCCCTCAATTGATCCCTATCGGGAGCCATATCCATGTTATACTTGTATTGCTTGACGAAAGCTTCGCCAAGGTCACTGAAGGATCGGATGTTCGCGCTCTCCAAGCCCATGTACCATCTCAGGGCAGCACCGGACCAACTGTCTTGGAAATAATGAATGAGGAGCTGATCGTTGTCGGTCTGAGTCGACATCTTCCTCGCATACATAACTAGGTGGATGAGAGGGCAAGTATCTCCGTTGTACTTTTCAAAGTCAGGTACTTTGAACTTTACAGGGATTTTGACGTTCGGAACTAGGCAGAGTTTTGTGGCAGATTTGCCAAAGAGGTCCTTCCCTCTAAGACTTTTGAGTTCCTTGTGGAGCTCAAGAAACTGATCGTTCATTGCATCCATATTTTCGTAGACATCTGTGCCCTCAGACGGCTCAGAGTGGTAGATGGTGTCGTCTACTCTTGGCATAGTATGCACGATAGGAGGCGGAACGGCGAGGACCGGGCTAGATGCCGGAAGAGAAGCAAACGTGGGGGCAAGACCCTCAGGAACAAAGTTTGCGGGCATCCCCCAGGGAAACCCGGCTGGCATAGCAGTTGGTGCAAAGTGGGCACTGGCCGCAGGCACTGTTGAAGAGGCAATCTCAGAGATGAGTGTCCTTTAGGGAGGAGTTGAAGGCGTCAGAGACGACTGGCTTTGGGCGGCCATGAAAGACTCCATCAGGGCAGTCAATCTGGCCACTTCCTCCTTGAGTTCACGGTTCTCTTGATCTAAGTGATCCATCAGTCTTGAAGTGTTGGCTCGAGTGTAATACCGGTGAGTCAGCTTGTCTTCAAAATAAATGAAGAACACAGAGTTAGACCATTGAACAAGAAGCCTGGAACAAAACCTGCTTATGCACATGATGCATGCAATGCTTGTGCATATGATTTTATTTTTAATCAGAGGAACTTTAGAGTCCTATTTGCAAATATTTTGGAAATGTTAATCATTTAGACATATATGGAAATATCATATCAATAATATCTGGAAAATATTTTTACACCAAAGAAGTACAGTCTTGGTAACCAAATACAATACAAGAGAGAAGGAAAATGAACATCCTATGGAACCCTAGAAACAATCTTCTAAAGCTCTGGAGACTGGAAGATAAGTTGCACGAAGCCTCTTCACCTCCCTCTCATAGGCTGCTTCCATATCTGCCTTCTCTTTGGTGAGTCGGTCGTACTTCCTCTTCTAGAACTTGGAAGACTGAGGAAGAAGAGAAGTCACCACATCATCAGGCTCATCAATAACCCGGTGCTCAAGAAACTTTATCAATGCATCCTTATCTCTAAGCTGTTGAAGTAACTCCTCTCGTTCACGGATCCAAGCACGTGAACGGTCTTCGTCTCTCAACTCCTCTACTCCTTGGTTAGGGAGGGTTGAAGGCTCAGCCACAACCAAAGGTGTAGGTCTCGAATACTCATAAGGCATAAGGTACTCGGAATCTCTCCTCCTCACCCACGAGGTATAGGGTTCCAAAGCTATACAGTTCTTCGGACCAAGCTCTTTCCTTCCCTTCCTATGGATCTTGCGCCAAGCGTGAACCATCCTGCCCTTCAAGCCTTGGGGATCTTTACCCTCCTGAAAGAATACACCCTCTAACAGAATGTTATTAGGTTTATCCTTTAGGGGGAACCCAAGCTGACGACGTGCCAAGATAGGGTTGTAGTTAATCCCACCACATGTACCAAGAAGAGGCACATTGGAGAATTCACCACAAGAGTCGATAATCTGCACACCATCATATACACGGTTGTACCAAAAGATATCATCATTAGTGAGAGACATAAGTTTCGTGGACCACCATAGACATCCTTTGTTCTCCTTGAACGCGACCGTCCGCGGCAAGTGCGAAAGGAACCATTTGTACAGCAGAGGCAAACAGCACACAATGGTACCACCACCCTTTGCACTCCTCATACGCAAAGAGAAATAAGTGTCACCCAACAGAGTCGGAACGGGATTAAGAGTAGAGAAAATCCTAATAGCGTTCACATCCACAAACTTGTCGATGTTGGGGAATAACACTAGCCCATAGATGAGAAGTACAAATATGGCCTCAAAGGCGTCCTCACTCATGGCCTTCCCATACATAGTAGCTTGAGCAATGAGGAACTCAGAAGGGAGACCTTGAATTCCACCTTTGGTAGTCATATTGGCACCAACCAGAGATTCATCTATATGCAACAGATCAGCAATCTCTTGAGAAGTAGGAACCCTCTCTAAGCCACTGAACGGCAACTAGTCTAGGATAGGTATACCCACAAGATAGGCATACTCCTCAAGCGTAGGCAAAAGTTGGAAATCCGAAAATGTGAAGCATCGGTACAAGGGATCATAGAACTGCACCAATACACTCATCAAACCTTCATCCACTTGAGTAGCCAGAATAGATAGAAGCTTCCCATGACGAGCCTTAAAATCCAAGGGATCTAATACATAGGATGTCAAATTCCTTAGCTCTTTCAAGTCGGGTTGTCTGAAACTGTACTTCTTCGTATTCCTTCTTTGTTTGTTCATGTTTGAAAATTTGCAAATAGACCTCTTAAGTTCCTTGAAAATTTTCTCATTATTGATGATATGGATGCAAATGGGTGCATGAATGCATGGATGCAACAATCACACTCAAGGATCAAGCAAAGCACACCACACAAAGGTCATGGGATGGATCAAGTCATCCTTAATATCAATCATCCATTTTGGTGGATTATGGTTTACATCTTATCAACACCCAAGTTCCATTGATATTAAGGATACACAAGAACGGATCAACCATGAATCAAGGGTTTGTTGCTAGTCACGAGCATGGAGTCTCGGTTAAGAACCACCCAAAGGGAGTGTACTAGGGTTTAAACCTGCCAAACATGTTCTACAAGAGGTTCCCATAGTCATCATCCCATCTTTCGGATATTATCGGATAAACGACTACTCGTATTCCAAAAATATTCTCAAGAGAGACTCTTATGAGTGTAGTATCGCGTAACAATCGTATCAAATCTTACACTTGAACGACCTTCGCACTACGTCCTAAAAATAGGCCAAGATGGGCTTGGTAGACTAAGGTCCTTGGCTTCTAAGGTTTATACTGGAAAGAGTAATGCCTAACCACGACTACTCGTGTGACATTATTGATCCCAACATGACCTCCACCGAGTGAATGGGCTTGCAAGTCAACTTGCTAAGGAATAACTCCACACAAGTCAACAAGACTATGCCATTCTCCTATCCTAAGTGCACTCGAGTTCGGGTATAGAACTCATCTCACAAAGATCACTAAGCATACAAGGAATTAATATATCAAGCAATTCAATCATTACATACAATACAGTAATCCCAAATTGCACAAAAATACGTCACAGAATAATATACAATACAATACAACAAATATGAAAAGTAGGCAAAACCCACTAAGCAAATGGCAGCATCTCATTCCAAGGAAGAATCTAAATAGGTTCTGGAACTTTATATTGATGACTGATTGGCAACGGGTGTTCATACGGGTGTGTTATCTCATAATGAACTTCTAGATCACCCTGTTGATGTGTACTCTATGAATAGAAAAAGGAAGCTAAAGGGAAATTCCATGTCATACTCTCTGGTACAGTTGAACCTCTGCTTCAAAAGGTTCCTCTAACGCTTCTTCTTCCTGCTCCAGAAGTGATCCCTCCTCCTTCACCAGAACAGACGACTTTGGCTACTTCTGAGATGACTCTTAAAGTTGAAAGTGTTTTTGGGGTTAAGAAAAATTTGGTTTCTGAGGAAATCATTCTGAAGACTTTTGAAGACTTGAAGGATGAGAATCATGTAGTTAGAGATAAGTTGGACAAGCAGGATGAGATGTTCAAGTTTCAAACTGAGAAGACAATGAAGATTGAAGGTATGTTTGGATCTAACTTATCAAGACTGCCACCTCCTTCTTAAACCCTTGTGTTTTATTTGCTTCAGTCCTTTTCATTTCTGTATTTATTGATCAATTTTATGAAATGAAAATTCTATTTGGTTTACTTTGTCGTTATTTTTTTTTATTGATGACAAAGGGGTAGAAGAATGATTAATTTTGATATACCTAATTTTAATTCTGAAACCCAAACATGTCATTAATATTATTTCTAACATTGGTAACTTTTTTGGAAACTTTGAATAAGTTTATCATGTTGCAAGATGACCAAGTGTTTCCGGTTTTTTAAGGCATTAACTGTAGCGGGGTATTCGTTACCTTTAGATTTATTGACTAAATCAAAAGTAAATCATACAATTTGAGTCGCCACCGCACTTCTATTTATCCAAAGGAAAGGTTAGAAAGTGAACAAAAACTGAGAAGTTTTATCAAATCAAAAACTAATAAAAATGTCAGAGATCTGGGTAAGGGGGTTGGTTATGCAATGGGAAGGTGTTAAGCACCCAAAACATCCTAGGTACTCCTAGGGAGCCCTTTTCATACTTGTTGTAAGGTTGGTATTTTTTGTGAAAATTTGTTTGTGCAAACATGATTGGGGAGATGAGAAGAGAATATACAAGTTATTTACAATTTGTGTTTGAATGGATAAACACATTGCCTACGTACCATATTAAAAAAGATTAGGATCAAAACCTCGTAGTTCGGGGTAAAAATCTCAAAACAAGTTGGTGAATTGATTAGTCCAAAAGCCTTAAGGTCTTTTGTTATCCAAGAGAGAAAACTCAACCCAAAAACCACAAATCCACCATGTAAGGATAGCTTCAACATGCTAGTGAGGGGTTAACCCTATAATAAGCATGGAAGACTCATTGTCCATCACTAAGGATATAGATGAGTATTATATCTACCTCAAGGATAACTCAAACCTAATAGTTAAAGGTTATGAAAAGTTTTTGCTAAGAGGTGGCCATTGAAACCACAAAAGTATTTGAATGGGTTATATTTACCAATGAAAAGTATTTACAAAATATGGTCAAAGTTGACTTAAAGATTCAATTCAAAATAAGTGTTATGAAAAGGAAGTTTGAAAATCAAAAGCATAATGCTTAGGTTTCTAATGTTTGAAAAGAAGTGTTAATGTTTGCACAAAAGTTTTGGCTTGGGTTAGAGTGGAGGGAAGAAGAAGAATGGCTAAAGTCCTAATCATACAAGAGATGAAGGGGAAGAAATAAGACCATAAATGGAGTTCCCTTCTTGAGATCATATTGATGATCCAAGTAGCTCCCATCCTTTGGAATAAGCAAGCAAATAAGTGTATACTCAAGCAATCAACCAATCAAGCAAAGCTCTTAGAAATCCTCCAATGGCTCTTAGATCTCTCTCTTTAGAAGCTCATGACAATGGTTCTTCACTTAGGCTCAATGTTGGAATCCCTAGCACAAGAACACACACATCAAAAAGTTCCATAAAACAAACAAGGAGTAGACAAGAAGGGGTTTAGAGAATAGGTCCCTTTAAAGTCTTCAACATTAAGCATTCTAAAGGCAGGAGGCCTAGTTGCACTTTGACTTTTATAGCACTCTAAAGGCCTAAGGCCTAGTTTCTCTTTGACTCCATTTTTGCATAGGAAATGTCCTAAAGTCTAAGTCTTTTTTGTCCATTTTTGCATTTGGTTCACAACAATCAAAACACAAGCACAATAATATATACACAATTATGTGCTCAAGTGAGCAAAAGGCAAATTGCATTAACATAAACATGTACTCAAATGAGCAAAGGGCAAAAGCCAAATGAATAATATGTACAAGAATAATAAATTGCATAAATGTAAAGTGCAAGAATTAAATGTTAATGGTTAATGGTTAGTATTAGTGTGCCATTAGGCAATTTAGCGCTATGTTAAGCAATCGTAATTGAACTTATGTAGATGTCACAACTATCTGAGGCCGGTCAATAATAATGTAGGCAACAACACAAGTTAGAGATCTTGATTATTGAATCAAGCTCCTACAACTTGCCATGCCAAAAAGAAGATGAGAAATGATCTTGTATTGATTTAGGTTCTTTGCTTGATTAGGAAGCAACTTATCCTTAATGCAAAGCCATTCACTTGATCCATGATCAAGTTGAATTAGATTTGAATCAAGGAAGGTTAAACCTCCCATGTATCAAGGCTAACCACCAATCTTTAACCCATTGATCAAAAAAAGAAAAAGAAGAAGAAGAAGAAGAAGAAGAAGATGATGATGAAGACTAATAAAGTGCATTAATGGAAATGAAATGAGATAATCAATAAGCATTGACCAAAGATATATGAAATCAAGGTCAAACATTAATAAACAGAAGCAAGATGAAGATTAGAAGTCAAGAAACAAATAAAATATTTTTGGTATTTTTCAAAATTAAAATAATACTTGAATTAAAATAATAAAGAAAGGTCAAACTTCAAATTCACTTCAAATCAACTTTGAAAAATCCAAGTGAATTATCCTAAGTTCGACAAGGTCAAACCAAGTTTGGCAAAAAAATTCAGCATTTTTAGAAGTCACAAACTATTTTTTATCAATTAAAAATGCATAAAAATAACCTAATTGAATTAAAATCTCAAATAAATCTCAAATCAATTAATAAATTGATGAGAATATTTTTCATAGATCTATCATCATTCAAAGAGGTTGGAAAAATATTTTTGAATTTTTTGAATATCAAAAACTATTTAAAATGAATTAAAAATAACCAGACAAGAGAAAATTCACAAAAAATATCAAATGATAAAATAAAAAATATTAAAAATCATTTTTTAGAAACTAGAAATTAAAAGAAGAAAAGTGCAATTGGTCTCACATTTTTTGGACCAATAATAAAGGAGATATGAATTGTTGAAAATGAAAAGGAATTAAAGAAATAAAAGAAAATGAAATCAGAAAAATAAAAAATGTGGAAAAACATGGAGCGTTGGATGAAGCTCATTAATTGAGTTGGCAAATCATGTGGACCACATGCGCGCATCCACCATGCGCTTCAGTCAAATGAATCACACATTGCCTATTAAAAAGTCATAACATGGGACGGCTTGGATCAAATCTGGAAACAAGGATGCACGGTCCATATTCAATCTGGAGACCAGACGGTGGTGTACACCACCGTCTTCTCCGGCCAACTTCCGGTGCCGGCCAAAATTTGCAGAGAATAAAACTCCACCAAATGACACGATCCAGGTATCAAATGAAAGTTGGGGTGATGTACATCACCCCTGTACCCCAAATTCGCTCTAGGCTTCAATAGAAAGAGGAATCAGAGCTTGAATTTTGTGGTGTTCAACTGAAACTTGTTGGATTTCAACAATTCAAAGCACAAAATGATTGCCTCTATGGAGAGGACTTCAGACAACCCAGCAACAACAAGAAATATGCAATATATAAGTAGATTCGAAGAAAACAAATTCTAAAGTAAACCTCTGAAATGGAGAGCTTGAGAGCACGATCTCTTGATGTTGATGCTTGCAGTGTGTTCTATGGATCAAGGTGAGCAAGGCTTAGGAACTGTAGATCTAAAAATCAATCAAGGAAATTGAAGTTTAGATTTGAAAATTTTGAAAGAAAGAGGTGAGTTCCTTTGAGTATGGTTGAGGAATGATTCGTGCAGCATGTAAGGCGCCCTTAGGTTGTGCTAATGAGAAGCATGAGGCACTTATTTGTAGCAAAAGATGGCTGATATGCATGAACAAAGCATTGCATGGATGGAAAGGGCCTCCATGCATGGGCCTGTACAGGCGCATGGAGGGCCCAATTCTACTTGGATTTGCAAGCTGATGCCAAATAGAATTAGAATGGACGTGCAGATTATGTGTGTTGAGCTCATGCAATGCAATTTCAATTGATTTTCACAAATGCACCAATATGTTCATCCCTTCGAAAATGGCATTTCCAAAACTGAAGCATAACCTTATGGGTAATGGTTGGAAAGCTTTTTGCATGAGGATCATTTGTTATGTTGACCAAAACTTCATTTGAAACTTGGAAATTGGTGAAAATTGATCATGAAGTGTAGGGTGCAAAACATGTACATGTGAAAATTTCAAAAATGGCCAAACTTCAAGCCCTTCTGTTTCAATGATGCAAGCTCCAAATGACAAAAACTTCAACATCAAAGTTGTAGATCTTTTCAATACAATCAACTTGGACTTAAAGTTTTCATTATTTGGATTTTTTATGAAGAAGTTATGGGCACTTGAAGTTGGACTTTTTCACATTTCAATGCCTTTGGTCCAAAGTGACCTATAATGTTTTGCATTATCACATGTATTTATTTTAGTATTTTGAAAATTTTTTCAACATAACAATTGAATTATACCTCTTAAACTTTCCAATTCATTTAATCCCACCTCAAAATCATGAAAAATGAATGAGTTATGTCCTTGGGAAGTTGACCCAAAATTAGGGTTTCAGTCAAAATGACCTATAATGTTTTGAAATGGATGATGACCTTACAAGCTTCAAATCAATTTTTTATGAACATGAAAGTTGTTCATATGGTTATTAAGAACATTTTTTATCTTGGGGTCATCTCCATTTGACAAAAACATTAAAATTTAGGTCTCAGTGTATTTCAAAATAGTCAGATGAATTGACTGATCAACTTTTCAAGTCCATGCCTCAAATATTAATGAATTAATGATTGAGGACACTCAAATATATTCAAATATGCATGAAATGATGAGTTAAATAACTTCCCTTGATTGTATTTGATCATAGGTTGAGGTTGCTTCATGAGCAAGGCACAGTTGATGAACAAATGAATTAGGGTTTCCTTGGGAAACAAGCCTCAAACCCTTTGGTTTGCTTTGATCAAAATGATGAATTGAGATACTTGGGAGGAATATTTGATGGATGAGAGCTTTGGGAACCATTTACATGCTTGCTTTCATCTTCACCTAGCCATATCAATGAGCATAAAATCTCCTAGAAGCTTTGGATCTTAGGACTGCTCAAGCTACAAACAAAAGATGTTAGTGACATATTTTTGTGCTTTTGGTTAGTAAACAAAATAAGAAAAGCAATAATATACAATTCAAGCATGCTTGGTGATCTCAAACCAACTCTCAAGAGATCCCACCCAAAGGTAAGGAGCCATGATGCTATGATCTTTGAGGCAAGATGCAAATGCAATGTTATGATGCCATGAGGGATCTTAGGATCAAAATTAGGGTCTTACATTAACCAAGTTGATTTAATTTTACGTGAACCAGACATATTTTCTAAAAAGTTAACTAGGCCGTTTACAGTTAACCAGACATTTACATGTTCTGAACTTAGTTCAAGTGAACCAAGTGTGTATTGAACCAGGCATATACAAGTTCTAAACCGGACAAAGTTCTGAACTAGGCGTATACAAGTTCCGATAACAACCAGGCATATGAAAGCTCTGACAAATCATGCTTTGTTAAAAGGTTGATGACCAGATTTTTTGATACTCAAGCAAAGTCATTTCTAAAATGAAATACTTCTGAACCCAGAATTCTGCATTCTGGGAAGTTACTACATTCATAGTAACCAGGCTTCTGCCTTATGTGAAGTTATTTCTTTCATGATGATTGAGATATTTTATATGTGTTAAGATTATTTGAAGTCTTAAATTCATGGGGAGCTTGCAAACCTAACTCTGAAATTATAAGTTGTAAAATAATTTTAATAGTATAAAATTCAGGGGGAGCATACAAACCTCACTTTGTATTTTTGTGTGATTAAACCAAGTAAGAATTGTTCATCAAAATACATGGTTTTGTCTGTTGGTGTAAGCCCTAGAGGTCAATACTTTAGGTACTTGTATCGAATTATTTATTAATAATAAAAGGTTTTTTCTTTATTATGTTTGTTTAATGAAGTCCCTAGAATAGCTAGTCCGTTTAATGTATCAAGTATGACTTAATCATGAGATCACATTAAACATAAGGACACTATTCTTAAAGTATCCGTAGTCAAGCTTTATTGTGAAATGGGATAACATTAAAGCATGAAGACTATTATGTATATAGACTGATGGTCACATCTCATGGATCATGGATAAGGAGTTATCAAGTCTTAAACATAGGTATGAATATTAAGAGTAATATTTATACCGGATTGACCCGCTATGAGAATACTATATAGAAAGTTATGCAAAGTGTCATAAGTTATTCTCATGGTGATAATGGTGTATACCACTCTTCGACCTGAAACCACTATGGACCCTAGATGTAGAGTCGAGTGCTTTATTGTTGATCAAACGTTGTCCGTAACTAGATAACCATAAAGACAGTTGATGGGTACTCCACGAAGCATGCTAAGGGACATGAGTGACCTAGATGGAATTTGCCCATCCTGCGTAACAGGATAAATATCTATGGGCCCAATATTGAACTGGACAAGGATGACACGGTCTATGCCTTGTGTTCAATATAGACATAAGGGCAAAAGGGTAATTATACACATAATTATTATCACAGAAGGACTTGTCAGATCACATGACAATCTCGTGTATTGGGTAGCAGTGATGTGTTGCTAGATACCGCTCACTGTTTATTATGTTAAATACGTGATTTAATATAATTGCCAACGCCGCGAAAACCTATAGGGTCACACACAAAGGACAGATTGATGAGAGATAGAGTAATTAAGGAATACTGTAATGTACGGTTTCCTTAAGTGAATTATAGAACATCGTAAGGTACGGTGTACTTAAGTAGAATACGAAATATGGTAAGGTACCAAATACTTAAGTGATTTTGGCATATTATAAGATATGGGTCATATACACTTGAGTGGGCCTTTTAGCTTGCAGCCCACACAAGTGGTTCTATAAATAGAACCTTTGTGTAGAAACATGGTAACTCTGGCTTGCAATTTCGTTTCTCTCTCTCTCACTCAAAGTCTTCATTCGTAGCAGCTAGCACTGAGATTGAAGAAATCTGTTCGTGTGGACTGAATAGAGGCATTGTCATCGTTCAACGTTCGTGATCACCACAAGAGGTAACGATTCTATCACTGATCATGCCCATTCGTAAGGATCATTAAAGGAGAAAATTTTAAATTCTGCTGCGCCTTGGATGGCAATTATCCTTCAGTGGTATCAGAGCCACTTACGAAACCATGTATCTGATAACTGTTTATTTTCTGTATTAATACGATTAAAGACAGAATGAATCAAAGATTAAATTGAGATCGATCAAGTTATATATATGATATAAGTAATCCTGATGCAAAATACATTATATATGATATAGTGTTCTCGTTTCGTTCATTCAAACACTCAATGGTTGTTTTCCTTTGAGCGATCAATGGTCGTTTGCTTCTTGATCCGACATTAGTATGGTGAAGCAATGACGTGTTGGTCAATCATACTGAATCAACAATCGAGATGTGTTTGACGGTCTGAAATTGGTGCATTAGGGTTAGTGACGGCACAAGGGTTGTGTTGTCAGAGAGTTATGCGATTGGGGTTGTGACTGCACAAGAGTTGTGCTTTCTAAACACTTTTTCGAACAGTGTTAACCGGTTAACGCATATGGTTAACCGGTTAACGCAAGACGTAATACTGCTTTCTAACTGTTTTTCAAACAGTGTTAACCGGTTAACGCATTTGGTTAACCGGTTAACACAAGACGGGACACAACTTTCTAGCAAATTTTAAACAGTGTTAACCGGTTAACATATTTGGTTAACCGGTTAACGCAAGGCAGAAAACAATTTTGAACAGATTTTCAAACAGTGTTAACCGGTTAACGTATTTGGTTAACCGGTTAACGCAAGACAGAATACACCCGTTCGGCTAACTCTGCGTAGTGTGATCGATCGTCGAAATTTAATTTGGTTTTAATTAATTAAAAGAATTAAAATTAATAATAATAATAATAATGTGTTTATTGTTATTGTCTTGTGGTGATCGGTTATGGCCTTAGTTTTCCTTTATTTTGTTTTGGGTTTTAAAATACGACCTGCGTGTCGTGCCTCTCTTTTAATCTCTCAATGTAACTTCTTTTCTCATCTCACTCCCTCGTATGTAAAACGAGTTTCTTTATGTAATGTAATGTCATGAAGAAAGCAAAGAAGTCAGTGCCAAAGGAGGACAACCTTGAAGGTCTTGCTTGGAGAAGCTTAGATCGTTATTAGGTTAGCTTAGGTTCTCTCATTGGCTTGGGAGAGCAATTGCGCTAGGGGCCATAATTGTTTCATTATGTATGTATGTATGTTGATGCATGTGAATGTATGTTGATGCATGTGAATGTATGTTGATGCGTGTGAGAGACGATTTATATGATAAATAAGCCGGTGAGATCAGAATAATTGCAAATTCCCTCAAATTAAATATTAAGTTTATGCTTTCCAAGTTTTAACACTCATCAAGACTAGTATCGGATAATGTAGGTTTCGCCTACGCGAGGTGCATGTTCTATATTAGTAAGGTGCGATGGGATAATTGTAATATCCAATTGTTAAAACAACGGGTCAAACTTAACTAAACAAATTATAATAATATTATATATGTTTAGAAGCAAGAGTTGGGAATGATCCATATGATGGATTGGAATAAGGAGTTATTCACCCAACTGAAATTTTCGAGAGTTGTATGAGATACAATTGGAAGGAGTTCCTACCTAAATAACCTAGTTTTGTGTAATCCGCCTACGCGGACTTAGAACGAAGTGAAATATGGATCTCGACCCACTAGAAAATCTTCCAACGGGATTTTCCGAATCAAATGATGAGGGTCATTTGTTTTGAGTAAAATAGTGGGAGCATATTTAATTAAAGGCCTAATTAAATATGTCAATGATACTTATATTTTCATTAATTCTTATGTAGATTACCATGACAACAAACACCTCTAACAACATCTTGCGATCAATCCTTGACAAAGAAAAATTGTCTGGGACAAGATTTCTGGATTGGCACCGAAACCTGAGGATTGTCCTCAAACATGATAAAAAGCTGTATGTCTTGGAGAAACTTGTTCCTGAAGAGGAACCTCCTAGATCTGCACCTAAGGCAGAAAGAGATGCTTATAAGAAGCATGTCGATGATGCCAATGAAACTGCTTGTCTCATGCTAGCTACCATGAACTCAGAATTGCAAAAGCAACATAAGAACATGGCAGCGTTCGATATGATCGAACACCTGAAGATGCTCTATCAAGAGCAAGCAAGGCATGAAAGGTTTGAAGTTTCAAAAGCCCTTTTTTCAAGGCAAGTTAGCTGAGGGATCCCCTGTAGGTCCCCATGTGCTCAAGATGATTGGGTATGTGGAAAACCTTGAGAGATTGGGTTTTCCCCTCGGAAAGGAACTTGCGACTGATTTGATCTTGCAATCGTTGCCAGATAGATTCAGTCAATTTGTCCTAAATTTCAATATGAATGATATGGACAAATCTCTTCCTGAACTGCTAGCCATGTTAAGAACTGCTGAGCAGAATCTGAAGACAAAAGGGAAGTCCATTCTGATGATCGGAAATGGAAAGAGACAGAACAAAAGGCCCACCAAGCAGGGTGATAAAGGGAAAGGCAAGGAAGTTGCCAAACCCAAACCCACCGTTGCTGCTTTAAAGCCTAGTGGAGGCATAGCAAAAGAAGGCACCTGCTTCCATTGCGGTAAGACCGGACACTGGAAGAGAAACTGCCCAAAGTACATGGAAGATAAGAAGAATGGAGTAGAGACTTCAACTTCAGGTATTTTTGTTATTGAAATTAATTTATCTACTTCTGCATCATGGGTATTAGATACTGGATGCGGTTCTCACATTTGTACAAATGTGCAGGGACTAAAAAGGAGTAGAAATTTGGCAAAAGGTGAAGTCGACCTACGAGTTGGCAATGGAGCAAAGGTTGTTGCTTTAGCCGTAGGAACTTATGTATTGACTTTACCTAGTGGTTTAATAATTCAGTTAGAGAACTGTTATTATGTACCTGCAATTAGCAGGAATATTATTTCTGTTTCTTGTTTGGACAAGTTTGGTTTTTCGTTTATAATAAAGAACAATTGTTGCTCAATTTATTTGAATGATATATTCTATGCTACTGCACAAATGAACAATGGACTATATGTACTTGAACTTGAAATGCCTATTTATAACATTAATACTAAAAGGATGAAACCTAATGAGTTAAATCCAACTTACCTTTGGCATTGTCGATTAGGCCACATAAATGAGAAACGCATTTCCAAACTCCATAAAGATGGACTCTTGGACTCTTTTGATTATGAATCATATGAGACATGCAGATCTGGTTTAATTGGAAAGATGACAAAGTCTCCATTCACAGGAAAAGGTGAAAGAGCTAATGATCTTTTGACCCTCATACATACTGATGTATGTGGACCACTGAACATACCAGCCAAAGGAGGTTTTCAGTACTTCATCACATTTACTGATGATTTCAGTAGATATGGTTATGTGTATTTAATGAAACACAAATCAGAGTCCTTTGAAAAGTTCAAGGAATTCAAGAATGAAGTACAAAACTAACTAGGTAAGAATATTAAAACTCTTCGATCAGATCGAGGTGGTGAATATTTAAGCCTAGAGTTTGATGACCATCTGAAAGAGTGTGGGATCCTATCCCAACTTACTCCTCCTGGAACACCCCAATGGAATGGTGTATCTGAGAGAAGAAATCGAACCCTGTTAGACATGGTCCGATCCATGATGAGTCACGCCGATCTTCCAAACTCCTTTTGGGGACATACACTATTGACAGCAGCTTACACACTTAACCGTGTTCCATCCAAAAAGGTTGAGAAGACACCATATGAGATATGGAGTGGTAAGAAACCACATATGTCTTACATGAAGATTTGGGGTTGTGAAGTTTATGTGAAACGACAAATTTCAACTAAGCTTGAGCCCAAATCTGACAAATGCTTATTTGTGGGGTATCCTAAAGAAACAAGAGGGTATTACTTCTACAATCCTTCTGAGGGAAAAGTGTTTGTCGCTCGAACTGGAGTTTTCCTAGAAAAGGATTTTATTTCCAAAGGAATCAGTGGGAGGAAAGTAGAGCTTGAAGAAATTCAAGAATCACAAAGCATCGATACACCTATGGAGGAACTAGAGCAGGAAACACAAGTAGTTGTGGAAGAGCAACCTGCTCAAGTAGAACAAGACCAGCGTAGGTCAAGCAGGATACGTCACCTACCTGAGAGATATGGATATCTCATAACAGATCAAGGTGATGTATTACTCATGGATCAAGATGAGCCTGTGACCTACCAAGAGGCCATAACTGGTCCCGAGTCTGAGAAGTGGCTAGAAACCATGAAATCTGAAATGGATTCCATGTACACAAACCAAGTTTGGACCTTGGTAGAGCCTCCTGTAGGAGTTAACCCTATAGGATGCAAGTGGGTCTTCAAAAAGAAGACTGACATGGATGGTAAGGTACATACCTATAAGGCAAGACTGGTTGCAAAAGGATATAAACAAATTCATGGGGTTGACTATGATGAAACCTTTTCACCAGTTGTAATGCTTAAATCTGTTCGGATTTTACTTCCTATCGTTGCATATCATGATTATGAAATATGGCAGATGGATGTCAAAACTGCTTTCCTTAATGGGAATCTTCTTGAGGACGTGTACATGACACAGCCTGAAGGATTTGACATACCAGAAGAAGCCCAAAAGATATGTAAGTTACAAAGATCAATCTATGGATTGAAGCAAGCTTCCAGAAGCTGGAATCTTCGTTTTGATGAAACGGTAAAACAATATGGATTCATCAAGAACGAAGATGAGCCTTGTGTCTACAAGAAGGTTAGTGGGAGCATGATCGTTTTCCTGGTATTATATGTAGATGACATATTACTCATTGGAAACGATATCCCTACCCTGCAACAAGTAAAGTCTTGGTTGGGGAAATGCTTTTCTATGAAGGACCTAGGTGAAGCAGCCTATATATTAGGAATCAGAATCTATAGAGATAGATCACAAAAACTGCTTGGCCTAAGTTAGAGTACGTACATAGACAAAGTGTTGAGACGCTTTAATATGCATGATTCCAAGAAAGGATTCATACCTATGCAACATGGCCTATGTCTATCAAAAACACAATCCCCTTCAACTAAGGAAGAAAGGGATCGCATGAATAAGATTCCATATGCATCTGCAATAGGATCTATCATGTATGCCATGTTATGTACTCGACCAGATGTCTCGTATGCTTTAAGTGCAACGAGTAGGTACCAATCTGATCCTGGTGATGCCCATTGGGTAGCTGTCAAGAATATCCTTAAGTACTTGAGAAGGACTAAGGACTCATTCTTGATATATGGAGGTCAGGAAGAGTTGGCTGTAATTGGATACACCGATGCTAGCTTCCAGACAGATAAGGATGACTTTAGATCGCAATCTGGTTATGTGTTTTGCTTAAACGGTGGCGCTGTGAGCTGGAAAAGTTCAAAGCAAGATACAGTTGCTGATTCTACAACCGAGGCCGAGTATATTGCTGCCTCAAGTGCAGCAAAGGAAGCTGTTTGGATCAAAAATTTCATTAGTGAACTTGACATAGTTCCTAGCATTGTAGATCCCATTGGTCTCTATTGTGATAACAATGGTGCTATCGCACAAGCTAAGGAGCCTAGATCTCACCAACGATCCAAACACATACTTAGGCGTTATCACCTCATTCGAGAGATAATAGATAGAGGAGATGTTAAAATATGCAGAGTACCTACACTTGACAATATTGTTGACCCACTGACAAAGTCTCTTGCGCAGCAGAAGCATGATGGCCATACTAGATCTATGGGCATTAGGGGTATGCCTGATTGGCTCTAGTGCTAGTGGGAGATTGTTGGTGTAAGCCCTAGAGGCCAATACTTTAGGTACTTGTATCGAATTATTTATTAATAATAAAAGGCTTTTTCTTTATTATGTTTGTTTAATGAAGTCCCTAGAATAGCTAGTCCGTTTAATGTATCAAGTATGACTTAATCATGAGATCACATTAAACATAAGGACACTATTCTTAAAGTATCTGTAGTCAAGCTTTATAGTGAAATGGGATAACATTAAAGCATGAAGACTATTATGTATATAGACTGATGGTCACATCTCATGGATCATGGATAAGGAGTTATCAAGTCTTAAACATAGGTATGAATATTAAGAGTAATATTTATACTGGATTGACCCGCTATGAGAATACTATATAGAAAGTTATGCAAAGTGTCATAAGTTATTCTCATGGTGATAATGGTGTATACCACTCTTCGACCTGAAACCACTATGGACCCTAGATGTAGAGTCGAGTGCTTTATTGCTGATCAAACGTTGTCCGTAACTAGATAACCATAAAGACAGTTGATGGGTACTCCACGAAGCATGCTAAGGGACATGAGTGACCTAGATGGAATTTGCCCATCCTGCGTAATAGGATAAATGTCTATGGGCCCAATATTGAACTGGACAAGGATGACACGGTTTATGCCTTGTGTTCAATATAGACATAAGGGCAAAAGGGTAATTATACACATAATTATTATCACAGAAGGACTTGTCAGATCACATGACAATCTCGTATCTTGGGTAGCAGTGATGTGTTGCTAGATACCGCTCACTGTTTATTATGTTAAATACGTGATTTAATATAATTGTCAACGCCGCGAAAACCTATAGGGTCACACACAAAGGACGGATTGATGAGAGATAGAGTAATTAAGGAATATTGTAATGTACGGTTTCCTTAAGTGAATTATAGAACATCGTAAGGTACGGTGTACTTAAGTAGAATACGAAATATGGTAAGGTACCAAATACTTAAGTGATTTTGGCATATTATAAGATATGGGCCATATACACTTGAGTGGGCCTTTTAGCTTGCAGCCCACACAAGTGGTTCTATAAATAGAACCTTTGTGTAGAAGCATGGTAACTCTGGCTTGCAATTTCATTTCTCTCTCTCTCACTCAAAGCCTTCATTCGTAGCAGCTAGCACTGAGATTGAAGGAATCCGTTCGTGTGGACTGAATAGAGGCGTTGTCATCGTTCAACGTTCGTGATCGCCACAAGAGGTAACGATTCTATCACTGATCATGCCCATTTGTAAGGATCATTAAAGGAGAAAATTTTAAATTCCGCTGCGCCTTGGATGGCAATTCTCCTTCATTGTCATCATCAAAAAGGGGGAGACTGTAAGAACAAATTTGATTCTCCATTTGGCCTTTACTTTTGATGATAACAATTCATTGTTTTTAGAAAATAATTTTTTACCCTAATGTTTTTGTCTAGTTTGTAGATTTTGTTAACAAGTTTTGACTCTGAAGAATTGGCATGTGACGTCATCAGATTCTGGACTCAACATACTCTGACTCTGAAGAGATACAAACTTGCTTTACAAGATGATGTCAAGTACTAGAACGCTCTTAGACAATGGTTCTGATAAACGTTTGTGCTAAAGCTTCTGATTATGACTCATATAGAAGAGCCTCTAAAGGTGTGTCAAGCCATCAAGATTCTGTGCTCTTAAGCTTTGAAGACTCTAAAGAACAAGATTTGAAGACTCTGAAGACCAAGTTCTGAGGAACTGTGTCAAGACTCTGAAGACCAAGGTTCTGAAGATTCTCCCAACTAGTCTCTTGATCCTTCTAAGCATGCTTCAACATCATTTATTTAGAATCCTAGGAAGATTAGAAGATAAGATCAAAAGGTTTTGCATCAGGAAAATAGTACATAGTATAGGATCAACCTTCCCTCCAGTACGCTGATTTTATGGGCTAATGATTATACTATTGTGCCATTTTTCCTCCCACTACACAAACAGTTATACAAATAGACAACTTCATTTTTGCTATTCCAATTCTACCCTCTAACGAATCTTTTCATTGCATATGTAAAGAAGACTTGAAAGATTGGATAAGTTGCTAATTCACATTGTTCTACACAAAACGCTTTTTGCTGAACTAGATATTATTGTGTATAGATAAAAGAAACACACAAAGAGCTTTTGTTTGTTATTGTGTGAGAAATTCATTGTATTAAACTTGTGTTATTCTGCCTTCTTAGAAGGAATCTTGTAAGTACATTCTTGTAAATCTCATTTGTTTGAGTGTATTCCTTGAGTGACTAGGGTTTTAGTCATATAGACTCAAGAAGACAAAGGTGGGTTGTCTTTGTGTGTCTGTAATCAGTTTCGGTTACAGTGGATTGAGTCCTTGTTGAGGAGGTAAAATCACATTGGCGGGTGGACTGGAGGTAGATTTGTTAAAAGAGAACCAATACAAATAACTCTATTATTTTTCTTGTTCGTGTTACTATTTGGTTGTGTTGGTTTTAAAAAACTTTCATTTTTAGAAACCCAATTGAAACCTTTTTTTCTTGTGTTTCTTGCCACCTTCATTTTTAAATATCCTTTATTTTTCTAATTAATATTATAGGGTAATTATAGGAAGTGAGATGAGGGTGTGAGAGAGATGGGACTCGTGTGAAAATTGCTCATACGTGGGTAAGTTAGTTAGGGTGAAAAAGTAAATGGATGAAAAAAAATCGGAGGAAATTTGCAGAAATTTGAATGTGAAAGAAAATGATAGATTTAGATGTGAATTAAGTGGAAATCCGTGTGAAAATATGAGAATTAGAGGGTTAAGATTTGTTATTTTTGTGTTTTCTATTTTAAAAATTAGTGAAATTTAGTTTTGTTGAAATCTGAACTTGTTTTGAAAAGTTTGTTATGAGGTTGTGTATGAATGATTTGTTGTAATCTCACTGAATTGTGATGTATGGATGATTTATATGATGATTGCTATGATGATTGGTGATGATTGCTTATGATGATGAAATGTTATAACTAACTGATTCCTTTTGTATTTTGTCTTATGTTATGGTGATTGATGAGCATGGATAGCATGATGAAGAGGCTTGGCAAGGAATATAGATGGTGATGATGTTGGATCAGGTACAAGGCTCATGGAGTGGCAAATTTGAAAGAAGAATGAGCTCCTCCCTTCTATTTGTCTTTAGTGTTTCAGTCCTTATGTGATATGTGTAATATGGGTGTAATGTATGTGAAAAGAAAAAATGTGTACCGAACATGTTTATGTATGTATGAAAAATTTAATAAAAAATTTTATTCTATTTTATTTGTCTCAATTTACCTTGTGTTATACATATTCTTTTTACTATCAAATAAACTAAAATGTCTTTGCTTAAAGACAACCTTTAATTAAAATGATGATAAAATGAACATTATAATAATAAATCTTGACAAATAAAATGAAAAACAAAATGAGTCTTAATAAAAAGTCAAGGGTCAAAAGTCAAACTCTTGACTTTTTCCCTAAGCATGCTCATGGATAAAAACAACAATGTAATGAATAAAATGACAAAATCAAAATAGTCAAACTTTTGACCTTTTAACCTTAGTCAAGTGGATGCAGATGAATGGTAACCAGTGCAAATGGCTTTAAAACAATGTATTATCAACCAAAGCAAATTCAAACTTTGACCTTTACTTCAAAATGTGTTAATGAATGACGATAATGCAGAGGAATTATGAGTAAAGAATAAGATGCAAAAATAGTTAAATTCTTGGACTTTTTACTTCTAATTCTTAAACATAAATGGAAATTAACCCTCATAGATTCAGATGAGAACAGTACTTTTGACTGTTTATCCATCTGGATCTCTAAGACCTAATATAGTGGAATGAATGATCTAATGAGATTAAGAAAGACCCTTGATTCCTCAATCCACAGATGAACGAGTATTATTAAGATCTGATAAAATGCCAAGACTCCTGACCTTTTACCTAAACCCTAATGAATGTTTATGACTGATGGAATGCATGATCAAATGGAATGATTGTACCATGCTGATGCAAATGGAAAAACTCGGGGTAAAATTTAGGATATGATACACACAAGCAACGTTTAACCGCTAGAATGAAACCTAAGCATCGCTCCTTAAAATCAACTAACAAGTATGTGGTTTTCTACCAAGAACTACGTAGCTTTGAGTTCCCCATCGCACCTGGGGATACGTATGAGTGATATTCAATGTCTCGTCAAGCACTATAACAAAAATCCAAAAATATATTTTGTCTTGCCAAGAACAACGTAGCTTTGAATTTTTCATCGCACCTGAGGATACGTAAGCACCCTAATCAAAAAACATTTTGTGTTCCCTTTTCTTTTTCCTTTTAAACTTTTAGTAACTTGAAGAAAATCAATAACGAAAGATAACATTCTATGCGTAAATCTAACTAAATGGTACTCATTAAGTACAACAGATGTGAGGGGTGTTAATACCTTCCCTTCGCATAAACGACTCCCAAACTCAAATTTGGTTACGAAGACTATTTTCTTTTTATTTTAAGGATTTTATCAATATTTTTTCTTTCCTTTTTGAATAAATAAAGTTTGGTGGTGACTTTGTTATCATCTTGAGCGTGCGAACACCCGTGGTCATTTTTCACGTTGCGGCATATAGGACCTAGTTCGCCAAAACCACAACCATTGGCTTATATTGTGACTTGGAAGTTCCAACAAAGTTCATCTTTATCATCCATGCATAGGCCAATGGACAAGTAGAGTCAAAAAAAATTAATCTTAAAAGGGATCAAGAAAAAGTTAGACGATTTCAAAGGACTATGGATTGAATTACTCTATGAAATATTATGGTCGTATCATACAATCCCCTCATTCAACTACCAAGGAGACTCCCTTCACCATGGTATATTGAGAAGATGTGATGATATCCGTAGAGATCGACACGCCTTCATGGTGGCGTTCTCAGTTTAACCCAAAAGTGAATGAAATAGGGCTAATGTATGATTTCAATCTAATCAACGAAATAACAGATGTCGCCCACATATGGAATTTTTCTACCAAAAAGAGGGCGGCCAGAAGATATAACTCATGTAATGCGAAGAGAAATGCAGGAATGCAACTTGGTGTTAAGACAAGTTATTGTGTCTGCTCAGCAAGGAAAATTGTAGCTCAACTTGTAAAGATTGTATCTACCATATGGAGCATATAAGCTGGAGGAATTGGACGGGAGATTTATCCCCAGGACTTGAAACTCCTCCTGCATAAAATATTATTATAGTTATGTTATTTGCAAGTTGTTAGAAGGGGTGTATTATCTGCTTATGTATCAATTTCTAAATATTTATGGGCAAAAAAAATATTTTACTTCACCATTAAGTATGTTGGACTTCCACGGGAAGATCCTTGCTACCTTTGAGGACAAAACATGGATGTTAAACTTCTACAGGAAGATCATTATCGCCTCTTAAGGCAATACATGAATGCAAGACTTCCACGGGAAGATCTTTGTCGCATCTTAAGGCAAAACATGAATGTTAAACTTCTAAAGGAAGGTCTTTGTTATCTCTTAAGAAAATACATGAATGATGGACTTCCACAGAAAGACCATTGTCGCCTCTAAAGGCAATACATAAATTATGAATTTCCACATGAATATCATTGTCGCCTCTTAAGGCAATACATAAATGTTGGACTTCCTAGAAAGATCCTTGTTGCCCTCATGGGCAATAAAAAATGGACATATGTAAGGAGATCACCTCATCTAAATGCCTCACTTGAGGGACTAAGAGTCCCATCTGACAGGCTCATATAAACGCCTCACATGAGACACTTAAAGTCTCATCAGACAAACTCATTTAAACGTCTCGCCTAAGGGACTAAGGGTCTCGTCAGACAAACTCATCAAAACGCCTTTCCTGAGGGACTAGGAGTCTCATCAGACAAGCTCATCTAAATGCCTCTTCTAAGGAACTAAGAGTCTCATCAGACAGACTCATATAAACACCTCACTCGAGGGAATAAAAGTCTCATCAGACAGACTCATCTAAACGCCTTTCCTGAGGGACTCGACTAAGAGTCTCATTAGACAGGTTCATCTAAACATCTTGTCTGAGAGACTAATAGTCTCATCATAAAGGATCGTTTAAATGCCTCGCTTGAGGGACTGGGAGTCTCATCATACAGACTCATCTAAATGTCTCGCTTGAGGAACAAAGAGTCTCATCAGACAGACGCATCTAAACGCCTTGCCTGAGGGACTATAGACAGGCTCATCTAAATGCCCCGCCTGATGGACTCGACTAAGGGTCTCATCAGACAGGCTCATCTAAGTGTCTCGCTTAAGGGACTCGACTAAGAGTCTCGTCAAACATGCTCATCCAAATGTCTTGTTTGAAGGACATGACTAAGAGTCACATCAGACAGACTCATCTAAACACCTCATCTGACGGACTCGACTAAAATATTCGTCAAGCAAGCTCATCTAAATGTCTCGCCTTAGAAACTCGACTAAAAATCTCATCATAGAGACTCCTCTAAACACATCAATATGCCTAAGCTCCCACTTCTTTCTTTATCTTAATTTCACCCTCACTCTCTTAATTAAAAAATAAAAATATAATATAAAAAATAAACTTAAGAGAAAGAAAGATAGAAAGTATTCAAAGGAAATGAGAGAAAAAATGAAAGAGAACACTTAATAGTTTTATTTTTATTTCAAAATGATTCTACGAGTGACATGAGGAGTTGACGACAACGTTTTATTAAGTTTGCAGCATGAGATACATAGGGACAAGGATTGGCTCAAAGTGTGGATGACTTTGCTACTTTTCTCTTTATCTCTCTCTTGATCTTCCTTCTCTCTCTTCCAAATAACTTATTTAACTCATATCTTCAAATTAGTACTAATAAAGTTACAAAGTCACCAACTGAAGGTAGCAAATTCATTATACATAGAGAGTGGCTAACAAGCTTCAATTTTTAATGAGTCAAACTTAAAACCAAAAGCAACCAACTTTCTTGTTTTAGTTATTATTGTTACTATGACCCCTGGTTTATGTGTTTGATTCAGCGACCGAAGAAAATTAATTTTGATTAATTGAGTTAATTAATTATGTTAAATTATTAAGATTAAAAGTAAGTTACAAGTCAATATAACTTATGTTAGTAAATTTTTGTAAAAATGAATTGCACAAATTTCAGTGTAACAATTATATGAAACATAATCAATTTTATTTGAAAGCAAAACTTATCAAAATTAATTTGATACATTTAAAATCAAGCTCCAAACGTGAACTCAAACAACTCAACGTGTTTGGTTATGGAGTGAACAAAATTGATTTAGAATTAATTTTGTAAAATTGATTTAGAATTAATTTTGTAAAATTGATTTGAATTAAAAATAAGATGAAAATAAATTGATTTATGTTTGAATGGACTCTCACAAAAGCAAGTTAAAGAGTAAATTTTATTATAAATATTATGTTTAACTGCAAAGCTACAAATCATAATTTTAAATACAATCAATTATAAAGAGCATAATCAATTCAATCCAAGAGTAACCAAATCAAACACAAACCGTAATTTTAGTACATTCTATTTTCACCAATACAAACCAAAATTTTAGTACATTTTATTTCCACCAAAGGTATTGGTTCCTTCCTTGTGTTTAATTTATTTTAAGATATTGGAACAAATAAATCAAAAACTTCAATGGAGATGAGAAAGATATGAAGCTGAAAAACAATGTAAAAGTACATGGAATTATAAACGAAACAGAATTAGAAGTGTGAAAGATGATAAGATCAAATGGTTTTTGAATGAAAGTTTTGGCTATGTTGAACAAGCACAACGGCTGGAAGCAAGCCTACAGGTTTGAAGACATGCAAGCCTACAGGTATATCACCATATCACTGGCTTACATTAGAAACATAGCTATAAGGATATTTTTGCCAATAATTATTAACTATTTCTAGTCAATGTTCAAGTGTGTGTTCTTATTACTGCAAATGAACCAGAGTTGTGTATGTCATTCAAAGCTGTATCAAACAAACCTGCCAAATATAGCATTATGTTATGTTTGGAAGGACGGTAAAAGGGTGGACAGTAACACTCTTCTACCCCAGGTGGGCATAAAAATTTAAGGAAGACAATTGAACTTCATAAAATATTTCATAAAACCAAGAATCATATTTTAAACTGTTAGACAAATGCATTATTTTATTTAGGTAAGCTCATCTAACTCCTATAAATTTCAAATCAACAAATCTTAATGCCAGCTATCTATCTGCTATAATTTCACACTCTAGCATTTATTAAATATCAAGGGTTCATTTTCATTCAAAAGCATCAAATTAAAATAATCCAAAATGTAGGTATTGCCCAAAAACGCAAGCTGAAAGTTAGGTGATAATATGTTGTGGCTACACAAAACTGGAATCTAAAAATAAGCAAACAAAATTAGGTTCATGATATCAAACTGATTCAACAAGATAAAAATGCTTCAGATCAGGTTCTTCTAGGTACGGGCGGGGGGAGCTCCAGGTCCAGCAGGGCGGGGAGCTTGACCAGGTTGGCCAGGTCTTGGTGCATCATCCTAGAAAAAGAACCAAATAAACAGATCAGGCACCACCAAGTGAGATATATAGCATACTTCAGAATTATGAAAGAAACAAGTTAATGATCAAGCTATTGATCAAGCACTTCCAACAATTTCATTGCCAGACAAGTATACTCGTACAAAGCATACCACATCATCCAATAGAAAACCATGCATCATAGACATAAACATACAAATACAGCTACACTCACTCAAGCAACATAATGAACCTCTAAACAAAGAGAGGCTTATCGAAATAAGAAATCTAAATTTGGGATATTACAGAAAAAAACATAACAGGGGTTTGGCAGAAGAAGGGAGATTTCCTATTAGAGAGGAAGGCAGACATTTTATCAGATAACTTGCATACACAATTGGATTATCAGTTGACTAAAACATTCAAACAACTTGAAAAGAAAGGCATTTACAATCGTACAAAAGAATGTGCAATGAATCCAAATTTTGTCCACTAATCTCTTCAGATACACCACATCAACATTAGATTCCAGGGGTGATTGTGTGACTTTGCTAGTTACTAACTAATATAATAAAAAAGCAACCTTCCAGCACTTTAACCGAACAAACAAATTTTCTCACTATTCTAACAAAATCTACCAACACAATAGCAAATCAAGCAGACAAAACTCTTAACCCTACTTTCACAAAAAGAATGTGCAACCAAATAAAATTTATAATACTGTACCCTACTTTCTCTAAAGAAACTGCAACACCACTATTTCATAACACTATTATACAACCCAATTTCAATATCAAAACAAACAATTTAGATAAAATTAGGGTCCAATCTAAGTAAGTTCTTATCATTGTTATAAACCTCTCAACATTAGATTTCATAGGTGATTGTGTAACGTTGATAGCTATTAACTGATATAATATAAAAAAAAGCAACCTTTCAGCATTTAAACTTAACCACAAATTATAACAAAAAGAATCAAACAGAATAGAGAACCGATGAAAAATATACATACCCTGCGCCTAATGAAACGCTGAGGAGGGTCACGCTTCCTCCTGTCAGTGCGAGATCTGACCCTCACAACATGAGAGTGGATGGCACAAGACACACAGTATTGCATCTTGACATACAGCTTAGGAAGAGTGTATTCTACAAATCACAAAAACAAAATCAATCATATCAATAACAAAACATGAAATCCATTTATTCAAAATTAACAAACAAATAAGAGTTAAGAACAATACGATCATAAACACAAGCTTCCTGAACATCTCTGACTGCGGCCTGTTCAACAATGTTCCTCACAAGAAAACGCTTGATAGCCTTGTCCTATTAAACAAAAATCCTGATTCAATGATAACCTGTACCTGAAAACGTAAATTCAAGCCGCAAAAGAAGAAGAAAAGTGAAATACCTTAGGGCAGCATTTTCCACAGTTTGAGCAACGGATGAATTTGACATGGCCACGGCCATGTTTGTTACGACCACCATTCCTGCGCTTAAACGTCTGAAACGAAGAAATTATGAGGTTAGGGTGAGAGTATCATATGCGAAATCGTGATTGATATTGCGATTGAATCTAACCATTGTTGTGAAAAGTTGGAGCTGTTCGGCCGCAGTCTCTCTGGAGAAGGGATTAGGGTTCTGCAGGAATGAGATTTGGTGTGAGTGGTGACTGTCGAGTATTTATATATGGTAGAATTAGTTTGAACTATTTATATTGTTTCCCTCAAAGTTTTGGTTTTCTAGTTTCACCCTATATTTTTTTTAGTATTTTCTTTTAAAATTTTAACTAACTTTATTTTAACCCCTTAATTATACTCTTAGGTTTAAATTGACCCCTTAATTATTTTTCGAGTTAGATTGATCTCTTAACTCTTTAAATGTGTCATGTTGATCTTTTTTGTCTAATTAACGTCGAATTTAGCGATCGATTTTTGAAAAAAAATTCGTCGTTAATTAGACAAAAAAATGACCAACATGACACGTTTAAAGAGTTAATGGATCAATCTGACACGAAAAATAGTTAAGGGTCCAATTTGAACTCAATGGTATAATTAAGGAATCAAAAGGAGTGTTTTTGTCTTTTTATAAGCAAAAGATTGAATTAAGAAAGTACAAGGGTACTCAACTTGTGGTAACAACAGCCGAAGCCCCTACAACCAGACTGAAGGGCAAAGACTCTCGATAAAAAAAGAAAGCTAAATGGGGAGTCCATAAGTCAATCAAGCCTAGTTTTGTTTGTTTCCTGGTTTGTTTGGGTGTTTATCTTTCCTATTTACTTGTTTTATCTTTACTAGCGTTCAGACGGGCACTCCCGTGCCTGTCTGCCCGCTTTTTTTAATGCGCACAGCGGAGAAAAATAAATATCTGTTTTTTTATGAGATTTCTATTGTACGTCATATTAAAAATAATATTATTACACTTTGAAAATGGTAAGAGTTCTAAATTAAGTCTTCCATCCTAAATATATATGATCCCTTGGAAATGTCTATTTGTAATGATGCCCGTATTGTTTACCAAAATCATGATCGAATGCAACGGTAATAATCATAAATATTCATCTTTCTTTTATGGAAAAACCACTTTCGTATTGTTTACCAAAATCCCCTATATTCATCTTTCTTTTATGAAAAAATCACTTTCGTATTGTTTACCAAAATCCCCTATAAATAAATATCATGTTATATCAGTATTCCCTTTACTCTCTCTCGTCTGCCCGCTTTTTTTAATGCACACAGTAAAGAAAATTAAATGTAAATTTTTCTTCTTATGAGATTTCTATTGTATGTAGCATTAAAAATAATATTATTACACTTTGAAAATGATAAACAAAGATATTCAAAATTATATTAAAGCATACAAAGTACTATTGATACTGTGTAATCAATGACATTCTCTAAAAGGAATGCCGAACATGAAATCTTTATACGAAGTATTTTTTTTTCCCTGCAATTGTTTTCCGTGGTAAAGAAAAAATATAAGACTTTCAAATTAGAAATTTTTTAGATAAAAAGATAGTAAAATTAATAGTAAGTAGTGTAATATAGGTTTTTTTTTACCTTATAAAGATTTGTATTAATTCTTCATACATCCATTTATCAATGCACTCTTGAGATTTATAAAACTACAAATACATGACAAAATGTCATATCATCCAAGAAATACATTCAAAATATTTGACTCATTTGAATATAATAAGGTTTATTGTAACACAAATAAATGTATACCTGAAGAATAGAGATACTTTGTTTTAGTCTTGATTTAATAGAACAACAACTCTGACTTATTTATGAATTACTTGGATTTTTGGTAAAAAAAAGAAAACAATGGACTTAGTAAATATATGTGGTTTTATTTACATAAACCACTAATAGAAGGTAAATTCATGAATTTAAAAATATTCTTAAATGAATAAAATAAAACCTCTCTCTCTCTCTCTTATAACAACGATAAAAAAATGTAAATTCACAAAATTCTAGTATTGGCTTAAAATTAAGTTGAAATTTTCAAATTTTCCGAATTTTTTACAGGATATCATGATCATTCCATTCCAAACGAATATGTCAGACTTAATTGGAGAGTGTCAAGTTAAATATTGTCATGGCTTATATTTCCTATGTGACTCTCTATTATATTTCACTAATATTAAAAAAAGTAATAATTAAGTTTCTTTAATGTTCATATGATGTAATATAAACCAAAAGAAAGAGAACTTACATCGTCAAAGTTGTTGATTTTATATTTTTAATATAACATCTTCAGTGACCAAGTGATATAAAAAAAATTGTAGTGAAAGAAAAATATTTATGAATTAACTAAAAGGGAGAGAGAAAAAGAAATAAATGATTTTTAAGTAAAAGAAAGTGAGAATTATTTTAAATTAAAAGATAAGAAAGTTACTAACCACTTTATTTTGTAATTGATGTAAGTTGCCAAGAACATAATTTTTTAAACTATATTATGTTATTTATTTAAAAAGAAACTAAAGGGTATTTTTGGATCAAAATTAGGCCACTCCAAAATCATGTATTCCATTTATATATAGGTATAGATATAAAACAAAAGATCGTCAAAGTTGTTGATTTTATATTTTTAATATAACATCTTCAGTGACCAAGTGATATAAAAAAAATTGTAGTGAAATAAAAATATTTATGAATTAACTAAAAGGGAGAGAGAAAAAGAAATAAATGATTTTTAAGTAAAAGAAAGTGAGAATTATTTTAAATTAAAAGATAAGAAAGTTACTAACCATTTTATTTTGTAAGTGATGTAAGTTGGCAAGAACATAATTTTTTAAATTATATTATGTTATTTATTTAAAAAGAAACTAAAGGGTATTTTTGGATCAAAATTAGGCCACTCCAAAATCATGTATTCCCTTTATATATAGGTATTAGATAGAAGATGAATTTGAAGTTGATTGTTATTTATAATAACTGCTCCATTACTTGTATTTTATATTCACAATATTTGACTGGCTTTTTTTTTAATTTTGAATTTCTTTATTAATTCATTTTAAAATTAATAAAAATTATTTTTTAAGGATATTATTGATATCAAAATAGTTCAGGCCAAAACACCACATTAAATAGTTATAAATACTCAATAAATAATATATATGACAAACATTTTTGTAGCATTACTGTAATTAATTATATTCTTTTTATCATTAATGTAATTTATTTTATATATAAACCCGTAATTATTTAAGTTAAGAGTTTTATTCTACCTAATCTATGTGCTCTAACACTTTTTAAAATAATAAACAAATATAAAAGAAGAAGTTAATTGAGGGTATTTGTGGAAGAAATAAAGGCCATACCAAAATCACCTATCCCCTTTATATATAGTTATAGATGTTATTTACTGCATTCTTTATTGCTTTATATATTCATCATAATATTGATATCTGTTATATTCTTTGTTGTTGGGTTGGATTGATGTTACATGAGAGAGAAGCTTTATACCCGAGCTTGAGTATACACACAGGATAGAATCGTGGATAGTCGTGTTAACATGCATTTCACGTGTTGGGTTAGCACGGGACTTATACATATACTAGATTCACTTAGAAGTACCATTATCCTGCAAGCATTTGCTACAGATACAACAAGATATTTCATTTGGATATATGACTCTGGGAGGCCTTTTAGGGATCACCTTTGAATACTAGAATCTACCTATTAGGGGATATTGGGTTTTTGCAGGAAACCAATATCTTACATACCTTGATCATCATGTATACGTCGAACCTTTGAACTTGTATCGAGAACTATATATAAATTATCCATAATGTGTTGAACCTTTGAGTTTATGGTGTTGCATATATCAAGATTAATCTTCGCATGTGCATTTCCAAGGAATCCAGGAGATTAGTCTTCGTTGACTATTCAAGAAGAAAATGAGCACTGGAAGAATAAGCATTTACAATTACAAGTTTGTGGACCCCCCCCCCCCCCCGATTGAAGGCTTTGAGAGGATTGGGGACCCGTCTGATTCTTGACATCAGAGATGATTTTAAGAAAAGCTATGGTAATCTTATAGGCATCCTTAACACTGAAGTTAACATCATGGTCATCCATACTCTCGTGCAATTTTATGATCCTCCGATGAGATGTTTCACCTTCAAAGACTATTAGTTGACTCCAACTTTGGAAAAGTATTCTTATATCATGGGGGTGAGATTAAGGATCAAGTACCCTTCATCAACATAAAGGAGCTTCCCAAATTTCACCATATAGCTAAAGCACTCCACTTGGAGAAGAAGGATGTGGAGATTAATCTCAAACTCAATGATGGTACTCATGGTTTTACCCTGAAGTTTCTGATGGATAAAGCCGCTACTTTTGTTGATGCTGGAAGCTAGAATACCTTCAATACTATTCTTGCTTTGCTTATATATGGGATAATGTTGTTTCCTAACATTGAAGACTTTATGGACTTGACTTCTATTTGTATCTTCATGACTAGGAATCATGTTTCTACTTTGCTGGTTGATACCTAATATTCTATTCATTTGAGGAATTAGAATAAGAAAGGAATTATTGTGTCATGGGATCATCTACTGTACATATGGTTATGTCTCATTTACACGACAATGGCCCTTTTATTGAGAATAAAGACAATTTTAAATGGTCCTAGAGGATCATGTCCTTAATTATTGATGATAGCTTGTAGTACTCTCGAGACTACGATGATATCAAGATCATCCTCAACTGTGGTAATTTCCCTAATGTACCCCTCATAGGTACAAAAAAAGGAATTAACTACAATCCAAGTCTGGCACTACGCCAATTAGGCTACCAATGCTTGACAAACCAAACATCTAGCAATTGGAAGAGTCTGTCCTACATGAAGGGGTTGATAATACAACATTGCTAAAGAAGATTAACAAATCTTAGGGAGAGATTCGTCATCAAGGAAGGGCTTAATTGGGAAGAAAGGACTGTATAGAAAAATAAGGGTTTGCAAGGGAAGAGGAACAATGCCAGGGAAGGTGTATAATTTTCCCCTGTAACAACTCTGAGTCACTATTGCATCAACAAATATCAATTACTACAAGTTCTCAAGGGTATTTTCTCTCAAGTCCTTGGTGAGAAAACCTTTAATAATTCAACCCTAATTTCTATGTTCATAGGAAATTATCAATGAAATTAAGCCTTATTATATCAAGAATGCTCTGGTTCATACAGGGTATCCCTAGTCCTAGGTGATATCTACTGTAGAGTAATCTTATGAAAACCTTACCAATGGTGGTCCAACCTAATTGATAACCATACAACAATATCAATTGGTCCAAAAGAGAAAGCATTAAACACATCAAAAGATTACCGTAATTATGAAAAACAAAATTATCAATGCAATCGTAAACTCAAAGTCATTACAGATCTAAATCAAGGACACCTCACTAGCATTAAGGGGTTTAGCTACTCATATTGTTCAAAACAGATTCAATATAAAAAATACACATTACAAGTAATTGGATGACTTGGATCCTCAATTACTTTCGCTTATGAAAATCTTCCGCTCTCCGAATTCCTTAATCTCTGGAATTCTCGATCGTTTGACAATTCTCTATGCTTTGTGTTCTCCTCGTTCCAAAGTGTCTTCTCCTCTCGTAGAAACTCTCATAAAATAGTGAAAATCCCTTGGCAATGGTTGGAAATCTCCAAAATGTCCTTGTTGCTCAAGTTCGGGTAAAAAGCCCAAAAATTGGAAAATTAGTGTCTGGGTTAACACGACCGTGTCAGCTGACACGGGCGGCCGTGTCAGGGCCCTTCCTTGCCATTCTATTCTCTTTTCACTCCCAGATGGGCTGACACGGGTGGCCGTGTCAGGCCCCTATCTTGCCATCATCTTTTGTTTCACTCCCAGGTGGGATGACACGGCCCGTGTTAGCTAATACGGATGGTCGTGCCAGACCCCTGTCTTGGACATCTCTTGTAGTTTGTTTTGTCTTCATCCTGACACGGCCCGTATCAGGTGACACGGGTGGACGTGTCAGGCCCCCTGTACTGAGAAATCTCATTTCCTTGAACGTCAGAACCCTCGAATTTCTTATATTGAGTTCTTTGGATCTTCTACTTGGACCTGGAGGGGATAAAAACAGACAACCAAAGCATAAAATCCAAAAAATACGAAATAAAACTACAAATTGATAAAATGCTTAATTAACTTACAGAAATGAAAACTAACTTAAAAAGGTACCATAATATGCACAAAGTATTCCAGCATCCTTGGTTTCTTGTCGAATAAGTAATGAAAACATAGTGAAAATGGTGACCAATCACCCAACTTGTTGTGTAATATCTCTATCAAGGTATCCAGTATGTCTACCCTAGAAGCATATTATTTATCTTGGGGCATCTTCTGCTAATGTTATTTCACAACTGTTTGCCAATGTTGCACCTTAACATGTTCATCATGGGGCAGCCTATGCTCTTTATGTTCATCATGGGGTCCAATATCCTAAAACTGTTAATCCAGGTACACAAATGGTTAATACTGGTATGATGTATCCTCCACACGTGTTTCCTCAATTTTCGGCTATTGAGATTCCTCAGTATGGTATTCCTTAAGTTCCTGCTCATATTACTCCATAAGTTCCTCAAGTTCCTGGTCAGTTTTCTAATCAGAATCTTCCCGATAAGCCTGTTTATTATCAACTGTTAGATGAAAGCATCCGAGTTATTGAAGGGTTTCCTACATACAGTATGGATGCAAAAGAGTTACGTCTAGTGCCAAATGTAATTTTACCTCAAAAGTTTAAAGTGTCTGATCTACAGAAGTATAAAGGGTTAAGTTGTCCAAGGAGTCATATCACGATGTATTATAGGAAGATAGTTTCCTATATTGACAGTGATGCCTTACTCGTTAATTGCTTTCAAGATAGCCTTTATGGGGCTTTACTTGACTAGTACATGGGACTGGAGCGTAGTAAGATCCGATCCTGGAAGGATCTTTATGAAGCTTTCTTGAAATAGTACAAATATAATCTGGACATGGCTCCTACCATATTATAATTGCATAATTAGGCTCATATGAAAAATGAGACCTTTAAAGAGTATGCTAAAAGATGGCGAGAAATGGTTGCATGTATTCGACCTTTATTGTCTAATACTGAGCTACTTGATATATTTATGGTTATACTCCAAGGGATGTACTTTGAGAAGGTGGTCAGTAGAATGTCATCTAATTTCTCCGATGTTATAAAAATTGGCGAGTGTATCGAGAACGGGTAGAAAACTAGAAAGATTCCTAGCACTACTAATCATCAGGCAGTGGCTAAAAAACCTCATAATATCTTCACCAAGAAGAAGGAAGGGGGAACAAGCATTGTTATGGAAAATGTTCATCCTCGACTTCAAACACCTATGGCTCATATGTGATACTATCCATTTCCATACGTCGTTGCAACTCAATACCAGCAACCTCCGTTTCAGTACAAGCACTGCCTCAACATCAATAGCCTCCTCAGACTCAGGCTCCTCAAAACCAACGTCCTGACTAAAAAATAAAAGACTCTCAATAAAAAAAGAAAACTATATGGATTTTCAATCCATATGGACCATAAAACCTCTACTTTATTATTGAATCTGACTAAAAACTATTCCCTAGTTTGACGTTGAATTTGTCCCAAAATATCTAAACCTACTAGAATTCCTTCTTCGAACAAAATAGTTTTCCTCGCACCCCACAAGCTCCAACAAACAGTGATCCAAAAGAAGTATTGAAAGTGATTTTTATATTGAAGCCTAATGTTCCTGTTAAAATCACTCTGGTGCAACAATAAGGAATTAACTTCCCTCACTTCGGCCACTCCCAACCAATCGGTAACCTACTTTTGAACCTGTTTTTTTACAACGTACGACAAAAAAAAGATGGAAAGCATTTTCTTCAACAGAAAAACATATGGGGTGAAGCAGATTGTGATTGCCATGAATAATACTTCTACTAGTAAGGTTATATCTAAAGGGAAACCTATTTAAAGTGAGTCTCCAACCAAACAATTGAACCTTACTCGGGACTTTGGATTTTCGTAAAGAATATAATCAAATGGAAGTAGAAATATCCAAATGTGAGTCTTCTTCATTTACCTATGTCGACCTATCATAATTGATAGCCATCGAAAATATGTCATTGTTACCGCGCCAAATAAAAGTATCTTCCAATTCAGGATTAGAAGGTGTTACCACACCATCGTAAATCCATCATTGTTATTGCGTCACTATTATTGTGCCAAACAAAAGTATCACCCCATTATCACTCATCTCTCCACCATCAAAAATTTGAGTAACAATCTGAAAATCCAAACCATACAAATCTTTAAATGTTGTTTCTACCTCTGAGTTGATGATGTTGAACACATCTTTATTCTAACTTCTAAGTTTTTCTTTCAAAACCTTAACTTCTCCTTCAAGACGAACATAATTTTCCTATTAAACATTATTTCATCCCAAATAGGCTTCACCAGAGGAACAAATTTCTTCATGATCCAACCAACAATTGAAAATTTTAAAAGGACTCGGTTCCCAATTTGCCAAGTTTCCTCTAATCCAAATACGATTGTGATCCGATAAGAACCTTAATTTAGTATTATATAAAAGTTTTACATTTTACATGTAAAAAAATCAAGATTATTTGTATATATGATTTTATGAATATTTATGATTAAAACCCAAATATTTATAATTAATTAACGGTTATAGTTAATGGATAGTTTTAAAAAATCATAATGGCAATACATATAAATTAAATAAATAACATTAATATTGTGATATAAATTGATATAATTCAATTAGATGTATTTATAAAAAAAATGTTGTTCATATTATTAGTTTTTTTATTTGTTAGTTCCAACATTATTAAGAGATAAACTTAGATTTTTATTTTATGTTTGTTTGGTGTGTTTTTATCATTGTTTATTTTTATGGTTTATTTAGGGTGTGTTTGATTCGTTAAAAAAAATAAGGGATTGGATAACACAACTCTATTTATTCTGCGTTTGATTTAAACATTATTCAATGGGCATGAAGGAAATCAGGATAAGGGACGGGACAAAAACTAAAATTTTAAAACCTCTCTCTCTCTCTCTCTCTCTCTCTCTCTAAATATATATATATATATATATATATATATATATATATATATATATATATATATATATATATATATATATATATATATATATATATACACGATTTTACTTTATTACATAGAATCATATAACATTATGCAACATACATATGAATGTTGATGGATTGCACTAGTTCTCTACTCTAAGGCATGTGGTGCCATCAATAAACTCATAGCTTATTATCTTGAGTTCTAATAGTTTATGAGGGCATATGAGATACATCCTACACTACAATATTCTCCTATATGTCTATAGACTCTGCAATATCTAGGAGGACATGTGAGTTATCTACGCACCACAACACCCTTCTCTAAACTTTATTTCTATGAGTACATGTAAGATACACTCATACTACGACACTCTCCTAGACATTTATTGACATGTTATATCTAGGAGTACATGTGAGCTACGTCATACTGCACCCTCTCTCTAGATGATACTTACTCTAATATAGTATGATGAATGATGATCAGACAAACACATTTTCCATCTGAACCTCCAAAACATATTTGAAACACATTAACCTCGATTACCATATCAGGGTTTCCACAAAGCTTATCACACATTTACTTTGATTGCCACATTAGGTATCTACATTGGTTCTTATCTAACCTTCAACGTAATTGCCACATTATGGCTTCACATTGGTTATTATCAAACCTTTATCATAATCGCCATATTATGGCTTCATATTGGTTCTTATCAAACCTTCAATATAATTACTCTAGTTCCATACCCATGATACATCCAGGGAGAACACCCCAATACAATTACTTTGTTGCTTATCTTATCGCTTTCATCTTTGATTTACTTTTGATTATTGAGTCTCCTTCATGATTGCACGTCTATGAATCAAGTTTTGAAAAGATTCATTTTTAGCATGAGTTAATCGTTGGATAGGTTTGAACTTAATCATGATGCTTTTAATCAATTTCATGAGTTAGTGTAATAAGAGCCAAATATGATATTGATTCAAGTTATATGGAAAGAAAAATCCCAAAGTCTCATTAAAATTTTGAAATTTTGGGATTTTGGATGTTTGATTCGCATCAAGCATAAATCCTTATTTAAATCATTTTGGACAGTTGGAAACTAGAAATTTTCAAAACAATTTGATTTTGAAATTCTAGTTAACAGACTTTCGATGTCACACGGGATGCTATGACATCCAATTCTGCGCAGACAAGAATTATGCAGAACTTAAAAATAAAGTGCAGTAAATAACACAAGGAATTGTTTACCTAGTTCGGTGTCACACACACCTACGTCTGGGGGCTACCAAGCCAGGGAGGAAATCCACTATTAGTAGTATTAATTCAGACCTTAAACCAATTGTTTAATCCTATCACTTAATACCTACCTAATGCAATTTCAATCTTACACTAAGATCAGAGTTCCTACTCACTCCCCCTCAATCACCTCAGTGATTACAACCTTTAATTAAGTTTAAAGATAATAGTGAAGTCACACTTCAAACAACTCTTGATTGTGCTTAGCAGCTTTAATCAAGATACACAGCACTCACGCTTAAAAGCTTAGAGTGACACAACACTTACAACTCAATGAACACCCTAGTCCAATGCAATCATCTAGGTGATAATTGTTTGGCTCACAAGATACACCTAATACAAGACACACAAAAATACAGCAGTGAAGTATGATGGAACAATAAAATCTTCACGCCTAAAAATCCCCGAGTTCTGAATGAAGGATTGCCATCCTTTTATATTGCAGCACTTGGGCCTTGTACTTGTATTTCCTAAAATTAAGGTCAAGCAAGTTAACCTAATTTCCACATATTAGGGTACTAACAAATAGGCTATTTGTTAGGTTCATTAATTGTAGCTCAGTTGTTAGTTTCCTGGATTTTAGCTCAGCTGTTGGATTCCTGAAAAATAGCCTGAGAAAAATACTGAAACAGAAAAACTAACCATCCTACAATTTAGCATATGCTGTCAGGAATGAATGTCACAACATTCAGTTTGACGTCCAGAACATAGACCATATGCTAAGTCTGTTATTTTTCTGAAAACAGACTGTACAAAATGTTGTACTGTAAAAGACCAACCAGTCTATACTTCAGTATCAGCTTACAGTAATAAATGTCAAAACATCCAATTTGACATTTACAGAATGGGCCTTATGCCAGGTCTATTATCCTCCTGAAGAACAGACTGAGATACATACTGAAATGTAGTAGAAAACCAACATGCCTATTATTCAGTATATGCTGTCAATGATGAATGTCATAACATCCAGTTTGACATTCAGACAGTAGGCCTTATGCCAGGTCTGTTATTCCCTTGATAAACAGACTGAAATTAAATACTGAGTTATAGCAGACAACCAACTGTTCTACACCTCAGTATCTGTTGTCAGGGATGAATATCATTACATCTAGTTTGACATTCAGTAAATCCTGTATTAGCTAAACCTGCAACATACTACTAAAGTATGTCATGACATCAGTCAAGATATCAGAGTACAGTTAGATGTTCTAACACAAAATGCAGCCAATCAAACATCTCCAAAGCATGTCATGACATCAGTCAAGACATTAGAGTCCAGCTAGTGTTTTAACATAAAATGCAGCCAATCAAACATCTACAAACTCCCCCTTTGGCAAATTTTTGGCTAAAACAACTTGGCATCACAACAGAGTTCACAGCAGCGGAAAACACACCTCTAGCAGGGAAATTTACCTAGCTAATACACTCAGAGCAGCAACACACTCAACACACATAGAAGTTAAATAAAAACTTCTAATAGCAGCACACATAGGAGTTGAACACAAAGCTGCAGCACAACCTCTGGATTAGAGGATCTTCAATATCTGTTTAATCACATAATCTGTTATCCTAGGGCATCACAGATGTTACTCCCCCTTTTTGTCAAAAATGTTGCCAAAGCAACACCATAAATTACAGACCAAAATAAACAGAATTACACACAAATGACAGAAACACAATCTTGATTTTACTTCACAGTTTCAATCAAGAATACCCCCTCTTGATCTTGCTTTACAGCTTTGATCAAGACACCACCCACTTGATCTAGCTTCACAACTTTGATCAAGTAGTCACACACTCTTGCTTTACAGCAGTTATACCCATATCAGATGCCATGACTTTGAGTCTGACATCTTGAACCACTCCTGCTTGAACACTTTCTTGAAGCCCAACAGGCACATAGGTTGTCTCATGTTAGGATATCCCCTTAACATCTTGTTCCCACACTTGCAGCAAGTAACATAGCTGTGATCTGCTGTCCAGTCATAACACACTTTCAATTGTTTAATAGGTTGAGATATTAAACAATACATCCCAAACATCATTGGTTGCTATAAATCCTCAGAAAGGCATATTCCCAATTTGCCCCTTAAATTTTCAAACTGAGTAGCATCCAAAGCCTTTGTGAATATGTCAGCAAGTTGTAGTTTCGTGGCTACATGTTCCAAGGTAATCACTTTGTCTTCCACCAGATCTCTGATGAAGTGATGTCTAATGTCAATATGTTTGGTCCTGCTGTGTTGGGTGGGATTCTTTGAAATATTGATGGCACTGAGATTGTCACAGAACAATGTCATGACATTCTGAGAGACATTGTACTCAATCAGCATCTGTTTCATCCACACCAGTTGGGAACAACTGCTTCCAGCTGCTATGTACTCAGCCTCTGCAGTGGACAGTGATACACAGTTCTGTTTCTTGCTGAACCATGATATGAGATTGTTTCCCAAGAAGAAACATCCTCCTGATGTGCTTTTTCTGTCATCAGCACTCCCAGCCCAATCAGCATCACAATACCCAGATAAGACAGGCTCAGAGCCATGAGAGTATAGCATACCATAGTCACAAGTCCCATTGACATACTTGAGAATCCTCTTGACTTGATTTAAGTGGCTCACTTTGGGTTCTGCTTGGTACCTAACACACACTCCAACTGCATAGGAAATATCAGGTCTACTTGCAGTTAGATATAGTAGACTACCTATCATGCGTCTATACAAGCATTGATCAACACTAGGACCTCCTTCATCTTTGGTTAATTTTAAATGAGTAGGTGCATGAGTTCTTTTGTGTCTAGCATTATCCATACCAAACTTCTTAACTATGTTTTTGGCATATTTGCTTTGGGAGAGAAACATAGAATCCTCCATTTGGTTGACTTGCATTCCAAGAAAATAAGTCAATTCCCCAACCAGACTCATTTCAAACTCAGATTGCATCTGGTGAACAAAATGTTTCACCATTTGCTCTGACATTCCACCAAAGACAATATCATCCACATAAATTTGGGCAATCATGATTTTGCCATCTTCATCCTTCACAAACAAGGTCTTATCTATCCCTCCTTTTCTGTACCCATGAGAGGTCAGAAATTCAGTTAACCTTTCATACCAAGCTCTAGGTGCTTGCTTCAACCCATACAAGGCTTTCCTCAACTTGTACACATGTTTAGGCAGGTTAGGATCACAGAACCCTTTAGGTTGTTCCACATAGACTTCTTCATTCAAGTAGCCATTTAAAAAGGCACTCTTCACATCCATTTGGAACAATTTGAACTTTAGAATGCAGGCCACACCTAAGAGCAATCTGATTGACTCAAGTCTAGCCACAGGTGCAAACGTCTCATCAAAATCAACCCCTTCAACTTGAGTATATCCTTGTGCCACTAGTCTTGCTTTATTCGTAGTGATTACTCCTTTCTCATCAGACTTGTTCTTGTAAATCCACTTGGTACCAATGATGTTAGTCCCTTCAGGTCGTGGAACTAACTCCCATACTTCATTTCATTTAAACTGCTCTAGTTCATCTTACATGGCATTGATCCAATATTCATCAGTTAGGGCTTCTTTCACATTTTTTGGTTCAACCTTGGATACAAAGCAGGAATTTGAGCTATTCTCCCTTGATCTGGTAGTCACACCACTATTGGGATCCCCTATGATAAGATCCTTAGGGTGGTCCTTCTGAATTCTGATAGAAGGCACTTTGTTGGATGCATCTACCTCACATTCAGGAGGAGTCTCCTGTACCTCTTCGGACTTGACTGGAATGTCTGTTGACGTATCAAGAAATGTTCCAACATCCTCTATGACATTGATTCCTTCCTCTTTATCATCCACAATAACACTTATGGATTCCATCAGGACATTGGTCCTGTAGTTGAACACTCTATAGACTTTGCTGTTAGTTGAGTATCCTAGGAATATACCCTCATCACTTTTGGGATCCATTTTCCTTCTTTGTTCACGATCTGTAAGAATGTAACATTTGCTTCCAAAGATATGAAAGTACTTCACAGTGGGTTTTCTGCCTTTCCATATTTCATACAGAGTGGAAGAGGTTCCTTTTCTCAAGGTAACTCTATTGTGAACATAGCAAGCTGTATTCATAGCTTCGGCCCAAAAGTGCATAGGAAGCTTCTTTGCATGAATCATTGCCCTGGCAGATTCTTGAATAGTTCTGTTTTTCCTTTCAACTATCCCATTTTGCTGAGGAGTTATAGGAGAGGAAAACTCATGACTTATCCCTTCAGATGAGCAAAACTCATCAAACTTGGAATTCTTAAACTCCGTCCCATGGTCACTCCTAATTCGGACAACACAATTGTCCTTTTCCCTTTGAAGTCTGATGCACAGTTCTTTGAAGACATCAAATGCATCTGACTTTTCTCTGATGAAGCTTATCCAAGTGTATCTGGAATGGTCATTAACAACCACATAGACATACCTCTTTCCACCCAGACTTTCAACATGCATAGGTCCCATTAAGTCCATGTGCAAAAGTTCCAGAGTTTTGGATGTTGTAGGATGTCCCAGCTTAGGATGTGACATCTTGGTTTGCTTGCCAACCTGGCATTCTCCACAGACTCTTCCTTCATCAATAAGCAGCTTTGGGATTCCTCTAACTGCTTCCTTGGATATGATCTTTTTCATTCCCCTTAAATGGAGATGACCAAGACGTCTATGCCACATCTTCACCTCCTGTTCTTCCTTGGCTGAGGAGCAAGTTGTGGAGTAGTTTGAGACTTTAGGTTCCCACAGATAACAGTTATCTTTGGATCTGGATCCTCTCATAACTTCCTGATTATCTCCATTCGTCACAACACATAGCTCCTTAGTGAACTGAACATAGAACCCTTGATCACACAGATGGCTTATGCTGATGAGATTAGCAGTTAGTCCTTTTACTAACAACACATTATTCAGTTCTGGAACTCCAGAGCTGTCCAGCTTACCCACACCTTTAATTTTTCCTTTAGCACCATCACCAAAGGTCACATAACTGGTAGTGTGAGGTTGTATATACACCAATAAATTCTCCATACCAGTCATATGTTTTGAGCAGCCACTATCAAAGTACCAGTCTTCTCTGGTAGATGCCCTTATAGCTGTGTGAGCTAACCTAGCAAAACATTGTCGTTTTTTGATGGGGGCATTATGCTTATATGCCTTATGCTTAGGTTTGACAAGAGGGGTTTGGTTAGGATAACCATGCAGCCTGTAGCAGAAGGCCTTTATATGACCAAACCTACCACAATAGTGACATCTCCATCTCTGAAATTTCTTCTTCTGATGGTTACTCATCCTGGTTCCCTGATGTTGAGACATTGGGTGTGACTTCTGCTTGAATTTTAGAACTTTAGCCTTTGAGCGTTTGAGTTCAGTTGGGGATTTCTTCACAAAGCCTAAACCAGCCATGGTTCCTGACTTTTGTCCCACCTTTAGGATCTCTTCCAAAGTGTTCGTTCCTTTATTTAGCATTCTGATGGATTTTGTCATTTGATCTAGCTTGGAGGTCAGCAAGGTTATCTCACCATTTAGACCATCTATGACTGTCAGATGCTTCTGTTTCTCATCCTCTAGCTCCTTGATGAGTTTCTTCTGCTTTTCTCCTTGTACACGCACTTATGCACTTTTGACACATAGCTCTTTATATGATGCAGCAAGTCCATCAAAGGTCAGTTCATCTCCACTTGAGTCATCATCAGTGGCACAAACACTAGTTAGTGCAGTGACATGTTCAACAGATTCTCCTTCAGATTCACTCTCAGAATCTCCTTCAGACCATGTGACAGATAGCCCATTATTTTGCATCTTGAGGTAAGTAGGACATTCAACTCTAACGTGTCCAAAACCTTCACATCCATGACACTGGATTCCCTTGCCTTGGTTGAACTTTTCTTCAGAAGTTGATCTTTTCCTGATGTCAGACGAGATGTTCTTGATATTTGGTCTACCTTTTTGATCAATCTTCTTTATGAACTTGTTGAACTGTCTCCCAAGCATGGCTATGGCTTCTGATATTCTTTCATCACCTCCAGTACTTCCTGCTTCTGAATCCTCTTCAGTATTTGATACAAAAGCTACGCTTTTGTTCTTCTTTTCAACATTCTCACACAAGCCCATTTCAAAAGTTTGGAGAGACCCAATAAGCTCATCAACCTTCATATTGCAGATATCTTGAGCCTCTTCTATAGCGGTGACCTTCATGGAAAATCTCTTAGGTAATGACCTGAGAATCTTTCTTACAAGTTTCTCTTCAGCCATTTTCTCACCTAAGCCACCAGAAGTGTTGGCAATTTCAAGAATATTCATGTGGAAGTCATGAATAGTCTCATCCTCTTTCATCCTCAGATTTTCAAACTTGGTGGTCAGCATCTGAAGTTTAGACATCCTCACCTTGGAAGTACCTTCATGAGTTATCTTGAGGGTATCCCAAACTTCTTTAGCCAGCTCACAGTGATGCACCAGTCTGAAGATGTTCTTACTTATTCCATTGAATAGTGCATTCAAGGCCTTTGAGTTTCCAAGGGCTAAAGCCTCTTGCTCCTTGTCCCACTCTTCTTCTGGAATTTGCATAGTGATTCCATCCTTACCTGTCTTCGTTGGATATTCCCATCCTTTGTTGACAGCTCTCCAGACTTTGCTATCTAGAGACCTCAAGAAGGCTATCATACGAGGCTTCCAGTCATCATAGTTAGAACCATCCAGCATGGGTGGTCTATTTGAGTATCCTACATCCTTGTCCATGGTACTAGAAAGTAACTTCCCTATATCTCACCCAGAAATTAACAGGCAGGGTGCCTGCTCTGATGCCAATTGAAATTCTAGTTAACAGACTTTCGATGTCACACGGGAGGCTATGACATCCAATTCTGCACAGACAAGAATTATGCCGAACTTAAAAATAAAGTGCAGTAAATAACACAAGGAATTGTTTACCTAGTTCGGTGTCACACGCACCTACGTCTGGGGGCTACCAAGCCAGGACGAAGATCCACTATTAGTAGTATTAATTCAGACCTTAAACCAACTGTTTAATCCTATCACTTAATACCTACCCAATGCAATTTCAATCTTACACTAAGATCAGAGTTCCTACTCACTCCCCCCTCAATCACCTCAGTGATTACAACCTTTAATTAAGTTTAAAGATAATAGTGAAGTCACACTTTAAACAACTCTTGATTGTGCTTAACAGCTTTAATCAAGATACACAGCACTCACGCTTAAAAGCTTAGAGTGACACAACACCTACAACTCAATGAACACTCTAGTCCAATGCAATCATCTAGGTGATAATTGCTTGGCTCACAAGATACACCTAATACAAGACACACAAAAATACAACAGTGAAGTATGATGGAACAATAAAATCTTCACGCCTAAAAATCCCCGAGTTCTGAATGAAGGATTGCCATCCTTTTATATTGCAGCACTTGGGCCTTGTACTTGTATTTCCTAAAATTAAGGTCAAGCAAGTTAACCTAATTTCCACATATTAGGGTACTAACAAATAGGCTATTTGTTAGGTTCATTAATTGTAGCTCAGTTGTTAAATTCCTAGATTTTAGCTCAGCTGTTGGATTCCTGAAAAATAGCCAGAGAAAAATACTGAAACAGAAAAACTAACCATCCTACAATTTAGCATATGCTGTCAGGAATGAATGTCACAACATTCAGTTTGACGTCCAGAACATAGACCATATGCTAAGTCTGTTATTTTTCTGAAAATAGACTGTACAAAATGTTGTACTATAAAAGACCAACCAGTCTATACTTTAGTATCAGCTTACAGTAATAAATGTCAAAACATCCAATTTGACATTTACAGAATGGGCCTTATGCCAGGTCTGTTATCCTCCTGAAGAACAGACTAAGATACATACTGAACTGTAGCAGAAAACCAACCTGCCTATTATTCAGTATATGCTGTCAATGATGAATGTCATAACATCCAGTTTGACATTCAGACAGTAGGCCTTATGCCAGGTCTGTTATTCCCTTGATAAACAGACTGAAATTAAATACTGAGTTATAGCAGACAACCAACTGTTCTACACCTCAGTATCTGCTGTCAGGGATGAATATCATTACATCTAGTTTGACATTCAGTAAATCCTGTATTAGCTAAACCTGCAGCATACTACTCAAGTATGTCATGACATCAGTCAAGACATCAGAGTACAGTTAGATGTTCTAACACAAAATGCAACCAATCAAACATCTCCAAAGCATTCATGACATCAGTCAAGACATTAGAGTCCAGCTAGTGTTTTAACATAAAATGCAGCCAATCAAACATCTACAGATTTGAATCACATTTTGCACATGATTCGAATCATCAAAATCTAGGCCACCTCTGCCACAATTGATTTAAAACACACATTATACCTGATTCGAATCAGGCAATTTTTCCACACTTTCTTAGTTGGCTCAGTCTGTTGGATTCGAATAAAATTTAACACATGATTCGAATCAAGGGGTGTTTGATTTGAATCACATTTTCCTCTTGATTCGAATCAACTGAAAAATGGGTCAAAACTCTGTTTTTCTTTTATTCCACATCACTTGTTCATTTGATCTAAATCATGAAATGCTCTTGATTCGAATCTAACTAATTTTTTCAACCATTTTCAGTGATTAATCTCAAGCACATATGAAACATTTTTGTCATTGTTTATGACATAACATTAAATCACAACGAATCACAGTGCATCATAATCAACATTATGATTATGTGAAAAAGTAATTTCCTCTATTTTGAAAGTTCAAAGTTCTTGCAACGAAATTCTTGCATCTTCAACCTCAATTCAATTCAGATCTTAATAACGATATATTTGTAATTAATTGAAGGAGACGTGTTCTTGAAAATAATTATTCTTGAATTTTTGGTTGAGTTTTTCAGGTTGTTTACAAGATTGAGGTGATTGCCAATGGTTATGAAAAATTCCATTGAAAATAAGTAGGTTATTCTTTCTAGAATTTCCTTAGTGGTGTCTGTGTGAAAGGCTATGAAGAAAGTGGAGTTCTTCTCAAATCTTTGAATAATTCATCGCTCAAGGAATCAATAGGATCAAGGGTTGATTGCTACACGTGAAGGCTTTGAGAAGATTGGTGATATTGAAAGATTAAAGAAACTTTAATCGATTAAAGATTACGTAGAAGAGTTTGGCATTATGCTATATACAAGTCAAGATCCAAATAGAAGATTTTAATTTTCTCAGTTGTATTGTGGATTGGTGATTTTATGAACTATTTCAAATATTTGTCAAATAAAAAGGAACAATATGGGTTTCAATAGGAAACCACTGAAGAGTGCACATAGGAAGAATGAGGATGAACGATGAAAAATTCTCTCTCTCTCTCTCTCTCTCTCTCTCTCTCTCTCTCTTCTCTCTCTCTCTCTCCTCTCTCTCTCTCTCTCTCTCTCTCTCTCTCTCTCCTCTCTCTCTCTCTCTCTCTCTCTCTCTCCTCTCTCTCTCTCTCTCTCTCTCTCTCTCTCTCTCTCTCCTCTCTCTCTCTCTCTCTCTCTTCTCTCTCTCTCTCTTCTCTCTCTCTCTCTCTCCTAAATTTCATAGTATTTGCATGCTTAGGTCTTTCAATTATAGTGTAGTTTATCGTTTACTCAAATGATAGTGATTTATTACGTAAGCATTAGGTTTTGTTGGAATGGATACCTTATTGAGTTGAATTGGTGATTAATATCCTAATAAACAACTAATGTTAGAATTCTCTATCTTGAATCATTGTATAAACACACTGTAATACCCCAATTTTGACCCTAAGATCCCTCATGCTATCTCATCATACACATTAGCATTAGGATCATACCTTGGCATCCTCCTTACCCCTTGTCCATTGGGTTTGTTTTGGGAGAGATCACCAAGAACTATGTGATTGTGTCATACTTTGTATTTTATCATCTTTACTAACCAAAATACCAAAAATCACCTTTGATCTATCAAGCACACATCTAGGGTTTAAGACCCTCATTACTAAGAGCTCAACCAAGAAATGATCCACAATGGCTCTAAGGCATCATGTATGAGTCCTTTTGATCTTCACATGTTATTTTGATCAAGAATTCTTCAAGAGTTTGGAATTGGTTTGCCTTGGAAACCCTAGTTCATCTGGGCATCTTGAGTAACTTCTTCAACAAGCTTCTTCACAAATTGATCAAATACTTTAAGGGACACTTCAAATTCATCATATTATGCATATATGATCTCTCATGGGTCACAAAAGTCAAGAGAAATGCAAGTTAGCAAGTTGGTTGATGGTAGTTGACTAGAGGAATTCATCTAATCAAAACTAGGGTCCCCTATACCTTATCTCCTACAATTTTCATCATATGAAAATCATTCCAAGATAAATGTTACCCTAAATGACATTACAAACAACTTTCATGTTAAGGTCTAGATCTAGTTTTGCTTTGAAAGACATTTTTTATGTTGAAAGATTATAGGTCATTTTGTCTAAACCCTAATTTGGAGGTCAACTTCCTAAGGCCATAACCTGCTCAGTTTTTATGAGATGAAAGATTTACAAGTTGCACAATCAAATTCAAGGTGTCTACTTCAACTTTGATGTTTGGAGGAAGATATAATTCAACTTTTATGAGCATGTGATATAAGGATACATTATATGTCATTTTGGACCAATGCCATTGAACAAGTGATTTTCCCCAACTTCAAAAATGCATAACTCATTCATCCCAAATCCAAATGAGGTCAAACGTGTGATTGTTTTGAATTATTTTTAAATATCTACAACTTTGATGAATATACGTTTCTCATTTGAAGCTCACATAAAAAGTTAGCTAAGGTGGAATAAGTGAATATATGACTTGACACGTAGAAAAATTTGTGATTTGTTAAAATTTCCAAACTTCCACCGCAAAATTCATCATGATACAAGCTTAAAATGGAAAAGTGTTCAACATAAGAGTTGTTCCTATTGACCTAAATTTTCCAAAGAGTTCAATTTCATCCATTTTGGACAAGGTTTGAGTGGTATGTGCATGGCTTGAACAGGGCATCATCATTTGGCAAAGATCAAACTTCAAACAGTTGTACACTTTTGCCTTGCATTCCAATTCACTTTCAGACTCAATTACAATTGATTATGGACTTAATTGAGTGTATTCATGGGCCTGTAATGCCCATGCAAGCATGCATCATCCATTTCTAAATTTGGAATTTCAAATTCAAGGTGCAAATATCACTTGCTACAGTTATAAATAAGAGCCTCTAGCATCAGAATTGGGGACCCTTGCGCGCCAGCCTTAATCCAAGACCTCTAACCCTCACATTTGAAAGGAGAAACCTGAGAATTTTATTTGAAACTTGAGTTTGAATCTCACTGTTTTGAGATTCAAAACTCCAGGGATCCAAAGCTTTTGTTCAATTCTAAACCACTTCTGCAAGCTTCCGGAGTAAGATCAAACAAGAATTAAAGCAAGAGAGATCGAGTTCTACACAACATTAAAGGTATTTTCCAGATTTTTTCTTCTCTTCGATTCTCTCTCAATTCTCATCAATTCTCTTGGATCCTTGGTTTTCTGAAGTCCTATCAATGTAGGCAAGAAGATTGAGTTTCTTTGAGGTCAAATCGAAGCAACTCAGTTCATGTACCTCAAATTTCAACTCCATGTATCTCTCAATATACTTGGAGTTAGGATGAATTGAGGTCAGATTCGTGATCAGTACCATTTTTACTTTAAAATCATGTCCTTCTTTTTCATTTTGTGATGGGTGATGAGTGAACCAGTCCGGCCAGGGTCGCTTGAGAATGTGACCGGCGTTTTGCTCCGGTGATGCGCTGGAACGGTTCAGAGCCACATGATCATTCCATTTTGTTTTAATCATAGACGTTGGTTCTGAATACCATTGGTGTGACGCGCTGACTCGTGTACATGGTGGAACGCGCGTTTTCATCCACTTGATCTGCCACCTCAATTAATGAGGGAGATCAAGTGGTCCACGTTTTTTCTGATTATTTGAATTTCATTTTATTTGCTTTATTTTCATTAATTCATATTAAATTTAATATTGATCCAAAAAATATGAGAGTTTCACCAAAAAAATTTAAATAAAATACTCTTCCATTTTCTGAATTAAAATTATTTTTTGGATTATTATTAATATTTTTCATGATTTAATTGATTTTGTGAATATTTTTAATTGTTTAAAAATACTTTTAAGTTTCCAAAAATTATGAAATTTTTTCTCCAAGGTCATTTGACCTTGTTTGACCTATGATAAATCTCATGGCCATTTATTTGGTGTTTTGATGAGGTTTTAGGAAATTGACCAACCATAATTTAATTTAATGCATATTTTTATTATTTTTAATTGTTTAAATGCCAAATTAATTGTGTATAGCCATTTTAATTGACTTTGTGGGTTTGACTTGTGTTGCTGGGCCTTGGTCAAGATTGATTTTGTAAGACCCCAATTTTGACCCTAAGATCCCTCATGTTATCCTCATCATATGCATTGTCATTGAGATCATACATTGGCATCCTCCTCAGCCTTTTATTCATTGGGTTTGTTTTAGGAGAGATCACCAAGCACCATGTGATTATATCATACTTGTTATTTTATTATTTCTACTAACCAAAATGCCAAAAATATGTCTTGCATTTGTCTAACTCTTTTGTAGGTAGGGCACATGATCGCCTTTGATCTATCAAGTCCACATCTAGGGTTTAAGACCCTCATTGTTAAGAGCTCAACCAAGGAATGATCCATAATGGCTCTAGGCATCATATGTGATCTCCCATGAGTCCAAAAAGTCAAGAGAATTGCAAGTTAGCAAGGTGGTTGACCAGACGAATTCATCTGATCAAAACTGGGTTCCCTAGACCCAATCTCCTACAATTTTCATCATATGAAAATGATTCCAAGAGAAACGTTACTCTAAATGACATTCCAAGCAACGTTCATGTTTAGGTCTAGAGTTAGTTTTGCTTGGAAAGTCATATTTTATATTGAAAGATTATAGGTCATTTTGTCTAAACCCTAATTTGAAAGTCAACTTCCCAAGGCCACAACTTGCTCAATTTTTATGAGATGAAAGATTTACAAGTTTCACAATCAAATTCAAGGTGTCTAATTCAACTTTGATGTTTGGAGTAAGAGCTAAATCAACTTTTATGAGCATGTGATATGAGGATACATTATAGGTCATTTTGGACCAATACCATTGAACAAGTGATTTTCCTCAACTTCAAAAATGCATAAATCATTCATCCCAAATCCAAATGAGGTCAAATTTGTGACCATTTTGATTTTTTTTTAAATAGATACAACTTTGATGAAGACACTTTTCTCATTTGGAACTCACATAAAAAGTTAGCCAAGGTTGAATAATTGAACATATGGCTTAACACTTAGAAAATATTTTGACATGTTGAAATTTCCAAACTTACACCTCAAAATTCATCATGATACAAGCTTGAAATGGAAAAGTGTTTAATATAATAGTTGCTACCCTTGATCTAACCTTTCCAAATAGTCCAAATTCATTCATTTTTGACAAGGTTTGAGGGGTCTGCGCATGGCCTGAACATGGTTGTATCAGTTGGCAAGAATCATTCTTCAAACATCAATACATTTTTGCCTTACATCTCAATTCTCATTAAGACTCAACCTCACTTACATTTGGACCTAATTTTGTTGCTTCATGGGCCTGTACATGCCCATGCAAGTGCACACTTCACATTGCCAAATTTGGAAGAATTTTCAAAGGTGCAAATTGTAGCGGTAAATTCATGATCATCAAGCTATGGATAAGATAGACATCAAATAAACAAGAGTCGCCACCGCGCTTTTATTATTTCCAAGGGAAAAGGGAAAAGTATGAACAAAACCAAAAAATAAGAAGTTTTCAAATCAAAATTAATAAAATGCCAGAGATTACAGGTAAGGGGGTTGGTTACATACAGGGAAGGTGTTAGCACCCAAAGTGTCTTAGGTACTCCTAGGGAGCCATTTCTTGTGTGCATATGTGTTTTTGTACAAATGATGTTTGCAAACAAATAGAATGGGGGGATGATAAAATAATTCATTAATTATATTTTTGTGTTTGACAAGACCTTCGGACTTGTGCCCACGTACCAACATAAAAATGAGGGATCAAAACCTCGTAGTTCGTGGTATCAATTTCAAAATGGATGCATTGCTTTTAACAAAAAAATTAAGTTTGAAAGGCACAAAGGCCTAAAAATGGTTTGAGTGAGTTAGTTATTTTTGGATTTTGAAAATTTTAAGTCAAGTATAATTAAGTTTCTTTACAAGTTTGATTAAGAAAATAAGTTTGAAAATGCAATGGCATAAGGCCAAAGTTTCTAATTTGCAATATGGTCAAAGTTAAGAAAAACAGACACAAACAAAGAAGATTTTTAAAAGGAGGGAGAGATTTTAAAATTAAATAAGTGGGGAGGAGATGAAGAGACTAATCCTAAGCATAAATTTAAAAGTTGAGAGTTGAAAAGATCTGACCAATGGGCTGCAATCCAATAGACAAGAATGTCATATAAAAACCTAAAATTCCCTTGGAATTTAAAATCAAGCAACAAACAATGCATAATACCACAACTTGAAGAGCAAGACATCAAATAAAGATAGCCACATCCAAGCTTAGCAACTCCATGATCTTCTTCAAATTTGCCCATGTAGCAGATGAATTCCAAGGTGGCACAAATTATAAGTTCAAAATAACAGTTTCACAATGATCATGTTGTAGATAAACTCAAATGGATCTTTAATGATGTATCAGATGAAGTTTCAAATCACAAGCATTTGGTTTCATCAAAGTTGGCATTGGCCAAGTCCTTTGCATAAGGAGTGTTGCCTAAATTCTAATTCCAATTGTCTCAAATCAAACCAACAGTCCACACAAGATATTTTTTAGGGTTTTTGTTCTTATTATGTACATTAATGGTCAAAGACCACACAAACAAACACAATATACATAAACAAAATATATCAAAAAATATGGTCCAGATGAACAAAGTGAAAATGACATTAACATAAACAATTAGAATGGTATGAATAATGGCAAATGAATAAAGCTTGAAAAATAAAGTGCATTAAAGATAAATGGCTTGAATTTAAATGTTAGTTGTTCATGAGTTAGAAGTTAGTATTGTTTTTTCTTTTGCTTTTTCTTTTTTGTTTAAGTCATTCTTTGGAGAACACTCAACCCACTTATCACAAGCATGGATCCTTGAACCAAGACATCTTCCAAAGGAAGGAAAAAGGCCAAGTTTCCACACAATACCATGAAATAGGGGAGACTTACAATCTCACTAACTAGAATACTATGCCTTTTGTGTCAAAATTTAGCGCTATGTTAAGCAATCGTAATTGGACTTATGTAGAAGTCATAACTATTTGAGGTCGGGCAATAGAATTTTGGTGTTAATGCATGTTAGAGACATAGTATGATGAACTATGCTTATGAAACATACCCACACCAAAAAGAATATGAAATATGGGGGACCTAATCTCATCCATACTTATGTTGATTTTACAATCAACTAGCCTTAGGATATATAGATATCATAGGTCCATGACATGAATGTATAAAGAAGGGGAATGAGATGAAGAGGGAGGGGGAATGAATCAAACACAAATTGGACAAAGGAGAACTTTTACCAAGTTAAGATCATTCATTCATTTTAGGAGATTGAATGTACATTCCATCAATCCCCTAAATCTAATGATCTTAACCTAACAAAGTCAAATCAAACAAAATCAAAGAAATGATGCTTGTATTTCTCCTGTTTTAACTGTGTAAAAATGTCATATGGCTAAGAAATGTAAGAGCATACCAAAACCCAGTGTTACCCGTAATACACATGTTAACATGACTGATGAATAATTTATTTTTATGATAACTAAAATCAACATTGTTGGTGGAGCTGATGGTTGGTGGGTAGACATTAGCGATGTTGGGTGTGAATATGGAAGTAAAAAAATTGTCTAGAGGGGGGTGAATAGACCCAAATTAAAAAATTCAACTATCATTTTCCAAAATTATAGTGTTTTCAAAAATGAGTTGCGAGCGAAAGGTTTGAAGAAAAAATGAAAATTATACAGTTGAATATGATCAAGCTAACACAATTTGTTTCACAAATATCCAAGATTATAAAGATGAAACATTTGGTATGAATTGATTCAATTTGTGTGGTCACAAGAACTGTACATAATTGATTCAATGTGTAGAACCCTAAATTCAATTCCTTTTCAGATTTATCAATTACAAGACTAGCTTGACTAGATGTCCAATTCCAACAAAACCTAAGCATTACATAATTAATCGCTATCAAGGATAAAATGATATAATACAAAGGAATTGAAAAACCTAGCATGTAATCACTACCAATTTAAATGCAAAAGCAAGAGTTAGAGAGATGACACTGAGATTTATAGTGCTTTGGCGTTCGTCTTCGCTTGGCCTACGTGCACTCTTTGATGGTTTCCCATTGGAACCTGCATAGTTCATTGTTATTTGAAAAATACTTCCAAAAGTTCATACAATCACCAATCTACAATACAACTGAGAAAATAAATTTCCTAATATGGATCTTGACATGTATACAACAAACTTACCAAACTCTTCTACATAATCTTTACTCGAATACGTTTCTTGAATCTTCTAATTACACCAATTCTACTCCAAGCCTTCGTGTGTAGCTATCAACCCCTTAATCATACTAATTACTTGAGCGGTAAAATTTTCCAATGATCCGAGAAGAACTTTGCCTTATCTATAGCCTTCCACAGAGTTACTGCTAAGACAATGTTAGAAAGAAGAACCCACTACTTTTCAATTGAATTTGTCACCACCATTGACTATACCTCAATATTTCTAACAACCTTAAAACTCAAGATCTCCAAGAACGGTTAGTTTCAAATATGCGCCTCCTTCAATCAATCCTAGAACTCTCGTTATCAAGATCTAAACTCAATTAAAGTTGAAGATGTGATAAATTCGTTGCGAGACTTTGAATGCTCAAAATAGAGAAAATTGTTTTTCACACAAATACACACTGAAAAATCTTAACATAATGATTGATGTTATATGAAGAATGATGATAAAAATGATTTATATGTGCTTGAGATAAAACATACAATGGTTGAAAAAAGGTGGTTAGATTTAACTCAAGAAAAATATGATTTAGATCAAATGAGAAAAATGAGGTGGAATGAAAGAAATAACTAATTTCTGAAAAAGATGAACTTGTTTCGGATCTGAGAAAATGTGATTCGAATCAAATGCCTCATGATTCAAATCAAGCATAAAATTTGATTTGGATCAAATGAAACAAAATAGGATAAGGTTTTTAGGCAAAAGGATTTGATTTGAATCATGTTCAAAAATTGATTCAAATCAAATCAAACAAAATCAAACATGAATTTTTAAAACTGAAATTCATTCGAATATTTAATTTGAATCAAACTAGACAAATTCAGTTCCTAGGAAAATGATCAGGATCAAATTGCTGAGTTTAGCTACTGTGCAATTTGATCAGGATGAAAAATTCAGTGTAAAACTGAATGATTCGAATCAATCTTGTAAAATCTCAAAATTTCATATTTTCAAAAGCATTTTGAGATTTTACCTTCGAATCAACTTTGACCAACAACACAAAATAATTTCATTCCACTAACATATGCTATTGATCAAAGAACGTTTAGATCAAGATCACATCTAACCAAAGTTTTATGCATGCTAAGAATGAATCAAATCAAACTTGATTCAGATAAATGCAAACATAAAGGAGACTTAATGAATCGAAATAAAAACATGGATGAAAGCGATAAGAAAAGAAGCAAAATAACTGAATAGTAGGGACATGCAACTACATGTGCCTATTGTCATGTCTATTATTATCGTGCAATGTTCAAAACATACATGAATGCTCATGATAAGAAAGTGTTGTTGGGAGATGATCTCACCACTAATGTATATGGTATTGGAGACATGGAGTTGAATTTAACCATCAGAAAGACTTTAATGTTAAAGGATGTCATACATACTCAAGATATTAGAAAGAATCATGTTTCTGGTTTTCTTTTGAATAAGGTAGTGATTAGTCTGTCTAATGGGGCAGATTTGTGCACCATCACTAAGAATGGTATTTTTGTTGAGAAAGGGTATAATGCTGATGGCATGTTTAAGCTGAATAATGAAATGAATAAGATGTATCCTTATGTTTACTCTTTGTGTGATTTTAATGTTTATCATACTAGACTTTGACATGTCAATAAGCACATTATTTCTAATTTAATTAGCATAGGTTTAATTCCAAAGTTAAACATCGATGACTTAGAAAAATATGAATTTTATAGTCAAGATAAAATAACTAAGACTTCACATAAATAAATAATAAGAGAATCTAAACAATTTGATCTAATACATTATGATATACTAGTATGTGAACTTGATGGGACTTGCTAAAAATAGTCAACATTATTTCATCACTTTTATTGATGGTTACTATAATTATACTCGTGAATACTTAATCAAGAATAAAGTGAAACACTTGATATGTTTAAGATTGTGGTATTTGGATCGAACTCTAGCATCTACAAGGTTATCTCCATGGTTCGACATCAATCGGAGATGTGCATGTCATAGTCTAAATCTGTTCTTGCATGCAGAAGTATATGTTGGCTTGTTGTTTAAGTTAACATTCCAAATTAGGCGAGTCAGTTGGGACAATTTTTTAGTATGTTTGTTGAAATCTAATGTTTAGTTTTCTTATAAATACATTATAGTCACCACCTCTCCATCAATCCTTGATAATCTTGTTCAGGTGGAGAAATTGGTGTGGTTGAGACTCAATTGTAAATATTGTTCCCTAGTGTGTAACTGAATAAAGAATCCAGTTTTTAACCACTTTGAGTTGTCTTTCTTTTATCTTATCTCTTTTCTTTTCCTTTGTGGTTTTATTGTTGATCAAGAAACTGATCATACTTTATTTTATAGGCATCACTTTCATAAAAAATTGGTGCGATGAGCATGGAGGAGAATATTTTGTCAACAAAGTATGAGATTGGGAAGTTCACTGGTGTGAATGATTTTGGTTTGTGGCGCTTAAAGATGCAAGCCCTATTGGTTTAACAAGGTTTGTTAGAAGTGTTGAAAGGATCGGACAAGAAGGATGTTTCCCTAACGGAGAAGTAAAAGACGAAGATGATCGAGAAAGCCCATAATTCCATAATATTGAGCCTTTGTGATAAGATTCTCCAGTAGGTCTCGAAGGAGAAGACAATAACAGGTGTGTGAAGTAAACTCAAGGGTTTGTATATGACCAAACCTATCGTCAATCGTCTCTACCTGAAGCAAGCTTTGTATTCATTTAAGATGAGTGAAGATAAAGTCTTATCTAAGTAGATGGATATGTTCAACAAGTTTAGTCTTGATCTTGAGAATATCGAGGTCAAGATTGATGATGAAGATCAAATGTTGTTGTTGTGTGTTTTACCTAAGTCTCATGCTAATTTTAAAAAATATCTTATATGGAAGAGATTTTTTGAACTTTGAAGAAGTTCAATCAACCTTGTACTCTAAGAATTTGAACAAACGAAATAAGCACAAGCCATCGTTTGTTGGTGAAGGATTGTCCATAAAAGGAAAAATCTTAAAGAAAGATGGTAGGTTTGGGGAGAAGAATGGTAAAGTTCTATAGAATTATTATGGTGGTAATGATCCTGCTATTAGGTGTTATCATTGTAGGAATGAGGATTACACAATAAAGGTGTGCCCTGAATGCCTAAATAATCATGGTGGAAAGGATAATGGTAATGCTCCCATTATGCAAGATAATTATGAATCATTTGATGTCCTAATGATTTCAAGAAACGACTCTAGCAAAGAATGGATTATGGATTCATGTTGCATTTGACACATGATTTCAAACAAAGATGTGTTTGAGGAATTACGTGTTCAAGATGGTAGATCATTGTTGCTGGGAAACAACAAAGCCTGCAAAGTTACAGGTATTAGATCTGTAGGATTCAAGCTCCATGATGAATCAATAAGGATATTGACTGATGTCAGGTATGTACCTGATCTTAAGAGAATTTTGATTTCTCTTGGTGAATTCGGAAAGAAAGGATATGTTTTTAAAGGAGAGCAAAACATCGCAAGGGTAATGAAGGGGTCGAAGGAAGTCTTGAGAGGCATCAAAAGGAAATGCATGTATACCCTTGAGGTTGAGGTTGTAAGTGGTTCAGCATATGTGGCATCCACAAAACCTGTGTCGAAGACTGAATTATGGCTCAAAAGACTTGGACATGTTAGTGAAAGAGGCCTAGTCGAATTTTCGAAACAAATCTGCTATGTGGTGACAAGGTCGAAAAACTGGAGTTTTGTGAACCTTGTGTATTTGGTAAATCTTATAGAGTGAAGTTTAACAAAGGTAAACAAAGAATACATGGATCCCTTTATTATATCCATGTTGATCATTGGGGGCCTGTAAGAAATACTTCACACTCAGGTGCAAGATATTTTCTATCCATAGTTGATGATTACTGACGAAAGTTATGGGTATTAATTTAGAAAGCTAAGGATGAAAATTTTGAAAATTTCAAAAGTCAGAAGACTTTGGTCGAAAACCAAATTAGCTGGAAGGTCAAGAGGTTGAGGACCAACAATGGTCTTGAATTTTTCAATGAGGATTTTGACAAATATTGTATTGCTTATAGTATTGTAAGGCATAGAACTACTGCAAGTGCTCCCCCAAAAAATGGTTTGGCTGAATGGTTTAATCAAACCATTCTGGAAAGAGTGATGTGTATGTTGGTTAGTGCATGATTAAAGAAGTTTTTTAGGCTAAGGTAGTCAGGACTATAACTTACCTGATAAATAGGTGTCCATCAACTTCCTTGGTGATGAAAACACCTAAAGAAGTTTGGTCGAAACATTCATCTAATCTAGACAGACTTAGAGTATTTGGTTGTGTAGCATATGCTCAGGCAAGACAAAATCGAACATAGAGCTATGAGATGTATGTTTCTTTGATACCATGAAAGAGTCAAATATTATAGGGTGTGGTGCCTATAGCCAAGTCACATGAAGTGTATCACAAGTCGAGATGTAGTTTTTAATGAAGCAAAAATAGCATTCAAGAAAACTAATGATGTTGGTAAAAATGCAAAGATCTATGGAGAAGTACTGAAATAAGAAGAGATTCTTGTTGAGGTGGAACACAATGATGCTGAATTGCATAACCCAGATGAAGTCAAAGAGTAAGAACAAGTTTCTGATAAAGAAGAGGAGACTAATAATTACTATATGCTGGCAAGAGACATGTCAAGAAGAGTCATCAAGCCAACTCAGATACTTGGCTATGCAGATCTCATAGTTTTTGCCTTGATTTCTACAAGTGAGGTCCTTGATGAAGAACCTAAAGATTACAAGGAAGCTGTGAGGAGTCGAAATAAGACTGAATGAATGAAATCCATGGATGATAAGATGAAATCTCTTCATGATAATAACACTTAGGATTTGATTAAGAAACCTGCAAGGGCCAGGTTAGTCAATTGTAAGTGGATTTTCAAGGTTAAGGAAGGAATCAAATGAGTGATTTTAAAGCAATTCAAGGCAACGTTGGTTGCTAGGGTTCACTAAAAAAGAAGGTATCGACTTTAATGATGTGTTCTCACCTGTTGTAAAGCACACATCCATTAGAATGTTGTTATCCATGGTGGCAAAGTTTGACCTAGAACTTGAACAAATGGATATGAAGACTGCCTTCCTGTATGGTGATATAGATGAAAAAAATCCTAATGAGGAAACCTGAAGGGTGTGTAGAAAAGTGAAATGAAGATTATGTATGTAAGTTGAATATACCATTACATGGCCTGAAACAATCTCCTCGACAATGGAATAGAAGATTCGACAAGTTCATGGCACACATAGGTTTCACTAGGAGCTAGTTCGACCTCTGTGTTTACTTTAGATTTCAACATGGAAAGTCACTTGTTATTTTGTTGCTTTATATGGATGAAATCCTCATAGCAAGAAACAATGTCGAAGATGTTATAAAGGTGAAGGTTGAAATTGATAAGGAGTTCGACATGAAGGATCTGGGATCTGTCTCTAGGATTCTTGGGATTGACATCCAGAAAGATAGAAAACAATCGAGATTATGCTTATCTCAAGAGAGTAACCTAATGAAGATTCTCGATAAGTTTGGTATGTCAAATTCAAATCCTATTGTAACACCTAATAATCCTCAATTCAAGCTAAGTACGACTCAAACTCCTAGTACTAAAGTCGAAAGGGCCTATATCAATAGCATTTTATATTCTGTTATAATAGGTTCTCTGATGTATGTTATGGTCTATATGAGGCCATACATAACGTACGGAGTGAGCCTTGTAAGCATATTTATGGTCAATCCCAGGAAGGCACACTGGAAAGCTTTGAAGTGGATTCTAAGGTACATAAACGGGTCTCTTAGAAGAGTCTTGATCTATAGTGGAGCTTGTGATGGTGATAGCAAAGTTGAAATCGAATGATTTGTCGACTCTGATTATGCAGGTTGTATGAATTCCAGAAAATCTATTTCTGGATATGTGTTCAGTATGTTTGGAAAAATAATCAGTTGGAAAGCAACACTTCAAGAGGTTATTGCTTTATCAACCACTGAAGCAGAGTATATTCCTCCCACTGAATATATGAAAGAAGCATTATGGCTCAAAGGTTTTGCTAAGGAGCTGAAACTTCAAGAGTTATCACTGTTAAATGTGATAATCAAAGTTCAATACATATCTCGAAGAATTCAGCCTATCATAAGTGAACTAAGCACATCGATGTGATGCTACATTTCGCCATAGAGATGATATAGCATGGATAAGTCCAACTGACGAAGGTTTCGACGAATGACAATGTTGTTAATATGATCATCAAGACATTGCCAAGTTGCAAGTTTTTCCATTGTATGCAGTTGATAAAGTTGCACGATGAAAGCTAGTATGTTTCCTTGTTAGGTTAAAGTTTGTTCCAAGGTGGAGATTTGTGGTATTTGGATCGAACTCTAGCCTTGGCAAGGTTATCTTTATGTTTCGACAGCAGGCGAAGATATACATGCAGTAATTGAAGTTTGCTTTTGCATGCAGAAGTATATGTTAGCTTGTTGTTTAAGTTAACATGTCGAATTGAACAAGTCTACTGGGCCAATTGTTCAGTATGTTAGTTGAAGCTAGAGTTTATTTTCTTATAAATAACATAGTATTCACTACCTCCCCATCAATCCCTGATAATCATGTTCATATGGAGAAAGTGGTGTGCTTGAGATTCAACTGTAAACATTGTTCCCTAACGTGTAATTGAATCAAGAATCTAGTTTTGAGCCACTTTGAATTGTCTTTATTTTCTGTTTTCTATTTTCTTTTCCTTTGTGGTTTTCTTGTTGATCAAGAAACCGATCATACTCTATTTTTTGGGCATCACTTTCACAATAAAGGTTAATGTGAATAAAATTTAATATCAAATTACTAAGAAGATTAAGAGACTTTGTAGTGATATGAAATATGAGTATGATTCTAGTTTATTTAATGAACTTCATAAACAACATGAAACTGTACATGAAACAATTTCACTATATTCTCCTAAAATTAATGGTAAAGCGTGAAGGAAAGAATATAACTCTTATTGAACCAGTTGTTGCTATTATATTGAATTCTGGTGCTACTTTTCACTAGCGGGAGAAAATTTTATTGATTATTTGCTATGTCTTAAATAGAGTTCCCAAGTATAAAAATAAGATATCTCATTATGAGATATTTAAGAAAATACAACCAAACTTGTCTTATTTTAGATCTCGGGGTTGCTTGGATTTTGTTAGGTGATAAGTGGTTTTCGTGTCATTATTGTTAATTGCTTTCTTTTGTTATTTTATTGTTTTCGTCTAATTTATCTTTGTTTATTTTATATTTATAGTTGGTATTCTATTTTTGGTATTTTCAGGCCTAAGTAAGTGTTCTGGATGAAAGAGGAACAAAGAGGAGCGAAATGCGGGAAAAAGGAAAAAAGTCAGAATTTTGCCATGCATTTTCCAGAAGATTGCTACGGGTGGCCATAACAACTATTACGGGTCATAGCAGCCAATGCCCAACACCAATGTATTTTTCAGACACATGTTACAGACGTCCGTAGCAGATAGAAGCAATCTACTAATTATTCTTTTGTTTTTCGGCTCTCCTATTGTTGTTTGGGGATCTTTGCAATTCTTGTCTGGAATATTTTATTTTTTATGGACATTAAAGGAGATTGATTTAGTACACATTTAGAATTTTGATATAAAAACTCATGTTTTGTATGAGTTGGGATGTTTTTTATTTTTAGTTTTAACATAAAATTCTATTTATTTTAAAAAGCCTTTGTACTCAAGTCTCCATTGGAGCATATGAATATTTGTTGATTGAAGTTATTTTGTTGTCAATTAAGTTCTCTTTTATCCTTTTATCAGAATCATCAATTTATTTATATCATTTATCATGTTTGTTAATTTGATTATTGCTCTATTTGTGATGTTTCTCACCATGACTGAATAGTTCTCTAGGGACTAAGGGTCACGAGACTTACCTCATGACTATTCATATAAACTTTCACAAATTGATTACGAGAACTTTATTCACATGTTATTTTAAAGCCTGAATTTTTAAAGCCAAACCTTATAAGAAAGTAAAGAGTTTTTAAATAATGATCATACACCGAAAGGGTATGCCTCACTACCCCCGAAAGCGCGTTTTTAAACATCTAAGTACGAATCACAAAAGTGTCTGAATTCGGTTGAGAAAAATTCCATCTTTATCTATCTTTTATAATAGTGTTGGATTTCTCATAATTGAAGTTAAATATTATATGAATATGTCGGAGTAAGGATCATAAATCCTAAGTCTTATTTGTTTCATAATATTTAAGTGCTTTTTATTTTAAGTTGATTTCAATTAAGTGTTTTTTTTATTTAAGTTGTTTTATAAAATATAAACTTTCGATAGCTCTAGATTTACACCAATAAAATAGAATTAGGTAATCAATCCTTTGTTTTTTGTGGTTCTATAATATTTATATACTACTTCGCACTACAGTACACTTGTAGTGTGTCATTAGGATTATGAATCCGAAGAGAGTTAAACTAACTAGTAGAGTCTATGAATGTGTGTTCATTAGATGTACAATAAACAATAAGGCATATAAGTTTTATGATCTAAATTCTAAAGTGATCATAACATCAAATAATGTTGAATTATATGAAGACAAATTTTCTTTTAAATTGGGAAATGGTGGAGGTACTGAATCGAATCATATTCACATGATAAGAACCACTGAAAGCAATGACGAAGTAGAAAAAGAATTTTGAAGAAGTAAAAGTGTAAAAATTGCTAAATACTATGGTTCTGATTATGCGGCTTCTACAATGGAATAATATCCAACAAATGTTTAAGAAGTATTGTCATTTCTATATAAAGATTTATGGAAAAAAACTATTAACGATGAGATAAAATCTCTAGAATCTAACATGACCTGACACTTAGTATACTTGCTTCTTGGTTGCAAACCAAACGTTCGTGTAAATGAGTTTTGAAAAAGAAACTTACTTGCTTCTTGGTTGCAAACCAAACGTTCGTGTAAATGAGTTTTGAAAAAGAAACTTAAACTTGGTGGAACAATTGAAAAGTATAAGACTCGCCTTGTATCCAAAGAGTTTAGGCAAAGAGAAAATATAAATTTCTATGATACTTTTTCTCTAATCACTATAATTACATCCATTAGAATACAAATTTCAATTGTTTCTATTTATAACTTAATATTACACCAAATAAATGTTAAAAACAATATTTTTAAAAGGTGACTTAGAAGAAGAAATCTATATGAACCAATCAGATAGATTTGTGATTCATGGAAAAAAAAACAAGGGCGGTAAATTAGATAAGTCTATGTATGGTCTAAAGCAAACTCCAAAGCAATGACATGAAAAAATTGATAACTTAGTGATATCAAATGGGTACAAAGTGAATGAAAGTTACAAATGTGTTTATTACAAATATGAAAATAGAATTTGCATTATCTTATGTCTCTATGTAGACGACTTACTCATATTTGGATCAAATCTTCATGTCGTTAATGATATGAAATCATTGTTGTGTAACAGCTTTGATATGAAAGACCTGAGAGAAGTCGTTGATTCTTAGAATCAATACCACTAGATCTAAGAAGGTAATTTATTTAGAAAAATAATACTATGTTAGTAAGATCTTAAAGAAATATAATTACTTTCACTATAAACTTGCTTGCATACCATAAGGTCCTAATGTAAAATTATTTAAGAACATTGGCAATAATGTAAGACAAGGTGAGTATGTGAACATCATTGACAGTCTTATGTAGGCCACTGATTGTACAAGACCCGACATTGCATATATCGTAGGATTGGTGTGCAAGTTTACAAGTAGACTGAGTAATGAACATTGGTAAGTCGTTGAGAGAGTCATGCAATATCGTAAAAGGACCATGAATCTTGGCCTACATTATCATATATTTCCTGCAGTACTTGAAGAATACAATTATGCAAATTGAAACACATTATCTGATGATTCCAAAGCAACTAATAACTATATATTCGATATAGATAGAGTTATATCTTGAAAATTAGAGAAACATACTATCCTGGCTTAGTCCATGATGGAGTCTGAAATGATAGCATTAACAACTGCTAGTGAAGAAACAAATTGGTTAAAATACTTACTAGCTAAGACGCCTTTGTAAAAAACCCTATGACAATTGTGTTTATCCACTCGATAATATCGCGACTATTTCAAAAATTAAGAACTGTTATTATAATGATAAAAGACGTCAAATAAGGAAAAAACATAAAAAGTATCTCTAAAAGAGATGTAAGAGTGGATCATATACACACTGATGAAAACTTAGTAGATTCGTTTACAATAGGATTAGCTAGAGAGAAAGTTCATAACACATCTAAGAATATGAGATTAACGTCCATACATAATTGAGCTGCTCACGATGGTAACCAAACCTAAACGACTAAAGATCCCAAGAATCATGTTTAATGAATAATAACAAGTTGTGAGTAATATCAGATGATCATGCTAGTATAAATAAAGATAAATATCAATCATGAAACGATAAGAAGATAAGATAAAAAAAATTCTTAATAAAATATATACTTTGTATGAGTAGAGTACCTATCTACATGAGTACTCTTTATATACTCAATTGTATGACTATGGAACTTAGATAAATTCCTATTCAATTTGAGACAAAATTTCCATAATCCTCACTAAATTTGGATAGACGTGCAGGGACATTAAAACACAAAATTTTAAAATACACCTTAAAAGAAGGTTGTGTGCGGATTTGATGTCTGAGATAGAGTTCAAGACACTTGTGTCACTCTTGTTGAATCAAAATCCTACTTGCTACATAAAAGTTTAAGTCGTTGACACCTCTGTTTATGCATAATCTTTGAAGCATTTGACATTACTTCTTAAACACTTATTTAAATTCAAGTGGGAGATTATTGATAATCAAAGAATTAGTGGGGAATTGAAAGGAATTGTTGACTTTAAATTGTTAAGAAATAAGTGCAAGGATGAGCTATTGTGTGTAGAGGTGAATTTGAAAAAAATCATTAAAATCCCACACTAAAAGGATACCACACTTTATTAGTGGTTATATATGATAGTTAGTCTCTAGGAGTTATCAATTTTGTGAAAGAATAAGAATACACCATCATAAACCATCACATACATGCGTTTTCTAGTGTTGTCGCTCGTCTTTCCGACTCGGCTTATTCGATTTGGATTGAACTTACGTTTGGGCGATATATCATTTTTTAATACTCGAAATGATAAAAATTATTTTTTAATTATTGGTCACTTAACGATAACCCTGATTGTTGACTGATTTGTCTTGCCTTCTACGTTTCCACTCCCCTCACTTCTTCTCTCATTCAGGTCAGAATTTTATCTATAATAGAAATCTTCTTATCTCATTTATCCCACTCCAGATTTCATTCTAAAATCTTTCTCCTATTTTTCGTCTCCACTTCATCTTTATGTCAGAATTTTACCTATAATAGAAATCTTCTCATCTTATTTACCCCACTCCATATTTTATTTTAAAATCTTTCTCCTATTTTTCGTCTCCACTTCATCTTTATATTTTTCTTTTCTGTTTCATTTTTCAAATGTCTATTTTGCACTAAATACGACTGATATTCATCGAATATTACAGATGATATTTATATCATCATTGATTGATCTTTGTGTCATCAAATATTGTATATAAAGAACGATTATCTACCGTACAAGTAGAAATTATATAATATAAAACTAAATCGTTCTATCATGGAGGCATCGTGGTTAAATACCATCATTGATTGATCTTTGTGTCATCAAATATTGAATATAAAGAACGATTATCTACCGTACAAATAGAAATTATATAATATAAAACTAAATCGTTCTATCATGAAAGCATCATAGTTGATCGTCTGTCTGGCTTGCACCGTAAAACGTTTTACATAAAGTGATCTAGTCTCCAACTCAACTCAATATTTTCTCAGTTAATAATTTTTCAAAATAGTGAAACACGATTTTTGAATCAATTGTTATGAGAGTTAAAGAAGGCAAGGGAAAAGCTATTACAATAATCACTTAATCCATCCAGTGAGAAATCCTTCTTGCCTTCGCATTTGGAAAAATTGAGAGTAGCATAAAAAATAAGTTCGTTTCCAAAGAATATCAATCGTGGCGGCAAAAATAACACGTCAATTTTGATTCCAACACAAGCAAAGATGTTTGCTATCGACCAATTATTCATGTCTAATTGTTGGGGAAAAATACATTTAAATATTACTTTCTCTAGGCTCATATCTAAGTAATTTAAAGAAAAAACTCTAACTTCTAAAAAAGAATTTAATTGAACCATATAAAAAGTTAATTTTAACTCTTATATTTAAGACCGGGGGAGTAGTATTTAACATGTTCCAAACCTGACAGGCAAGATGGTAATCTCTACAGAAATGGAAAAGATATTCATCCTCAAGGTTGCAATCGGAGCAAGTTGCATCCAAAGCTAAGCCACAATGAATCATGAGCTATGTATCAAAGTAAAAACTCGATGCCTTTCCAAACATCTCTCCATTTCCATGTAGCGACAAAAACATGGTTGGAAGACCAATCATTAACATTAAGTAAACTCTTTTTTTCATCCAAACCTCTCTATTCCCATTTCTTACTTATACTATTCCACGAATGGGAAGCATTAGATATATCATTAACTCTATGAATTAATGATAGAGATAAGGTTGATACACATGTACTTTGTTCGGAGCACTACACCCCCAGATCCTCCTATCGAGCAAATCTAAGTCCTGTACTTCTATAACAATTTGAAATTGACATTCTTTTGTTCATAATAGACTTTTAGTTAGGGACAAAAGTAGTAGCTCATTGTCTATGAGAAACATTGTTTGTGATTTGATTAATTAGTTTTGGAATAGAAAAGCGTATTGATGATAACTCCAACTTCTTCATTTCACAAAAGAAGTTGGTATAAACAATTCCAACCAAACATGTATTGATAATAACTCCAACTTCTTCATTTCACAAAAGAAACTTGATAAGAAGGTCATAATTTCACACAAGACTCTCATTCAAGCAAAAGGAGTACATCTAAGCAAAAAGGTTCTAAAGGTTATTGCGGCCATATTGCTCGAAGTTCTAAAGTGCAAGTACATCAAAGGAAGGTTTTATCTATCACTTCACATCATTTTATTCCATTGCCAAACAAGCTGCAAACCTGTCGTCCCAAGTTCCACACCAAGCAGCACTTCAGATTAAGAGCTCTCTTTCTCATATACTTCACTGGCATGTTTCCAGTTAATAACTTTCCAAATGTTCTTCAAATAGTCTGGTCTAACATTTTTGTACTGCAATAACATAAACAAAAGCATACATAAGAAAACCCTCAGAAAACTAGTGTGCCTTTAGGAATCTCAGAAAGTGTTCTACATGTTTTCTTTTCTTTTTCTATTGAATGTCAAAGTAGTATGATACAAGCATCGACATTGATAAGAAATGTAAAATGAGAAGAATTTATTTTCAAAAAAATTGCAATCTTAAGGAATTGAAGTGTGCTGAATATGAAGTCTGATCATTTCTTTGTTGTGAAGAGGAGGTGAAAAATCTATTTTGAACCTAATATATGATGGGACATTGTGGCATCAAGAAAAAGTTGTTGAACACGGAAGGAAAGGTAAAGCACAACCAAGACTTGACCGCGGGACACTGAAAGAAGGGTAAAGCACAACCGAATCTACGTCTTCACACACAACAGAGCAGAAAAATAAAAATTCTAATGTTAGTTGTAACATATCATTGACCTGAACTCTTAACATAACAAGCTTAAGTAAACTGTTGGTAAAATATGAGAAAATTTAGCAATATTATTTTCTACTTCCATTATTCTAAATTAATGGAATTTAATTATAGAGCTCTGAAACTGCAGAGGGCATTGTGGTATCATTCCCTCTGTTTCTCTTCAGTTATTGTTTGGGTTTGCGCTAAAAGTTCATAAAGCAAGATGTCTTCACAATCACATTTTAATGCAGTATAAAAAGTCAGAAATATCAAGCAAATAAATGCTAATGAGCAGTGGAAAATACTTGAAGGCCAAATTCCATGATGAATAGTCATAGCATCTACTTAGAAGAAATAAATATTCTACCCCTTTATAGATTTTGTTAGAACTCATAAGGTCTTGATTTCACTATGTCTCCAGATACTACGTAGTATCTGCTCCATAGATAGAAACCAATTGTAAAAGTCAATTTTAGTTCCTCGTCCTTACTTTGTTTGCTTGAGACATCATGTTTGTATGTCTTCATCATATTATATGATGAGTTTATGTTTGTTTAGGTTTTCAATAGATCCGTAATGCATGTTAATGCTAGAAAAAACAGCAGACTGAAAAAGAGTGAGCGAAATTGAAATGCCTGGCTGCAGGTGTATGAAAAGAAAGAGGCAAGAAAGGAATTGGATAAAACGGATAATAACCCCCGAGGAGTCCGAGCCTCGGGAAAGACTAGTCAGTCAACATTTATTGGCTTCTCTGAGAAAATAAACAGCTTAGATATTATGTCACCATAGCAACTGCAATTATGCAGTTAAAAATGAACCACCAAGTCCAAAATTTACCTGTAAGTAGTAGGCATGTTCCCAAACATCTATACCAAGCAATGGAACCAAACTTGCTCCTTTAGTCACCAGTGGGTCCTGCAAATAAAATGACCAAACTTACATATGAAAACAAACGAACCAGAAATGATAAGTAAGCATAGAGGATAAACATTATCTACACAAGTTCAAAATAGAGAGCATGAGGGAAAGGAAAAACTGTAGACAAGTACTAATTTTTAATATCCTAAATTCCATCAATAATGCAACTTCGACGGTCAGAGTCCAAATATGAAGAAAAATGCATATAGAAAATGTTTTGGATACATATTCAATTTCAAGTCCCAACAAAGTCAAAAAAATTTAAATTAGTCCATACACCATCTTTCTTTTGAAATCGGAATCAAGTCACTGTAGTTAATAACCATTGTAACATCATCAAAATTGAACTGATATGGTGTAAGAAGAAAAAAATGCTAGACAGCTTCAGAACTCTTCCACTATAAATCGGTGATGGATTCAGAGATATAGTAGTTAAATAGACCTAGAGAGAACATGACCATGGTCACTTGAGGCTTGTTGATTATTTGGAGGTTGGGTCTAGAATAAAAAAAGTGTTGCAACTAGAGTCAAATCATAAAAAAAATAAAATGAAAAAAAATCCAGTGAACAAAGAGTTTCTATAAAGATGTGCTCAGTCACAGAAAAAAAAAACTAAAAGAAGTTAAATGAAAAAAGGAGGCAAAACCAAATTGTGGCAAATACAAAAACTTAGTTGGTGTACACAGCTATGAATTGTTTGATATTCGTAAAATACACCTCTCACCCGGAAAAACATTCTTCAGATGAAAATAGAAGAATTTATTGTGGTAGGCTACTAAACATATTTTGAAATGTGAAGTCATTCATGACCCGAACACAAATAAGAAAAAGATATAGCAAAATCAATACAAGGAGCAAAACTACATGGATTAAATATGTAATAGTAATTATAACTATAAAAATATGAAAGTCTCAAAAATCAAACCCAGGTTATGGAATCATATTATAATAATTGAGTATCTTCAGAACTTTTCCCATTCTTTTGAGAAATCACGAAAGATAACAATCAATCCAAGGATAAGCAATGTATGATCTCATTGATTTAATGCAACTAAAATTAACTATTGATAATAGTAATATATGGTGATTGGTGAAAGGATCTAGAATGTTGTGAAGTAAGATACAGCATAAATATAAATTTCGCTAAAAAACCAGAACTTGTGGCCAAACATGAACAATGAGGCGACAACTATTTACTACCATTTTTAGCATCTTGGGAAAAGGGGGACAATGTTGGAGAGGTGGAAGGGACGTGATGAAGTTTACCTGGTTTGCAGTGGTTTCAACCACAAGCCTCTTCAAGTCTTTGTCGAGACCAAGCCACTGGTAATGCAGTACAAATTGATTAAAAAAACAGGATGATTCAAATAAAAACAGGCAGTGAGCTGTAATGATATAAAATAGAATACACGCTGGAACTCTCAGAATCCACAAAACTTACCACCCATCCAGACCCCTGAAGAGCTGCACCTTCGGCATTAATCTTTTGTATCAATGCTTCCAAAGATCCAAAATTGGTGTCAATGGCCCAGCCCAGGGATTCCTTTGGTGGTTCACCACCTCCTTCCTGCACAAGGTGTGAATTATTAGGTAAAAAAGTCACTGGATACAAAATATTTTCCCTGAAATGGAATCAAGGCATCAACTTACACTAACAGGAGCCAGATTTTTCCAGAAAATGGAATGGTTGATATGACCTGCAGTAAATGATTATTAATCATATAAGAAATAAAATAATCCATATAATAAGCACAGAAAATCTTTTCAAGCTACTCTGAAAATTTTATTTGGATTATTTCAAAGCCAGGTATAACTTCCCTCAAAAGGTAAATGTGAAACCCCTTTTCGTTTACAAGCAAAAATGAATTAACTTACTTAAATTTATCTCCTGACATTATTACTTGTGAGAATGTTCGGGAGAGCTTATAGACATGTCTTCCATAAGCTGCTTTCAACTTATTTCCATAAGCCCTCCATAATAGCTCATAGAAACAGCTTATAACTTATATAAAACAATTGACTTTGTTTTCTATCTTTTGGTATAGAAATAGCTTATGCTATAAGTGTTCAATAAGTTGCTTATCCCCAAACCAGGAAAAGTATACGAATTTCGCAAAGTGTTGCTTTCACAAATCACTTCCAACTGACATCACAAAAAAAGTGTAAAGCGAATTCCCAATCCACCATATCTATTGTACATATCGGCTATTATAAACAAAGGATGAACTAACTTAACATTCACAATAACCTAAAAGTTAAGCTGCGATTACCAATCGTTAATCAGATTTCATTGCCTATTAATCTTCAGTCTAATTAACCAGAAAATTAAATATTAGAAAAAAGAAAAAAAAAGGGAAACAAACCTCCGCCGTTGAATTTGATGGCATTCTGGAGCTTAACGGTGGTAGATGTATCAGCTTTAGCAACGGCATCGTGAAGCTGTTCGAGAGCTTTGTTGTAGTTGGTAATATAAGTCTGGTGGTGTTTCTGATGGTGGATTTGCATGATTTCGCCGCTAATGACAGGCTCCAAAGCTCCGTAGTCGTAAGCGAGATCCGGGAGCGTGAAGACATGCAAACCGCGGGATTGAGTTGATGCGGCTGCTATGGCTGCTCCGATTGGTTTTGCGTCATTGCGGAGCACGGAGGATAGGGTTTTTCTGCACAATAGGGTTCGAGCGGCCATGGAGAGAGACAGAGAGAGGATGATAATGCAGATTCTGGAAAAACTCTAGAGTGAAGGATTCGGTAATTTGTAGATGGAGCTGAGTGGACTTAAAATATATTACAAAAAATGACAAGTACTACTCCGTCCCAAAATATATTACAAAAATGTAATTTTATATCTTATCTAATACTATTAATTTATTATTTATTTTATATTATATTAAGAATAATTATAATATAGCAATAATTAATAAAAATAAACTTTTATTTTAATATTTTATTTTTTTAATCGATGTAAAATATAATATTTATTTTAAAACGAATTAATATCATTTTTGGTGAGGTAATCTAGTAGTCAAAAACTTTTCATTTAGATATAATTTACTCACCGTGTTTTTCTATCTGATTTTTTTTACAGCTATTATAGGTTTTTTTACCGAGATAACCCTGTTTTTCAAAAAAAATCCCAAAATATCCCTGGTTTCAGAAAAATTCTCAAAATACCCCACTTTTAGGAGGAGTCTCCAATTGAATTGACGAATCCTCTTAAAACTTGAATGGAGGCGCCAATTGGATTGGCTAGGGCAGGTGCCCTAGCCAATCCAATTGACGCCTATGTGTAGGTTTTAACCTCAAAAAAGCCTCAAATGACAAAACCTCCAACATGAAAGTTGTAGATATTTTCAAGACAATGAATTTGGACATAAATTTTGTATCATTTGGATTTTTTATGAGAAAGTTATGGGTACTTGAAGTTGGACTTCTGATTTTTTTAATTGTTATCTAACCTATAATGTTTTGTATTATCACATGTGTTTCTTTTAGAATTATGAAATTTTGTCCAACATAACAAGTTAAGTAGACATCTCAAACTTTCCAATGCACTTGGTCCCACCTCAAAAGAATAAAAAATGAGTGAGTTAGGTCTTTGGGTAGTTGACCCAAAATTAGGGTTTCTGTCAAAATGACTTATAATATTTTGAAATGAATGATGAGCTTCCAAGTTTCAAATGGATTTTTGATGAACATGAAAGTTGTTCATATGGCGACTCTTCTTAAAACTTTAATGGAGGCGCCAATTGGATTGGCTAGGGCAGGTGCCCTAGCCAATCCAATTGGCGCCTATGTGTAGGTTTTAAGAGGAGTCGCCAATTCAATTGGCGACTCCCTCATAAAATGCCTTTTTTGTCTTATAAATAGATGCGTTGTGTGATCAATTGTTCCACAGCTCATATAATCATTTGGCTATCATGTTTGGTGTTCGTCGCCGATACGGTAAGGTGATTTATGCGAGAGACAAACCTCAAATGCTGATGCTGTTTTGGAACATCACCACGTTCGATCAACTGAAGAGGGAGTTGGTTTGATGGTTAGATGGGAAAATACCAGAAGGGGAAAAATCAGAAGTATTGAGAGACTTGACAGTATCTTTGGTTGGGTGCGAATGAAGATTGATAAGGATGCTAGGGAAATGATGTTCGGTCGAGACGACATTAATTTGATTGTTGTAATCAGTTAGAATTATTTATGTTTTCAGATGTTTTGTACTGATGTTTGTTGTGAAACTCGTTGTAACAAGAACTTAATGATATATAATGATTGAATGTTACAGAAATACAATGTTACAAAAAGCTTAAGATCTAGATGATGCTCCTTGGTTGGGACAATTGTTTTTGTTGTGTCCTGGTTGACGACAGATACTACATAATCTTATCATTTTATCTGTGGAATCCATCTCTATTCTGATACGTGTGTTGTTTGGCCTTCCTTTCTTCTTTCTACGCATCTCTTCATTGTGCCAAACAATATCTCCTTCATATGGAGGCCAGTAATCCTCCATTGGTAGTACTGAGAAGCTTTGAGTATATACATTCATGATGGTGTTGGCCTTGTACACATCAGATAAATGGTTGTAAGCGTCTTGACGAGTATAAGCGCATGCTGCAATGACATGGGAGCAAGGTATTCGGAAGGCCTTAAACTTTCCACAATCGCACCAACTTCTGTTTAGTCTAACAGCGTAGGCTAAATTTGGTCTCCCCTCGTTGTTGCCCATTGTTTCCTGGACGCTGAAATTTTGTCTATGACGGTCAAAGACTATTACAGTGTGTGTGGTAGCTTTGATGCTCTCCTCTTTCATGACCTTCATGCAACACTCACTGAATACTTGTCCGGACATTAACACTGCACTCCATCTTTCACCTCTGGTTGCGAACATAGAAGCCAACCTATAATAGGTTGATCTTACCAAGGCGGTTATCGGCAGATTTCAAATTCCTTTGAAAACCCCGTTCATGCATTCCACAATGTTTGTTGTCATGTGGCCCCATCGACAACCACCGTCAAATGCTCTTGTCCACTGCTTTACTGGTATGTTATTTATCCATCTCCCTGCGTCTTCATTAGACAGTCTAATTTCATCACGATAATATTGAAATGACGGTTGAGTTAAAGCATACCCAGCATTCACCACCTTCTTGCGAAGATTCTTATCTTTTATAGCAGGCATGAAGTTTTGTGCAATGTGTCTGATACAGTAGACATGTGTAGAAAGAGGATCATGCCATCCGTTGTCATGGTTGTTGTAGGCACTCTTAATGGCAGCATGTCTATCAGAAATCAAACATAGATTGGCTTGTGGAGCCACATGCGTTCTGAGATGTCGAAGAAAGAAACCCCATCCACCAGCCGTTTCACCTTCAACAAGAGAAAAGGCAATGGGAAAGACATTGTTGTTACCGTCTTATGCAACCTCCATGAGCAAAGTACCCTTGTATTTTTCGTATAACCAAGTGCCATCAATTTGAATAATAGGTTTGCAAAATGCGAAACCTTTGATGCACGGGTCAAATGCCCAAAAGAGACGGTGAAATATTCTATTACCTGTAGCACAGGTTCCGTCTGGCATCATTGCTGGCACTGTCTCCATAATTGCCACAGTTCCTGGGACATATGTTTTTAGTGCCCATAAAAACCGTGGCAATTCCTTGAATGAATCCTCCCTGTTGCCGAAAACCTGTTCAACAGCCTTTGTCCTCGCAATCCATGCTTTCTTGTAAGATGGAGTATAATCTATATGTTGTTCTGATATGGGATATAATTATACTCACCTTCACTGATGGGTCTTTATTTACCAATGGCAGAATGTCTTGACATATCAAAGTTGTGCTCAGTTTACGGTGATCTTGTTCAACGTTAGTTGCAACGCAACTGTGCGGTGGGTCTATTGAAGCGATCTCCCAAGAGTCATTTTTCTTCTTGTAAAACGCAGCCAAACGAAACTTACAAAGCATGTTACGACATTCGATAACAATACCTTCTAGAATCAGTGCGTTTCACTGTAAAGTCAGCAAAGTTGTTCATGTGGAATTTTTTGATTGCCAAAACACATTCTTCTTTGGTACGAAACATGTCTCCCACCTTTAATTCGCCTTCTGATCTCGTATACGGATTATAGAAGACACTGTTGGATGTTTCATCGTCGTGAAGATCCATATTTGTCATATGTTGAGGAGGATTGTAGACATGACTATGAGGTATTGATGGTGGTTGATCATCATCTTCATCGTCGTTGTTCAGCATGTGATCAACCTGTATCTCAGTCTCCTCTTCTTCATCAACAACGTCGACTTCTACTTCTGCTTCTGGGTTGAGTTCATCTGACCATTGTGCATCACCTTCACCAGCTTCATCCTGATCGGTTAGTTGAGACTGTTGAGATGGTATACATGGTTGTAGAGTAATGTACAACTTGATACAGTTGTTGCCTGAATGTTCATGACTAACAAACATGTATTCAACATCTTCATCGTCTCGTACCTTAAGGGGGAAAAACTTGCATTGACCATTCTCAAAAAATATTGGATTTTGATATGTGATCTTTGACACAATACCCGATCCTATAAAGGATTGTATTCTTTTTTTCAAATGCAAAAAGGTTGCATTTCTCTTGATCGTGATTCTAATGGTATTAGTGTTTCGAAAACAAAAACCATGAAGCTCAGACTCAAAAGTTTCACCGTTACAGTGAACGTTGACACTGTATAATGATGAAGATGACATTGTGGAGATGAAAACTATTTTCTTACTGCAGATGAATGTGAGTGAAGTGTCTTGGATGTTGATAGTAACACAATTAAATAGATGGTATTAGTGTCTCACATGCTAGCTAGTTCTGAGATGATGTGTCAACCATGCAAGCTATCAAGAAGTGACTCTTCAGCATGCAGGAGACAAGACAGCCATGTGTCGGACATGTAAGATAGTTAGAGATGATGTGTCAGTCATGCAAGATAGTCTGAAATGATGTGTCAACCATGCAAGCTATCAAGAAGTGACTCTTCAGCATGCAAGAGACAAGATAGCCATGTGTCGGACATGTAAGATAGTTAGAGATGATGTGTCAGTCATGCAAGATAGTCTGAGATGATGTGTCAACCATGCAAGCTATCAAGAAGTGACTCTTCAGCATGCATGAGACAAGACAGCCACGTGTCGGACATGTAAGATAGTCAGAGATGATGTGTCAACCATGCAAGCCATCAACAAGTGACTTGTTCAGCATGCAGGAGACAAGACAACCACGTGTCAGACATGCAGATGGTGTCTCCAAATGGATTGACGCCTCCACTTAATCCTTGTACATGGTCGCCAATTCAAGTGGAGACACCATGCATTCAGACCTCGAAACCAAGCATTCAGACCTAGCCTTGCATGCATGTCCCTATGAAGGCGCCAATTTGAATGGCGACCCAAGCATTCAGACCTAGCCTTGCATGCATGTCCCTATGAAGGCGCCAATTTGAATGGCGACCCCTCTTAAGGATTGTACATGGTCGCCAATTCATATGGAGACGCCATGCAAACACAAATTTTCATGCTCCCATCCATTTGCCTATAAATACATCCACTCCTTCAACACTTCTTCCACACCATCACTCTCACTACTTCCTCTACAATACTTCTTTTACAATTTCATCTTCAACAACATCTTCTAGTTTCATCTACACCAACTCCCCAACAATATGTCTTTACTCACAATGGGCGAAGCACATAGAGGAACAGTTGCAAACATCGCAACATATGTAAGTTTTTTCTTTTGTTAACTTTTTATCTTTCATCTTCACCAACCCCATTTTATTTTGACATACCAACTTAGTCAAGTGTTTTATTCTTTCTATTATAGGATGTATCAAGGTTTCGAACTCGGGTCCACGAATATGTCCAAATGGACCCGATGATTCAACCTTATGTTGAACTCGCCGGTTTTGGTCATATTAGCAAGATTATGTCTTGGTCTATAGATAACAAGTTCATTCTAGCCTTATGCGAAAGATGGAGGCCAGAGACACACACATTTTGGTTTCCAATCGGTGAGTGTATTGTGACGTTAGAAGACGTCTATATGCTTTTAGGACTACCAATTGAAGGCAAAGCTGTTAATGGTAAGACCAATTATGCAAATTCAATTTGCATGGAGCTTTTAGACACTGATTTGTTAGATGATAATGCTAGAGGTCAAGGTATACTACTCTCACGCCTAAAGTCATATTATAATAGTTTATATTTAGATGAGCATTCTACCGAAGATGCTCGAATAATAAAAACTAGGTGTTACATTATGCTGTTAATAGGATCCTTTTTATTTCCCGAAGGTAGTGATTCTAGCATGCATATTATGTACTTACCTCTACTTAGACATGTAGATAGAATAGGAAGTTACAGTTGGGGATCTGCTTGTCTAGCTTATCTCTATAGTTCGTTGTGCAAAAACTCCCATAAAGACACATCTACATTTTCTGGATGTGCTGTTTTGCTACAAGCACGGGGTTGGTCAAGACTACCGTCTCTAGCACCGATCAATAACAACCCTTTCACTTTTCCATATGCAAAAAAGTAAGTTGTTTAAATTGCTATATCTTTACTTACTTCCTTAAAGTTTATTACCTCAAACTATTTTTTTTAACTTTTTGGTGTAGATGGTCGGGACGTGGTATGAGTTACAACAGATGTCCGAGACACTGTATTACTCAGTATCGCAACCTGTTGGATCACCTTCGACCGTCAGACGTAAGCAAAATAACTTAATTATTTCGTTATATTATGTTAACTTTTTCTAAATTCATTATAATCCTATCTTCTTTAACATTTCAGTTTATTTGGCGTCCATACCTTAATCTGGATCATGACCATGAGGTCAACGCTGAAGACGCAGCCGTATGGACAACATGCACACCGATAATACGGTTCACAACTGTGGAGATGCACAACACCGATCGTGTGAAGTTGCAGTTCGGTATGGTCCAGAATATCCCAAATCCCCCAGCTAGCCTTGGAGAATGGCATATGCGTAAAGTGAACGACCAATGGAACTTCAACCCTTGGCAAACCTTTGCAAGATCAGAGTGTCGTAAGTGGAAGCATCGTCATGACCATGTCTTAACTGACGCAGTCATGCCAAATGAGGTAAAACCAAGTCGTACTTATATGGCTTGGTACAGATCGGTTGGTTTTCAATTCATCGCCGAAGATATGTACCTCTACGACCCACGCCAGGCAAGTTACACACAAGAAGGATCAACATCTAACCCCCAACAACATTCTCAGCCTGGTTACTCACAACCCCCTATCCGTCAAACGTTCCATTCCACAAACACACAAACATACAACCAAAATATACCATTCACCCAACCCCAATACCAAGAACATACCCCATACCACCACCAACAAATTAACCATCAACCTGAGACCCAACATCGCTTCGCACCCACACCATCACCCTACCAAAGTCGCCTTAGCCAAAACATCAACCGCCCCTCCTCCTACCGTAGCCAAGAAGCCCAAACATCACAAAACCAAAACATCCCACAACCCTATCTCTACCAAACACCCCAACAACCTTTTCAACCTTTCCTAGATGCATCATTCACACCCATGTCTCCCTTCAACCGTCCCGGTCGCCCATCCATGAGTCAACCACATCCCAACTTCTCTGGCATGGGTCATGAGCTCAGCTACGGCGGTACACCATCATTGCATACTGAAGACTATGTTGAGTTGTCTGAATACCTCAACGGACCTTCTCCTGTAGTTGGTAGTGAAGCTCTTGGCCCCTCAGATGAACAAACACCGGTGCAGAATCATCAACGTGGTTAGGGCCAAGGGTTAGGGTAGCTAGGGGATGTGGGACCGGAGGTCTGTTAGGTGATCCCGATCATCACCATTAGGTTTCTTTGTGTAAACTCCAAACTTTATTAATATCAAGTCGTATTATATCAAATTTATCTTTGTGTAAACTCCAAACTTTAGGTTTCTTTGTGTAAACTCCATTTTGGCAAAATTCACATACACATGTTTTGACTAAAACCCTAATTTTAGGTCAACTTCCCAAGGACCTAACTCACTCATTTTTTATGATTTTGAGGTGGGACCAAGTGCATTGGAAAGTTTGATATGTCTAATTCACTTGTTATGTTGGACAAAATTTCATGATTCTAAAAGAAACACGTGTGATAATACAAAACATTATAGGTCACATAACAATTGAAATGTGAAAATGTCCAACCTAAAGTGCCCATAACTTTCTCATAAAAAATCCAAATGATGCAAAATATTAGTCCAAATTCATTGTATTGAAAAGATATACAACTTTTATGTTGAAGGTTTTGTCATTTGAGGCTTTTATCATTCAAGCATAAGGGCTTGAAGTTGGTCCCTTTTGGCAAAATTCACATACACATGTTTTGACTAAAACCCTAATTTTGGGTCAACTTCCCAAGGACCTAACTCCTTCATTTTTTATTATTTTGAGGTGGGACCAAGTGAATTGGAAAGTTTAAGATGTCTAGTTAAATTGTTATGTTGGACAAAATTTCATAATTCTAAAAAAACACATGTGATAATACAAAACATTATAGGTCAGATAATAGTTGAAAAAATCAGAAGTCCAACTTCAAGTGCCCATAATTTTCTCATAAAAAATTCAAATGATGCAAAATTTATCTCCAAATTCATTATCTTGAAAAGATTTACAATTTTCATGTTGGAGGTTTTGTCATTTGAGGCTTTTTTGAGGGAGTCGCCAATTCAATTGGAGACTCCTCCTAAAAGTGGGGTATTTTGGGAATTTTTCTGAAACCTGGGATATTTTGGGAATTTTTTTGAAAAACTGGGTTATCTCGGTAAAAAAACCGCTACTATATACTCGTTTGATGAATTTTTTTATGAATTATTAATGCCACTCTTTCTACTTTTTGTGAATTATTATTCCATTCTTTTTACTTTTTGTGAATTACAAGATAAATACTCGTGGAATGCATGGGATTTATTTTATATATCATTGTCTTGTCTAATATTAATATGATATGTAAAAAAACAATATATTTGCGTAATTAATAAAAGTTATATACAATTTAACTTATATAATTAAAATCAAATAACAAGCATAAATTTATATTATATTATAAAATAAAATAGTATAAATAGTAGAAAATATATTTTATATTTAATAAATAGTCATTTCAACGCAATTGAATATATTAATAATTATAATTATTATAATTTAGTTTTAAAAACTTCAATTCAATTGTTTAAAAAAAAATCAGCAAAAAAAAACTCAAAACTACACATAAACAACTCTATGCTTAGAAACATCCTCCAAGTCATCACTAAATTCGAGTGCTTTTCAATGCTTTATGAATTGCACACATTAACTAAGTATTATTTATATGTTACACAATAACTTTGAATTGACCCAAACTAATTTACACAATAATTTTTTAATTATTTAGGTCAATTCAAAGTTAAACTAGGCATTATAAGTGCGTTAATTCAAAAGTCCTAACTTTTAATTACTTATCCTTATCCTTAGTTAATTATAAAATTGAATAATTTTCCTAGATCGGATCAGTAGACTTATAGGAAATAATCCTTACTCATCTGATATCAATTGATGCATTCATCGATACATAAAATGCATTAAAATCAAGAACAATTATATCATAATAATAACAAACGAATTCAATTAATCTCAAACAATCATATGATCCAACAAAAGCAAGTTTGTCTCAAAAGACCTAATCTAAGGAATCTAGCTACTCATAATGCATGTAACAATTACCATGAGTTTAGATGAAGAGTGCATGAAATTCAAGGAAGATAAATCTCTTCAATGGCTTCCAAAACCCTCAAAATCCTTGCTTTAGATCTCTAAATCGTCACTTTCTCTATCAAAATTTGAAACTCCTCAAAAAGTATCCAAAAGTCTTATTTATAGCGACTACTGTGTGTCATGGTAATGCGCCATCGCATCCACGTAAATGCATATCGCGACCGCAATGTGACATCATCGCGCCCAAAATGCCAGCATCGCGGCCGCGTGAAAAACATAGGTAAATTAGCTTCCTTTTCTTCTTCTTTTTCTTCAAAATTTCACTAAGTCTACTTTCTTCACACTTTTGCAACTTTGTTCCATTCTTCCACATTTTTGTTTGGATTTTGTTCCTTATTCCTCCAATTTATCGAAATTACTCACGAATTTTACGTAATGATAGAGTGTCATCAATAAATAAACTTCATCATTTCAAGATCTCCTAAGGAGCTAAAAAATATTTAAACATCACCCTCAAGATTAAATTATTGGAAATATATCTTATGGAATCAGAACAGGATAACCCTTTAAAGAAGATTCAAATAACATGACCATTATCTCTCAATTGAGCTAAAATCAATAAATGAGCATGAAGGGTGTTATTGGTCGGTCACCAAGGCCTAACACCTTGGGAAGGAAGATCATGGAAAAGACAGCAAAGATAATCTAATTCATTATGTGTGAGACTCCCTTTAAAATATCTAGTAAATGCTATCAAATTCATCCTACGGTCGTCCGCATCTCACGTTATCCTTTAACATTTCAGTTACAAATAAACTCGCCCTATAAAAGGAGATTCATCATGCCATTTTGATGTACATTCACTTCCATTTTAAATTTCACTATTCATTTCATGCACTAACTTGAGTGTTGGAGTGCTAGTCATACAGGTTAGCTCCATCCACCATAACGGAGTCGAAGAGCAAACGCAACGTGATGATAAGTGCAACGTATCCAACCATCATCTCGTTCTTATGCAGAAAATTGGCATTGTCTATGGGAATTCGACACCAAATTTATACGATTATCACAATCATTTTACCTCATATCTAGGTATCGTCCTCCTAGAGCTTCGATATACATTCCAAATCATTTTCACTAAATTTGCGACTGAATCATCTCAACAGTCATTAGGAAATGACACCATCAAAAGCTACATGTTGCGTCATCCTATGTCTACTCTTTTTGCTCTACATCTAAACATAGAGCATCCAGAGACAGTCCAAAGAGTTCCTCGGCTTCCTCCACTCATAGTAAATGACCCGCATTTCCACGTAGGAGGACCGTCCATCTGACCAAATGGACCTCTCGTAGCTACTAGACATGAAGCATTTCATGGTTTTTAGCTTCTGAAAGCCAATTTAGGATCAGACGCAACTCATGAATTGAAGAACGGTATGTTCAGGATGATCCAACAATAAAACTCTTAAGCCATCGCAATAAACTCACCCAGATAGAAGAGAGCATATAAAATGCCACACCAAAAACCACACCATCCTAGAAGAAGCTTCACAAAAAGTTATGGAACCAACCAAATATCAGAAAGAGATCTATAGGTCTTTATGTTACATGATAGGCTTCAATATAAATGGGGGTGAATAGATCACTGGTTAAAAACTTTAAACAAAAAATAATTTTAAAAAGTTTATGGCAAGCGGAAGTAACCCGAATCGAATCATCTAACCGAACCTCTATTGAAAAGCTCGGATATGCGCTAATGCTATTAACGTATGATAATGAACATAATTTTATCAAAGAATTTCGATCACTATCAATTGAATGCTAAGCTACAAGGATAGTCTATTTCCAATGATCAATCACAAAAAAAAACTATTGAGACAAATTATCGAACACCTTGTGTACAATTGATTTTGTTTGGAAATTTATATGATATTGTTGATCTTAAAATCCAATAATAATCTAAAGAATTGCGATCAATTCAACAACACCTATTTCAAAAGGTAATAAAAAATATTATCCAAATGAATTGATCGCACAATCGATGAATTGAATAATTTGCAAACGAAAAATAAAAGAGATAGAGATAGAGAGAGTACACAAGGATTTGTTTAGGCATTTCTGCAATTGACCTTGGTATGGGTACATCTCCCCTCAATTCGAACTCAAAATGAGATAATGAAATAAACTTTAATTTGCAAAAGTATGTATACAAGAGGAATGTAGTAATCCAACCATACAAACCCTAAGTTTGATGTTGATTCTGACACCTTCTTTTCTCTTAATCAAGTAACTCAACAATACCAATTTGATTCACTGTCTCACGCTACTTATTTTCAAGAAACCCTTTGTTCTTCAAAGCTTTCACCCAATCAAATCTAAACCGCAAATTGTTGTAACCCAAGATTTACCAATATGATTCACCATCTCACGCTACTCATTTGAAATAACCTTACGTTCTTCAAAGTCTTCACTCGATCAGATCCAAATTGCATAATCTTGTCTAAAACCTTCAAATCCTAATTTGATCTTGAAGGAAAACCCCGACTCGGTTTTCTTATTTGAAACCCTCAAAGATCTCAACCCAATTTACAATTCAATCAACCTAAATTGGACGTTATCAACCCTAATTCTATATGGCACCCAAACAAAGAATGATTGTGTGTAATTTGTTTGCGTGTATGCATAGAATGAGGTTGAAGATGATGAGAATGCTTTGAAATCATTGTTTCATGTAAGTTTACTCTGGAACCTTGCTAGAAATGATCCTTGCATGAAGTATATATATATATATATATATATAATATAATAAATAAATAATAAATATATATATATATATATATATATATATAATATATATATATATATATATATATATATATATATATATATATATATATATATATATATAAGCAAGTATGAAGCAAAAATAATGCAAAAGGAATAGAAAATAGTGCAAAATTTCACGATTTTTTATGTATGTGTCGACCTATATAAGTCATATGTCGACACATACAAAGTATGTGTTGATCTATAGAAGCCATGTGTCGACCTATATAAGTCATGTACCGACTTGTAGAGGTGGCACATCAAGCATAGCCTACAAGCTTTAAAAATGTTATACATGAGATGGCCTGAAAAACGGATGTGTCAACTTGTAGAGAAATGTTTTGTCTGTGTCGATCTATAAAGCATATGTGTTGACACATAGTTGTTTTTCACATGAAATCAGTTTTTGATGCGTGAAATATTTTCTTTGATGCATGAAACCTTTTATTTGATGCATGAACCTTTTCTAAACCTTTTCCAACTTGTTGTTATGTTTCCTACTGCTAACATGAACATTTAGACTTAGAGGATATCGTCCAATAAACATAAACGCTAAAGTATCTTAGTTTTGACATCATACAAAATACATTTAACATAAATTTGCACTCATATGCTCCCCCTTTTTTATGATGAAAAAACTTGAGACGCTGTGTTTTGTAGCCATAAAGGTCCCCCCTAAATGTATGCATCATATCTTCATAGTTGCATATGCTTCTCCCCATTTGACAACATAAAAAAGAGACAAAGCAAGTTATTAGTAGTATCACACAAATACAATATATCACATATACAATACATCATACATATATGTTTGCAAAGTTACGAACTTGCACTCACATACATGAAGATAAACAATAGAAATTAACACAACATAAATAGAATGACAATATAACAACATTACACAATTGTCATCTAAGGCAATACACGTAGTAAAATCATTGTCTCATATTCAAACAAATAGAGACACTGTAAAGACATAACTAAAAGCAAAAAAAAAAAAAAAAAAAAAAACAATGCATGATGACTCAAAGTATGATTCAAAGAAATACTCCACAAGACATAAGACTCAAAGACACAACAACACAACACTTCATCCTCCTCCACGGCCCCTAGGAATTGGTCGCACTCCCCTATGCCATCCTTGTCCATCATTCCCATGGTTATGATCCAAGAAATCATACATTTTTTGGTAAATTTGAGCATAATGATAATGATTCTCATTTTGGGTCGAGATCATATGGTTAATCATAGCAACCATAGTTGCATGGTTTGCATCCATCTCATTGCGCATAGACTCAAGACCTTCTATCACATAAGAATCAACGACTTTAAATTTGGCATCTTGTGCAGTCATGTGCTCTTGCATTATACAAAATGTCCCCACTTGAGCAGCCTCAAAGGCATCTCGTCTCCTACAATCTTCCTCATAACGCTTATCTTGCCTAAGTTGCATGTTTTGTAGCATAGTCGTGATGGAAGACGAATCACCAAATCCAGAACCAAAGATATTACCATGAGCCTTTCCATGCGTGACATCTTGCATAAAAGCATCACCCTCGGGAATATCGTGAGAAGTACTAATTGGTTGATCATCATCCATATGTGTCTCAGCATCATCATCACCAAACTCTACAGGATCATCGAAATTATAAATCTCCATGCCATTCTTATCCATATGGAAGTAGTACGCCTGACGGTTTACATCCCAAAAGCAACCCATGTTGGTTAGGGTAAGTTGAGAGAACTCTCGATGAAGATTAGGCATCCCAATGTAGAAATAGTTCAAAATCTTGGCAATCATGGAGACATAACAGAATGAAGTCCCTTTGTTGCATTCTTTAATGGAGAACATTCGAGATACAAAGTAATGTGCCCAATTAATTTTGATTTTGTTCAAAAGAATATATACCATATGAATTTCAGCATTGTCTATTCTTGAGAACCCGTCAATCTTTAGGTGCAAAACATGAGAAACCAACCATAGCAAAATCCTATGAACCATTTTCACTTGACCAATTTTAATAGGATCATAGCAATCATCTGGATGAGGAGCCCTAAGTAACTGACTCAGATGTATGTTCCACTTAAAATGTTGATGAAGGTTGGTATCTGTCAACAACAGTTAAGCCTCAACATCAACAACAATAATACCAAATAAAGACTTCAAAAGATCATTAGTGAACTCATAAACAATGTTACATATGGTAAACTTGAATGAAGAACCACGCATATCATGTAGCCCCAAATAGAACACACGAATGAAGTCTTCATTATAGTCGTGTGCAAGCTTCAGAAAGTAATCAATTTCTTGATGCGCAACAAGACTAACAACATCTGGATTATCCAACCAGCCACAATAGGCTTCCAAACATTTTACTTCACAACATGTCAGTGTTTATGTTTTTGCTCAAATTCTTCAACACACCTAGTTGAAAACACTTGTTAGACAATATGCTTCAATCTGGAGGGGGTGAATAGATCAATAGTTAAAAACTTTGAACGAAAAATAATTTTGAAAAGTTTATGGCAATCGGAAGTAACCTGAATCGAATCGTCTAACCGAACTTCTATTGAAAATATCAGATATGCATTAATGCTTTTAACGTATGATAATGAACACAAATTGATCAAAGACTTTGGATCACTATCAATTGAATGCTAAGTTACACGGATGGTCTATTTCCAATGATCAATCACAAAAAAAAATCTATTGAGACAAATTATCGAACAAATTGTTTAGAAATTTATATGATATTGTTGATCTTAAAATTCAATCACAATCTAAAGGATTGTGATCAATTAAACAACACCTATTTCAAAAGGTAATTAAAATATTATCCAAACAAATTGATTGCACAATCGATGAATTCAACAATTTGCAAACGAAAAATAAAAGAGATGGAAAGGGGGAGAGAGTGCACAAGGATTTGTTTAGGAGGTTCCCTAGTCGACCTCACTATGGGTACGTCTGCCCTCAATTCGAACTCGAATTTAGATAATAAAATTAACCTTAATTTGCAAAAGTATGTATACAGGAAAGATGTAGCAATCCAATTCTACAAATGCTTAGTTTGATGTTGATTCTGACACATTCTCTTCCCTTTATCAAAGCTTGATCAAGTAACCCAACAATATAGATTTGATCCGTCTCACATTACTTCTTTGCAAGAAACCCCTTATTCTTCATAGATTTCACTCGATCGAATCCAAATCGCGAATTGTTGTAACCCAATATTTACCAATATGATTCATCGTCCCACGCTACTCCTTTGCAAGAACCTTTCGTTCTTCAAAGCCTTCACTAAATCATATCCAAATTTCATAATCTTGTTTAAAACCTTCAAATCCAAAATTGATCTTGAAGGAAAATCTCATCTCGGTTTTCTTATTTGAAACCCTCAAAGATATTAACCCAATTTACAATTCAATCAACCTAAGTTGGACGTTATTAACCCTAATTCTAGATGACACCCAAATAAAGAATGATTATGTGTAATTTGTTCATATGTATGCATAAAATGAGGTTGGAGTTGATGAGAATGCTTTGAAATCCTGATTTCATGTAGGTTTACTCTAGAACATTGCTAGAAATGATGCTTGCATGAAGTGTGTGTATATATATATATATATATATATATATATATATATATATATATATATATTAATATATATATATAATATTATATATATAATATATATATATATATATATATATATATATATATATATATATTTATATATAAGCCAGTATGAAGCAAAAAAGAATGAAAAAGGAATAGAAAACAGTGCAAATTTTCAATATTTTTAATGTGTGTGTTGACCTGTGTAAGTCATGTGTCGACACATACGATGTATGTGCCAACCTGTGTTGATGCATGGAATATTTTCTTTGATGCATGAAACCTTTTATTTGATGCATGAACCTTTTATAAACCTTTTCCAAGATGTTTTTATGCTTCCTAATGCTAAGATGCACATTTCGACTTAGAGGATACCGTCCATTATACATAAACACTAAAGTATCATAGTTTTGACATCATACAAAGTACATATAATGGAAAGTTGCATTCAGACTTTAGGTTACCGAGAACGCAAGAAGCACACACTTTTGACTGGACCCAAAGGGAGAATAGGCAACCACACCCATTTGGAAGCCTGTCAACCAGCGAGTAATGAGGGAAAGGAAGAAGCCACTTTGGCTCCACCAAAGAAGAAGAATCCTCTAAGCGCTCGCATTCTAGAAGGTGGGATCTCATAATCATTGGAACCCCCTTCCAAAATACAAGGATATAATGGAAACGGAGACCCCAAAGGGCACGCAGACAACCGTCTAGACTATTACCACACAAAAGGAGACATAAAATGCAAGTTATTTGCATTTTTTTGACATAATTCTCTCGAGACTCGTACAAACACCTCCCTGGAGGAAGCATAGACTCGTGGTTAGGTTTTTGTAAAACTGTCACGACCCACCTAGTGCACCATTTTAAGGTACATTCACTTCCATTTGAAATTTCACTATTCATTTCCTACACTAACTTGAGTGTTTGAGTGCTAACCTTATAAGTTACCTTCATCCATCACATTGAAGTCGAAGAGCAACCACAACATGACAATCAATGCGACATATCCAACCATCATCTCATTCCTACGCAGAATAGGGAGAAACCAAAATTAAAACATTGGAGATTTTGAGACTCAAAGTAAGAAAGACCACTAAAAGAGGTACATTTTATTTCTATTATTTATATTCATTTATCTAAAAAAATTATGATTCCTCTCTTTCTCCATGATATGACATATCTTCCCCTTTCTTTTTGCATGATGACAAAAGTGGGAGAATTACTAGGGTGGAAATGGATTGAAATTAAAATAACAATAAATATCATCACTTTTTATGCATAAATTGAGGGGGGGGGGGGGGCACAACACAAAATTTCTCCAACTTTAAAAATCAAAATCTTAATTTCAAGAAGTTTGTCATCATAAAAAAAGAGGGAGATTATTGATGAAATCATTTTTGATGTTTTGAAGATAACAAACTCTTGTATAAATATAATTAAGTGTTGTGAATCGATGTCATAAAAAATAAACCAAAATATGAGATAAAGATTGAGTTTCTTGAACAAGCACAAGAAATCCTATTAGGTTTTACAAAAGAGAGAAAGATGAAGGAAGAAGAAGAATTAGAATTGGTTAAAACTGTTTTAATATTCACTTACCCAATAATGATTCAAAGATTACAAGTGAATAACAATAATTAACCTCCTCTCAATAACTTGAGAGAACTAGTTTATTTATAGACTACTAAGCTAACTTAGGCTACAAGCAAAATTAAACAATTGGGTTTAAACAAAAGGCCCAATTCAACATGCTAATTGCCATACCCCAAATTTTATCCCACCTAATTGATATGCATTCATCCATGGACATTTATACGTTTGGAGTCATTCATCCATTCATCTAAGTAGATTCCTTAGAATCATTTCATATGGTCATAAAGGTCACATTTTTCATACATAGGTCAAGATTAATATTCACTTTGGTTGATTTGTGTTCTTTTGACTAGTGTGTACATTCACCCATTCATACGTTACATGTCCATAACCGGACAACGGTTTTGATTTTCACTTAAGCTTTTGTCAGGTTTATTGCTTAGGATTTTTCTTTCTTCGTGAACCTTCTTTGGGTTTTAGTCGATTTTAATTATTTGGAATCACATCATTATCCATTCATGCATATCCTGTAAAGAAAGCATTCTCCGGGGGTGCCTTGATTCTTATAAATATGGATGATGAAGAGCTCTCACACCTCGTGAACTCTGATGTAGTTAAAAAATACTATTCCTAATAAAAACCCATTAAATTGAAAACCTAGAAAGACGACTTAGGCAAAAATGGGTATCCTGGTGGATTGAAAACCCGAAAGGGCAATCCAGGAAAAAGTTAGGGATAAGATAAAAAAATGATAGCTCACTAAGTTGAAAAGTTGAAAAGGCAGCTTAGGCAAAATAAAATAGCGTCCCGATGGATGGAAAACCCGAAAGGGCGGTCTAGACAAAAATTAGGGACAAAAGGAAAAGACTATATTAGACAAAACTGATAAACACAAAAGAACCAGAGACAGAAGATCAATCTAGTTGCTCCCTTCAGAAGGAAGGTTTTGTGAAGTCATGGTTATTGGGATAATAGTGGTCACTGGATTCAATGTAAACTTTCCCTCATTGTCATTTTCAAAATTGTAACATTCCATGGAGCTACGCCATTTGTGTGCTACCATTCTTGAATAAAATACAAATTTTGCCTATCAACCATTGTCAATTGTGTTCTTCTATGTTTTTTTTATGCAAAATGTTATTTATTTGTTAATAATGAAATTTTGAAACTTGAAAAGAATGTTAAAAGACGTGTTGAAAAAAACACAAAATTGCTTTGACATATGTGAAGACCAAAAGGAAATGATTTGTTTTCCCGACAGTCTCAAGGTTGCAGAAGCACTCCTAGATCACCAACAAGAATCTCCATGGAGCACAACCCATTAATCCTCTAGGACGACCCTTTGGCTAGTTGTAACTGTCAATCTTGATAAATTCTCATATGAATTCACCTATTACATGTATTTGGTTGAGTTATTGGTGTTGAGGAATCAGAACCTTTGTAAATAGTCCCTACAAATTCCTAATCTTGCTTAGCGTCAGCATTATATATCATGATCATTCATATATCATACATAAAATCAAAATAAAATCATGCAGAGTTCAAAGTGTAACTTGCACTCATTTGCATTAACCCATGGTCTCGTCGTTGATTGTTATCCCTGGACCCAAAGTCAAGTTATCGTTGGCATTCTATCCAAAGTCCAATCATAATTGGCATATTGAAAAGTCAGTTGTCACTAGTGTTATCTCTAATCCAATTGTTATTGGTATGCCAGGTTCAGTATGTCACTAGTATCTTATTAGAAATCCAATTGTTATTTGACACCCTTAAAATCCAGTTGTCACTGGTATTATTTCAAGAGTTCAATTGTCATGGGCGTCTCCAAAATTCAGTTGTTACTAGTATTATCATCAAAAATCTAGTTGTTCATAGTCTCTTTTCAAAATACCGTTATCTATTTAAAGTCAAGTAGTAACTGACGCTCTGTTCTTAAATCCAATTGTTGTTTGCTTTCTCTAAAAGTCCAGTTATAACTGGCACTCTGTTTAAAAATCCAATTGTAATTGATACCTGAAGTTTGGTTGTCGCCAACATCATTTAAAGTCCAATTGAAGCGATCACCAATTTGTTAATAACTGGTTATAATCTATTGCTTACGGTCCAAGTCCAATTATTGTTGGCATATACAGAGAGTTTGATTACCCTGTTTTCCCTGATGGTTCCCATAAAGCCATGGATGACTCATCATTTTAAGGAATTCCCATAAGCTTGAATGTTATTCTAGTTAGAAATAATTCCAATGATGTTTGTTTTGATTGATTTCTTCATAAAGAATCGTCATAGTCTATTTCGTATGGATGACTTTCTAGTGAGAAAACTCCAATGTCTTGTTATGTGTGGATGATTTTCTAGTAAGAAAACTCAAATGACTTGTTTTGTATGGATTCTCTTCTAATGAGAAGACTCAAATCTATCCATGTTAGGAATCTCCATAATCTTTTATTGGATGAATTTCTTATGATAAATCTCCAAAATTGTCAGATATATTCTAGAGTGTCAGGTCATGTATGAATCTATTGATAAATCGTACTTTGAATATTCTCTAGTGTCTTTTCCTCATCAAATTGTCATCCCCAATGAGTCTTCACCCACTGTCTTTGACATTTTATGTGAATCTTCATTACCATATTTACATCATTCCCCACAAGTATGTTTATCATCCATCATTAAAAAAATCATGCTAGGGTCCATCATATCCCCAGCAAACCAAAAATAAGTATGTCAACCCATAACATAACGTGTCATTGTATCTAAGGGGAGAATTTGGATCTTTTGTATTTAAATACCTTTCTCTCTGATTTCATGAGAATTGCCATCACTCATGTCATCCGACAAAGATATTTAAATAGGGGCAACAGTCATACCCCAAATTTTGCCCCACCTACTTCACCTGCATTCATCCATGGACATTTATACATTTGTAATCATTCATCCATTCATCTGCATCTGAGTTGGTTCCTTATAATCATTTCATCTGGTCATAAGGGTCACATTTTTCATACATAGGTAAAGATCAATATACACTTTGGTTGATTTGTATTATTTTGACTAGTCTCTACATTCATCCATTCACGCGTTACATGTCTACAATCGGGCAATTATTTTGATTTTCACTTAAGCTTTTGTTAAATTTATTGCTTAGGATTTTTCTTTCTTTGTGAAACTTCTTTAGGTTTTAGTCAATTTTAATTATTTGGAATAATATCATTATCCATTCACGCATACATCTATCATTTGTTTTGTTTTACATTCAGTAGTATGAATGTCTAGAATTTTATATTTGCATTAAAGGTTTAGCTTTATTTATTTAGAGTTATATATTTGCACTCCTAAATTAGTTTCTTTTTGTTTTGTCATTATTTTTTCTTGGATTTTAGCTAGAAGTTATAATTACAATTAAATTTTGTTTTAAATATTAAAAACTAAGGCATGAATTCTAAAAAAAAATGGTAATTTTATTTTGTTCCTTTATTTAGATTTAAATAAAATTTCTTGTCACATTTAATTAGATTTTTCTATCATTTTATTATTCAACTTTAAAGTTCAAATAGATTTTTATTTCATTATTTTTTGTCTGCATCATAAAACTAAAGAACACAAAAAAAGAGATTTTAAAAATATTACTAGGTCTTCACTTAGAAGTTACATGTTATCCTAACTAAAACATTTCAAAGCCAAAAGCGTTTCATGAATATCAGTAAGTTATATTTCTTATAGTAACCAAAACAAACAAAATAGGATTTCAAGGATTTCAAGAATACAATAAGCCTCTCTATTATAGTGAGGCTCAAGAAACCAGAAGGTATTTCAAATACACCATCTCACAGTTAACATTCTTTACCACATGAATATATAAATTATTTAAACATTTTTTAGTTTCTTAAACTTTATTTCAAAAAGTCAAATGTAAAAGAGTATCACAGTTTTAAGGTATTAAACTAGAAATTTGAATAAAAAATCCAAAGAGCCACTGCACAAAATTATCACAAAGGCACCAAATATTTTTTAGAAAAATAACCTGAGCAAAAATTTTCAAACACCATAAACTCAAATAGAAATTCCCAAACACCAGAAATTCTCAAACACCATACATAAAAGAATTCAAAAAAAAAGCTTAACATAATTCTTTTAAGTGAAAAGAAAAATCCCAAGTCATAATTCAAACAATAACATGTGAACAACAAAAATAATTTTGGAGTAGAATATAAAATCGTCAGACCTACAAAATATGAAAGGCAAAGAAAGAGCTAGGATAACAAGGAACCTTTAACCTGAATTTTTTTGGTAGACTTTCTTCCTGCTTAAAAGTGTTTTCTATACCTAAACATGATCTCTTTAAAGCACTATGTACCTTGATTTTTTTTGTCGGATTCTCTGTTAGTTTTTGTTGCAAGTTGTTCATGAATCATTCATAATAGCTACATTTTTTAACAGATTAGGTTTTTTTCTGGGTTTATTTTGAGATTGTGTGTTTCTTTGGCCACAATCATTGTATTTTTGTTCTTGTAGTTTCAAAATGGCCATGGTTATCGTTTGTTGTTATGGTTTTAGAGAAAGGAGAAAGAGCGTTTGAGATGAAAAAAGGAATCGTGCAGCCGTTTGTCATTTCTTAAGGGTTTTCTTTAGTATTGACTGCAAGCATGCTAAGTCAAACCGGGTCCGAGTCCTTTGACCGAACCCATGCCCCAGGCAACACCTTATATGGGTCTGTACCACCCTGATCCGTTTTAACACCCCTTAGGCCCATTTGTCATTTTTTCTTCTTTTTTCTTCTTTTACTTTTATCAATTAGGTTAAGTTTTAGCATTTATTTTATTATTTTAGATCATGTCATAGAAATCACAAAAAAAATTCTTTCATTTATTTTCTTTTATTATTTTAGATCATGCTATAAAAATCACAAAAATAATTATTTTATTTATTTTCTTTTATTATCTTAGATTATGTTATAAAAAATGTTAAGTTTAGCATTTATTTTATTTTATTATTTTTAGATTATGTCATAAAAATTAAAAAAAGTTATTTCATTTGTTTTTTTTATTAATTTTAGATTATATCATAAAAATTATAAAAAAGTTATTTCATTTATTATTTTTAGATTATGTCATAAAAATAAAAATAAAAATATTTAATTTACTTTCTTTTATTATTTTAGATTATGTTATAAAAATTAAAATAAAAGTTAATTTTAGCATTTATTTTATTTTATTATTTTTAGATTATGTCATAAAAATTAAGGAAACTTATTTCATTTATTTTCTTTTATTAATTTTAGATTATGTCATAAAAATCATGAAAAAGTTATTTTGTTATTTGTTTTTTTTTTAGATTATGTTATAAAAATATTTAAAAAAAGTTAACTTAGTTATTTCCAATATTATTTTTAGATTGTGTTATAAAAATATTTTAAAAAAAGATAACTTAGTTATTTTCATTATTAGTTTAGATTGTGTTATAAAAATATAAAAAAAAATTAGTTATTTTCATTATTATTTTTTGATTTTGTTATAAAAATATTTTAAAAAAGTTAATTTAGTTATTTTCATTATTATTTTTAAATTGTGTTATAAAAATATTTTTAAAAGAGTTAATTTATCTATTTTCATTATTATTTTTAGATTGTGTTATAAAAATATAAAAAAATAGTTAATTTAGTTATTTTCATTATTATTTTAAATAATGTTATAAAAATATAAAAAATGAGTTAATTTAGTTATTTTCATTATTATTTTTAGATTATGTTAAAAAAAGAGTTAGGCTTAATTTTTTTCTTTTGTTATTTTTATTTTTATTATATTTTAAAAAGAACAAAAAGAGAATTTTATTATTTTATTATTAAACTTTTTTTAGTAAAATAATATGCATATGCCTAATATTAAGTTGGTCTTATTTTCTCACTTCATTCTACTAGACTCAAGAACATTAATTAAAAGTTAATAGCAAAGAGATGAAAACACAAGTATTTTTATCCCGGTTCGCTTGAAACTCAAAGCTACTCCAGTCCACCCGCCTAGGTGATTTTGCCTTATACACAAAGACTTAATCCACTATAATCAACTGACTACAATAATCACAAAGAATAATCTTCTTTATCTTCTCAAGGATCTGATTATACCCTAGTTTCTTTAAGGACTCATAAAGAATAACTTTCTTTGTCTTCTCAAGGATCCCACTATACCCTAGTCTCCTTAAAGAATCAAACAAACAGTTTGAATAATATTGTGTGTGTTACAAGTTGCTTCTACACAATCAGATTTTACACAAATGATAAACAATTACTCAAAGAAAAACTGTGTATAAAGAGTGATAGTTTTTCACAAAGAAATAGACTTTGTCAAGTCTAGCAGCGCTTCAACATTCTTGTGTATTATCTTTTTTTTCTTGTAGCATAAGAAGAAGACCGTTGGAGGGAAAATAGGGAAAACCAAATAGAGCAGTTGTCCACTGTTGAATGCTGAAATGAGTGATATTGCGTACTACCCTTCGACCATAAATTTAGTGACATATGTGATATATACTATTATCCTTGCCCATGATATCAGGTAGTGGAAAGAGTATTTGATTTGTAATATGTACTATTTGATCACGTGCCCATTTGATCTTATCTTCAAGTTCATTAGCTTCTGATGAAAGTTGATGAAGCATGAAATGAAGAAACATAAAGCTGGATTTAGAAACTTCATAATCTTCAGTCAGAACTTTGACAACATCAGTAGTCTGGCTTGAGATCTTCAGTATCTTCAGAGTCTTTAGAATCTACAGTCAGAACCTTGATAACCTTAACGCCTGGCTTTAGATCTTTAGAATCTTCAGCTAAATAACACAACTTTAGAAGTTTGTCATTCTTCAGAAGCTTAGTGATTAGAGTCACGTTCAGAAGCACGAACTGAGAGAATGTTGCAGCAGCAACATAGGGTTTCCTCACAAGCTTCTCAAGAATCATCATAGAAGAAGGAAGATCATTGCAGCAACAACTTTGAATATCTTTCAGAACTTCTTATGACTAGCGTAAAAGCGGAATTGGAACCCATCATTCAGAAACTGACGACGTTTCACGTCATATACTCAGAGTCAAAATTGTCTGTTAAAGCTACACAATAAGAAACCATTAGGGTACCAAAATTGTTATCACACAAATACAACATTGTTATCATAAAAACTCAAGGTATAGATACGGAACCAAATCTCGTTCTAACAATCTCCCCTTTTTTATGATGACAAATCATGTATTTTGATGAACAGTTTTATACAGGGTAATCATAGAAGAATACATCTTACAGAAGCACAAAGCTCCTCCTGAGACGTATAATCCTAAAAAGATAAAATCAGAATGAAAGAGCACTTTCCTGATTAACCTTTTTGAAGTACAAGAATGATCTTCAATCAGAATCTGGTTTGTCTTTAGAAGTTGCTTGATGTTATCCAGAGAACTGGTTTATTAACATCAACAATATGATAAACTTCACTTCAGAAGCTTGGTTGAATTCTTTTGAAGAAGCTTCAAAGTATGGTTATCTTCAAAAGCTTGAATTTTGGTTCTCTTTGAAATTCTCTTTCAGATCTAGATTAACTTTAAAGAACAAATCTCTTTGAAAAGAGCTTTCAGAACTTGGTTAAGATTTCTTCTTAAAATCTTGATAGTCAAGTCTATGGAAGTTACACTTCCTCATATCTTGACGCCGAATTTTTCAATTCTTCATAACTTGATGTTTAGTACCCAATATTCTAAGTTTAGAACATGGTTATTAATTCCTTGAAGACTCATATGCTTGGATTTGATTCTCAATCATCATCATGAAAGTTTTTCAGACTCAAATAGTAGACAATTTCTTCATAAACTGGTAACTTACATTCTGATCTTTGAAACTTCTACAAAGCTTCTAATGTTTGAACTTAACCCTATAAGACAATTAACAAACTATTCTTCGAAGTAGTTATTAGTAGAAAACATTAAACAATGTTTGGGTTCTTATTAAGGAATATAAGTATGTCAAAATTATTTAAGATTCTTCCCCTTAAATATGTTTCTTCTCATTTGTCAACAATAAAAAATACATAGACAAAAGAAATAAAATAAAGAATAGAAAGAAACAAACACGATTTTCATTAATCAACGCCAAAAGTCAGAAAATGTACAGTTAAATAGAAAACACTTAAAGCAAAAAAGAATTTTAAAAATACTAAGGGTTTTGAGGAGGAGGCGGTGGAAGTCTGGATAATATAAACTGAAACATCATTTCCTATTTGTCTAGACGTTCTTTGACCAGAGCATTATCAACTTTTATTTCATCAATGGTCTCCTGAAGCATATCGGGAATTTCGCTAGAAGAAGTTCCAGAAGACTATTGATGAAGAGAAACTTCAATTTGTTGGTATTCAAAAACAACTGGTTGTGCAACAACTTCTTCCATAACACCTTCTAGATGCCCATAATCTACCTTAGCTTCCTGAAAAACTTCCTTAATCCCCGGAGCAGGAAGACACAATGGAGCATTTCTTAACTTCCATAGTTCCATTAAGGGAACAAACCCAAAACGAAATTTTATTTTAGATAAGTCATACCCAAAATCCTTTAGCTTGGAGATTTTGGAGTTAACCCACCTTCTATAGGCTTCCTAAGCAATCTGCCAGATTTGCTGAAGAACGATTGGTCGTAATAACTTCATGCAAACAACTTCTTGAATATGACTCAAACTTCCTCAGAATCTTACCAATATTGGGACTAGGTTTAGGTGGTTTAGGAATTCTGACAGAAAGGTCTACTATGGTTTCATCAGGACTAGGACCATAAAGAGTTGGAAGTGTAGGGAAAATGATCGTGGGTGTTTCTAAATCAGATATATCAGGTTCAGGTTCATAATTGAACATGCCTTCAGGAGTACCCTCAAACATATGGTTTCCAAAATCTCTTGAGGGATATGCTTTAGGGGTTGTTATCTTTGGATTTTCAAATTGGGGAGTGGAAACAGATGAAGGTGGAATAGGCGAAGAAAGCAAATGTGAAGGAGATGATGTTGGTGGTATCTGATGATGTTGTTGTTGTAACTAAGTTTCAGAAACTGTAGGAGTTTCTATGATAAGTTCTAATAGAGGGGTTTCTATGGGAGGTGGAAGTAAAATGGGTTCAAAGATTTGTTGAGAGATGGATGAAATTGGTTGAGAAGTGGGAGGAGGTTGAATTGGTAAGATCCTTTCAGAAATAGCAGAATTAGAAACAACAAGATTACAGGCTTCAGGAAGCTTACCAGAAGTAATAGTATCATAAGATTTAGAAGATTGACGGGCAACACCAGACGTGTCCCTTAGAAGCATTGATTTTTGGCGCTCACGAAGAGGCACCTCATCTTCATCCAGAAGGGTAACAACCTTCTTCTTCTTCTTCTTCGGCCATAGAGATCCTTCTTTTCTAGATTCTTTCTTCCTTTTCCCATGCACATCTGGATAAGTTTCTGGCAGTTTGAAAGGATCAACCAATGGATCAATTCCATCCTTAAGACAACTTTCGAGATAATACTTCAGAACTTTCGGAGGATCAATCTTGGTGAAGATTGGAAAGTTATCAACTGGAATCCTCATTCCACATATATCATCCATTGAGGGAATGAAATCTGGCATGACTATCTTAGACATGAGACCTATGCTCTAGAGAATCTTCCCCTAGAAGATCTTTCCAGCATCCTTCACTAACTTGTTAGTTAAACCACTGATCAGAAGATCATCCACAAGATCATTCTCAACCAAAATATCAGAAATTAATCTTCCATTTGGAATGAATGTAACCGTTTTGGATGTACTTCTGGTTCTGGTTTCTCTAATGGAATCCCCGAGAAATTTGAACAGAATCGCTGGAGGTGCCAAATTGTACCATTTTTCTAAGAATAACAACATATACTTCTGGATAATGTTGATGTAGTCGGAGGAGTTTGTAATGGATTGATGATGAATGCATCCCAAAATAATCTTGAACCAAACCCTTAGTTTATCAGTTAGGTCTTTAGTACTGGGATATTTTTCTTCTTACAACTTGGTTCCTTCTTTGAAGATGACAGATGCAACAATATCTTCTCTTATTGCATAAATTTTAATGTTATAGACCCTTTTTCCACATCCGTTATGAGAAATAAAACCAGCGATAGATTTCTCAGTGATAAAAATCTTCATGTTCATGATGAAGGAAGAGATTATGTCCTTTAAAGCCATAACATGTATCCAAAATTGCTTCACAAGCATTGGATAAACATGACCAGCTAACCTTTCAAAGAAACCCTTCCATCCTTGGAATTCCAATGTTTCAAAGAAATCGAAACCATTGTCCTTCAGATTTTTGAAGTCCACGATAGTCTCACAAAGTACCATTAACTCATTAACAAGAGTATTCAGAGTTAACTTAGGAATCCCTTCCATAACAGGATGATTTTCATCAGCCATGGAGCGACCGAGAGATTGTTGTTGTTAAATCTGTTATTGAGGAGCAATCATTGTTGAAGTTGAAAGAGAGGATGAACAATTTCAGAAAGTGTGTTTTAGGTTTGAAAGATGAAAGTGTGGGAATATTATGCGTGTAGTGTAAAAATGTGAGTGAAGTGGGTTTATATAGATTTTTTTTTGCAATGATGACAAGGTAAAAATTACGCAGTCATGGGGGGGAGTGCAAAAGATTTTAACCTAATTCTAAGAATTGTGAAACCCAATGTGTCATGCTATTATCATACATGCTAAGAAAGTGGGATAACTGCCATCACTTAGAACCACATGATATCAAATGATATGACAAACATTTAATGCAATGACTGTTCAGAATCAAGAAGACAAATCAATAAGATTGCTTGTGATCAGAACCTTTATGATTCATTAAACGTCCTTACTTCAGAAAACTCATGTTTCAGAGTCAACAAATAAATTCTTAGAGTCTAATTTAGAGCTTTGAAGACTTAAACGTTCTGAAATATATCTTTTCATCCAGGACATAAATCCATAGATAAGTTTTTCAGAATGAAAACAAATCTATCTTCAACAAGTGGTTTTGTAAAGATATCAGCCCATTGATGGTATGTATCAACAAATTTTAAGTGAAAAATATCCTTCTGAACATAGTCTCGTAAAAAGTGATGTTTAATTTCAATATGCTTAGGCCTAGAATGCCAAATATGATTCTTAGACAAACAGATAACAAAATTATTATCATAGAGGATAAGAATGCTACTCACGAATATCTGACAATCTTCCAACTGACTCTTCATCTAGAGTATCTGAGTGTTGCATCTAGAAGCTACAATATATTCAACTTCGGTTATTGAAAGCGCAATTGTTGACTGTCTCTTGCTGGACCATGAGATCAGATTGTCTCCCTGAAATTGACAACTTACAGAAGTACTATTCCTTTCTATTATGTCTCTAGTGTAGTCAACATCATAATAACCTACTAATTTATATTCACTTGATTTTCTATAAAAAAACCAAGGTTAGTAGTACCTTTCAGATACCTAAAGATTCTCTTAACAACAGTTAAGTGAGTTTCCCTAGGATCTGATTGGAAGCGAGCACATAAGCAAACACTGAATAAAATATCAGGTCTAGAAGCGGTTAGAGAAAGGAGAAAGCTTATCATACCTCTTAATAGCTTCTAATTTACCTTGCTGCTTACCTCTTCTTTATCTAGAATACATGTAAGATGCATTGTAGTCTTTGCTTGCTTGCATTCTGCAAGTTAAACTTCTTCAGAAGTTCCCTTGTATATTTGTTTAGATGAATATATGTTCCTTCTTGTAGCGGGGTATTCGTTACCGTTAGAGATATTGACTAAATCCAAGGTAAATCATACAAGTCGAGTTACCACCGCACTTCTATTTATCCAAAGGAATGGTTAGAAAGCGAACAAAAACCTAAAAGTTTTATCGAATCAAAAACTAGTAAAAATGTCAGAGATCTGGGTAAGGGGGTTGGTTATGCAATGGGAAGGTGTTAGGCACCCAAAGCATCCTAGGTACTCCAAGGGAGCCCTTTTCACATTTGTTGCAAAGGTTGTTGTTTTTTTTTGAAAATTTATTTGTGCAAACATGATTGAAGGGATGAGAAAAACGTGTATGTTTATCTAATGTACTACTTACTAAAAGAAGGGTCAAAAGAAAATGACTCGCACGGATGTCGCATCCATTGCATACGTATCTCATCTGAATCTGAGAATCAGAGTCTTCGTAGCTCGGCTACCTATGGGTTAAAGAGGAGTGTGCTCGCTAAGACATCACGTCTTATACCTACGTATCTCATCTGGGATGAAAATCAGAGCAAAACGTAGTTCGACCACCTATGGGGCAAGGGTTGTGTTTTGGGGTGAACGACGTTACTACGCAATCTACCGGATGCTCGACCTTTGGAGACTTACTCGCCTTTAGTAGAAGGAGATAACGTGTTCTTAGGAGAAGAAAAATCAATGAGTTTGGGGTGTTTAGGGATGCTCATGCAAAAAGGTAGTCCTAGATGAAGGAACCGCGCTACCTTAAATGACATGCCACGAGAGGCTATACGAAACCTAAGAAAGTGGTAAAATGCGGGAAAAATAAAGGGATCGAGAGATCTACCGTATGGATAAAGATCCGAAGTAACAGCAACTAAATAAATAAGAAAACCAAAGACCCTTCCAAGCTAAGCACCATCAAAGAAAGTCAGTCAGTATAGGTAATCGGAATAAACCTCCAGGTGGTATCCCACAAATAAAGTTGAACACCAGGCAAGCCATCTCTGCAAGAGTCATATGAGCCCTCACAAAACAAAACTCAACAAACAGGTTAGAGAAACAAGATAGGGTAATCAAGAGTTGCCCCTAAATCAAAATGTAACCACATGAATCATGCCATTAAAATTCACAAAAAGCTCACAAAAAGCAACCAAGGGTAGGAGGCCTAAACCTCTTGTCAAACACATGCATCAAAAGGGTATCAAATTCACCCATAATACCTCATACATTCAGAGCATTCAAATTAAAAGCATAAAGTAATGGGAATAAGGCAAACCTGACTGGAGAGATCGAATGAAATTGAATTGCCCGGTTGGGTTTGCAAAGCAATCTGAGGGTTTATATGAGAGGGAATTGGTTCTTTGCCGATGAGTTCCCTTCAGTCTTTGGAGGTTGCTCTGAACTCTGTTAGCTCTTCTCTCACTATCTTTTTCCCTGCCAGGGTAATAGGAATAGAATCCCCTTTTGTTTCACTGAAACTCTGAATTTATAACCTGCTTGTGGACCTGTGGGCTCAAATGAGAGAGGCCCAAGTCCAAATTTTTTTTGTTATATTTTATTATTTTTATTTTTTTTTCGTTTTTCGTTTTGTTTTTCGTTTTTTTTAAACACGTGGGCTTCGCCTAGCGAGCATGACAGTTCAAGAAATTCCTCTGAGCGTAGGTGATTCTGATGGCTTTTCTTGGGACTCGCTAGGCGACCCATTCTGCTCGCCTAGCGAGCATGACAACTCATGAATAAACTTTTGCTACTTTAAGATTAACGTTTTGACTGACGAATAGACCCCATTTGAACCTGTTGGAAGTATCTCAAGCCATTCCCTTGTGTTGAATGATCATGTAAATAGAACCCACAAAGTGTCTTGGATGATACTCAAGCTTCAAACAAAAGATGTCAGTGACACATTTTTGTGCTTTTGGTTAGTAAACAAAAGTAAGAGAAACAATGATGTATAATTCAAGCATGCTTGGTGATCTCAAACCAATCACAAGGAGTCCCACCCAAAGGCAAAGGGAACCAAGATGCTAAAGATCGTTGAGGCAATGTAAATGCAATGTTATGATGCCATGAGGGATCTTAGGGTCAAAATTGGGGTCTTACAGATGCCCCTATTTAAGGTCATTCTAGCCAGAGAAATGAAGGTTAAAATCTTCATCTCGACGGGGTAGAATGGGCTTAAATAATAACAAAGAGACGAATTTTGGTCCCTAAGAGACCTCATGATGCAAATGTAGGTATGAAAAATGGTAGAACTCTGTGGAGATATGTATCCACAAAAGCAAAGAAATCAGAAGTCACTGATAATCCATATGAGCAATTCACTCCATGAGACCAAGACCCTGGGGACTCTCCTGGGGATAGAAAAGGGATAAAAATGCGCGAGCAGGTCACGACTCAAAGCGTGGGGAACAGAATTCCAAAGGGAAAAGATCCAATGGAAAGACTCAAGCTGACTCGAAGATGCATGTATTGGGGAATATGCCAATATAGCAAAAAACTATCCATAGCGGATACTTCGGATAAAATCCGGCTGAAAACAATCCACTAAGGGACTTCGCTGGGGATGTCTACAAGGACACTCCTGGGGAAGCAGCGGGACGAGGTATTACCGGTTACTGGGTAATAAGCTCAAGGAGACATATGATCTGAACGCCAGGTATGAGGGTGAGAGATACAACATGCTCGGGAAGAGAAGAATATCCAAGACCGGCATAAGGGTGAGAGATATCAAAACTTCAAAACGTCTGAGGAAAACCTAAAAGGTATACTTCAACTCAGGGATTCTGACTCCACAAGGGACAAAAAGTCATAATAGGGAGCAGAGAGGAAGGAACACCAGGGATACCGGTTACTGGGCATATAATAGGTGACCAACCAAGGCGTGAATTGGGGAATATTCCCAAAACACTCATCATCCAAAAGAGGGCTAAAAGCAAACTCGATTACAGGATGGATATTCGACTCCACAAAGGGGATACGAATCTTACTCAACTGGGGAAGAACAAAAGGCTTCAGACCCGAGAGTGCATGAGATATACTATCTATTACCGTCAGAACGTAAATAATATACTCGCATGGACGATTATCCACAATCGGTTACTGGGTTAATAAAGGATAAATCGACCGAAAAGAAAAGGCATCGGGATACCGAAAGTAGGTATATAATGATGACCAATTCAGGGGAGAAACAATCGTTACCAACAACAACAAGGTAGACGAGAGATGACCCGCTGGGGATAAATTGCGTAATCAGGGCAATTATCCAAGCAGATGAGGGGATATCATCACCGAATATTGGATGAAGATAATTGTCACCAATTAAAGATGAGCAAAAATAGTTACTCTGCAAAAAGGGAAGAAATAGGGTTTACAACTACGGGTATGAGGGTAGAGAACCGCAGACTCCGCCGGGGATAATGATTACTAATTATTAAGCCATTATTCATTTACCACGGGGAAACAGGAAAAGAGTCTCAAGAGACCGATCTAGGATCAAACTAGATAGGCACACCAAATCAAGACTTGTCCCGATGAGGATATAACTCAATGGGGAAAACCATCCCAGTATATGTGTTGGGAAGGAACAAAAACAATCAACATCCACGAGGATATAACCCGGTGGGGAATATGGAAGAAAGGATAGACACTTTCTGCCTATGGAGCAGACTCTATATGGAGAGATCAGACACACACATCTGCTTGGGGAAGTATATCACCAAATATCAGGAGACAACAAACAACGATATATGGCAAAGAATGCAACATGAATATCTGAATGTTATAATTATGCATGTATATGCATGGTTTATGTATGATGTATGCTGACAAACAGACATATCTAACACAACCAGGTCCAGGAATGAACCACCCGGTACTACATCTCAAGAGAGAAAGCCAAGTTCACTGGGGAGTATCCAATCTGTTGGGGATCAGAGATACCAGGAAGCAAAGAACTCTGCAAGGGATGAATCATCAATCATTCCAGCTGGGGACGAGAGTTATCACAGACAAGGTCCACCACACCAATAACTCTACTGGGGAATCTATCCGAGGAGATAAAGGATTTATCGGGATCAACCACCAAATACCGCTCTTGCCCAAAGAGATCCAAGCTGCTGAGGAAGAAAGATTGCTACTCCGCTGAAGGGAAGAAAGGTGACTCTCAACAAGCAATCCACTTGGTAGGATAAACCACAAGGGGTTCCGGAGGGAGGAGATACAATCATGCCAGGAATATGGACAAAAATCTTACCCTATTGGGGATCGTACCACCCTTGGGAGAGCACTGAGGATCTCCTAAGTATCCTTTCGTCATTGTGAATGTTCACTTTGTTTAAAAACAAATAAAAATTTTGATCGTTTAAAACAATGATATTTTCTTAATCAAAACATGCAAAACATTTGTTGAATAGAAACATATAAGAGTGCCAATAATTGGATAAAAGACTCAAATTTATTTGATAGAATGGTAGTCTGCGAATGGCAAGACTCCATAGATCTTTACAAATTTGAAATTGGTGATATATATAATATATAATAATATATATATATATATATATATATTATTATATATATATATATATATATATATATATATATATTATATATATATATATATATATTGGAAAAGGGCTACATTGAACATAATGACCATTTCTCCACAATTTTGAATCCGATGTATTTAAAGCTTTGGCTGATAATGAGCAAGGATTTCTGACGGACGACAGTTGTAGAACAAAGTCTTGTCAGGATGCAGTTACTTGCCAAATCCCTAATTTTTGCCTAGATTGCCCCAGGATGAGGTACTCAATCTAGCGGGATACATATATCATTATTATATATTTTTTGTGTCTCTAACTTTTGCCTGGATCGCCCTTTCGGGTTTTCAATCCACCGAGACGCTCATTTTTGCCTAAGCCGCCCTTTCGGGTTTTCAACTTAGCGAGGTATTCAGTTTTTATTTTTTTAGGCGAAGTATTTCTTGACTGCATCTGAATTCACAGGACGAGTGAAATCCTCCCCATCCATAGTTGTAAGTATCAAAGCACCGCCTGAAAAGGCTCTCTTAACAACATATGGACCTTCATAGTTTTGAGTCCACTTGCCCCTGGAATCGGGCGCGAAAGACAAGACTTTCTTGAGCACAAGGTCACCTTCTTGGAACACACGAGGCTTGACCTTCTTATCAAAAGCTTTCTTCATCCTTTGCTGATATAACTGACCGTGGCACATGGCAGTCAACCTCTTTTCTTCTATCAAGTTCAACTGGTCATAACGACTCTGAACCCATTCAGCATCAGTCAACTTGGCCTCCATCAAGACTCTCATTGATGGGATCTCCACCTCTACTGGGAGTACAACCTTCATGCCATAAACAAGAGAGAAATGGGTTGCCCCTGTTGAAGTGCGGACAAATGTACGATAGCCATGCAAAGCGAATGGCAACATCTCATGCCAATCTCTGTACGTAACAACCATCTTCTGGATAATTTTCTTGATATTCTTGTTAGCAGCTTCAACAACCCCATTCATCTTGGGTCTGTACGGAGAAGAATTATGATGTGCAATCTTGAACTCGCTACACAACTCTTTCATCATTTTGTTGTTCAAGTTAGATCCATTATCAGTAATGATCTTATCTGGCACACCATATCGATATATGAGTTGATTCTTGATAAACTTCACGACCACCTGCCTGGTCACATTTGCATACGACGCCGCTTCAACCCACTTGGTGAAGTAATCAATTGCTACGAGAATAAATCTGTGTCCATTGGACGCTTTCGGCTCTATCATGCCAATCATGTCAATTCCCCACATGGAGAAAGGCCATGGTGATGAGATCACATTCAAAAGTGTCGGGGGAATATGAATCTTATCAGCATAAATCTGACACTTGTGGCATTTCTTCACAAATTTGCAGCAGTCAGACTCCATTGTCAGCCAATAGTAGCCTGCTCTTAACATCTTTCTAGCCATGGAATGTCCATTGGAATGAGTACCAAATGAACCCTCATGGACCTCAGTCATCAACAGGTCTGCTTCGTGTCTATCCACGCATCTGAGCAGAACCATGTCAAAATTTCTTTTGTAAAGCACTTCGCCATTGAGGTAGAAACTGCCTGACAATCTCCTCAAAGTCTTCCTATCTTTTACAGATGCCCCAGGCGGGTAAATCTGGCTCTGAAGGAAACACTTGATATTATAATACCACGGCTTATCATCTTTTACTTCTTCTACTGCAAATACATGAGCCGGTCTATCCAAGCGCATCACGGTGATATTGGGGACTTCATTCCACAATTTAACCACAATCATTGAAGCAAGCGTAGCAAGGGCATCTGCCATCCGATTCTCATCTCGAGAAATATGATGGAAGTCAACCTCAGTAAAGAACGTTGAAATCCTCCTCGCATAATCTCTGTATGGAATGAGGCCAGGCTGATTCGTTTCCCATTCACCCTTAATCTGATTAACAACGAGGGCCGAATCACCATATACATCAAGATGCTTTATCCTTAGATCAATACATTCCTCCAATCCCATAATACAGGCCTCATACTCAGCCATATTATTCGTGCATTTGAAAGTTAGCCTTGCTGTAAAAGGAATATGCGCGCCCTGAGGAGTAATAATCACGACCCCAATACCATTTCCATACTGATTTACAGCGCTATCAAACACCATACTCCATTTGGAACCAGGCTCTGGCCCTTCATCAAGTGTAGGCTCATCGCAATCTTTCACTTTCAAATACAGAATTTCCTCATCCGGGAAGTCATACTGAACTGACTGATAATCTTCAATAGGCTGATGTGCCAAATGGTTAGCCAAGATACTACCTTTAATAGCCTTCTGAGCTTGATACTCAATATCATACTCAGATAACAACATCTGCCAACGGGCAATTCTCCCTGTTAAAGCAGGCTTCTCGAAGATGTACTTGATTGGATCCATTCTGGATATCAACCAAGTCGTATGATTTATCATATACTGGCGTAAGCGTTTAGCAGCCCAAGCCAAAGCACAGCATGTCTTTTCAAGCATTGAGTATCGAGACTCACAATCAGTGAACTTCTTACTCAGGTAGTAAATAGCATACTCCTTCTTCCCTGATTCGTCTTGCTGACCAAGGACACAACCCATCGAGTCTTCAAGAACAGTCAGATACATGATCAAAGGTCTTCCCTCTATAGGCGGAGACAGAATCAGAGGCTCAGACAGATATTCTTTAATACTGTCGAAAGCTTTATGGCAATCCTCGGTCCAATCATGGGATTGATCTTTCTGGAGGAGCTTGAATATAGGCGCACATGTGGCAGTCATGTGGGATATGAATCTGGAGATATAATTCAAGCGGCCAAGAAAACCTCGGACTTGCTTCTCAGTTTTGGGCGCAGGCATCTCTTGTATTGCTTTGACCTTTGTAGGATCAACCTCAATACCTCTTTCACTAACAATGAAGCCCAATAACTTGCCAGAACGGACTCCAAATGTACACTTGTTGGGATTCAGACGAAGCTTATATTTCCTCAAACGCTGGAAAAGCTTCAACAAATGCTCTACATGTTCAACTTCCGTTCTTGACTTAGCGATCATATCGTCAACGTACACCTCAATCTCCTTGTGCATCATATCATGGAACAAGGTAGTCATAGCTCGTTGATACGTGGCTCCGGCGTTCTTCAAACCGAAGGGCATCACTCAATAACATAATGTTCCCCAAGGTGTGATGAATGTTGTCTTCTCCATATCCTCGGGTGCCATTTTAATCTGATTATATCCGGAAAATCCATCCATAAACGAGAAGACCTTGAATTTAGCTGTATTATCTACCAACATATCAATATGTGGTAGAGGGAAATCATTTTTCGAACTAGCTTTATTCAAGTCTATATAGTCCACAGACATTTGGACTTTTCCATCTTTCTTAGGCACGAGCACAATATTGGCCACCCATTGAGGATATGTAGAAGTCACCAGAAACCTCGCATCAATTTGCTTCTGAACTTCCTCTTTGATCTTCACTGCCATATCAGGATGAGTTCTTCTGAGCTTCTGCTTTACAGGCATGCACTCAGGCTTTAGAGGTAAGAAATGTTGCACAATATCAGTATCTAGACCAGGCATGTCTTCATATGACCAGGCAAAGACGTCAACATATTCTCGTAGCAACTTAATCAACCCCTTCTTAACAGATTCTTCCAGAAGTGCCCCAATCTTCACCTCTCGCACACAATCTTCAGACCCCAAGTTGATTGTTTCCAGATTCTCAAGATGCGGCTGAATGATCTTCTCTTCATGCTCAAGTAGCCGGGTGATCTCATCAGGAATCTCTTCAACATCATCTTCCTCTGCCTCAAATACAGGGAATTCAAAATTGGGAGATGGTGTTGGGTCATTATGTTCAATGGGTTTAGAAATCAACCTGCATAATGATTTTGGATATGAAAAGATTTAGAATTCAAACAAGGCAAATCATTATGCAGATGAAAAGATTGATTTTATTCCATTTTGAGGTTTTATGTGATCACCAATTTCATGCAAAAGCGAAAAGGGAAAGTAAATGGAAAAACAAACATTTAACATGAATTTATTGAATGAAAATATCATTGTATTTATGCGCCATCAATGCCATCACTCCTCCTTTTGGCATGGGAGAAGGGTTTTTAAACAAAGTGATCATCACGTTGACTTATGGACAACTGTTGGAATATCCACAGCGACCCAATTGTTGTAGACCCCTCCAGGGATGATGAAATTGCCAGAATCCTCTGCATCTTCTTCTAAAATGGCAGCAGCCTCCTCATCTAGACCAGTGTGGATGAAACCTCCATTCTTGAATAACCCTTGCTTGTTGAAAGTACCAGAACAAAAACCTATGCCAGCCCGGGACTCGTTGTCTTCTAACTCAATCATTTTTCCTAAACCAGTGGTTGTACCACGCTCAATCGCCAGCTTTGCATCTTTGTAGGAAACAAATGAAGGAGTTCTCTTCTCAATAGGCTCATCAATAGATAAAGGTTGGAAAGGAGTTCCAACTTCAACCTCAACATCTATATAAGAGAAGGAAGACAAATGGCTAACCAGGAGAGCCTTTTCTCCCCCTACCACCACCAATTTCTTATTCGTCACAAATTTCAGCTTCTGGTGTAGGGTGGATGTCACGGCGCCAGCCTCGTGAATCCATGGTCTACCTAAAAGACAACTATACGATGGGTGAATATCCACAACCTGGAAGGTAATCTGAAAATCACTTGGTCCAATCTTGATTGGGAGATCAACTTCCCCAATCACAGTCTTACGAGACCCATCGAAAGCCTTCACAACTACCCCACTCTGCCTCATGGGAGGCCCTTGATATGATAGCTTTGAGAGAGTGGACTTTGGCAATACGTTCAATGATGACCCGGTGTCCACCAGCACATTGGACATGGCGTCGTCTCTACAACCCATAGATATATGTAATGCCAAGTTGTGGTCTCTTCCCTCCTCAGGGAGATCAGAGTCACAAAAGCTCAGGTTGTTACAAGCAGTAATGTTTGCAACAATGCTATCGAATTGCTCCAAAGTGACATCGTGATCCACATATGCCACATCCAAAACCTTCTGCAGAGCCTCTCGGTTCTCTTGCTCTAAGCGATCCATCAGTCTTGGAATGTTGGCTCTAGTGTAGTACCGGTGAGTCAGCTTGTCTTCAAAATAAATGAAGGACACAGAGTTAGACCACATGGCAAGGGATCGGAAACAAAACCTGCTTATGCATATGATGCATGCAATGCTTATGCATATGATTTGTTTTTTTTTATTTCAAAGGAACTTTAGAGTTTTATTTGCAAATTCTGGAATATTTAAGCATTTTATCACATATGGAAATATCTCATCAAATAATATCAGGGAAAAGAAGTGCAGCATCGTCAATCATATACAAGAGAAAAGGAAAATAATCGTCTTATGGATCCCTAGAAACAATCATCTAAAGCTCGGGACACAGGAAGATAAGATGCGCGAAGCCTCTTCACCTCCCTCTCGTAGGCTGCCTCCATATCGGCCTTCTCTTTGGCGAGTCGATCATACTTCCTCTTCCAGAACTTAGAAGACTGAGGAAGTAGAGAAGTCCATACATCATCAGGGTCGTCAATAACCTGATGCTCAAGAAACTCAATCAACGCATCCTTCTCCTTAATCTGCTGAAGCAACTCTTCACGTTCACGGATCCAGGCACGTGAACGGTCTTCGTCTCTCAACTGCTTTACTCCTTGATTAGGGAGGGTTGAAGGCCCAGCCATAATCATAGGTGTAGGTCTCGGATACTCGTAAGGCATGAGATACTCAGACGCCCTCTTCCTAACCCAAATAGTGTAAGGCTCCAAAGCGATGTAATTCTTAGGACCCAACTCTTTCCTTCCTTTCCTATGAATCTTGCGCCAAGCGTGGACCATCCTAGCTTTCAAGCCTTGGGGATCTTTACCATCCTGAAAGAATACACCCTCTAACAGAATGTTATTGGGTTTATCCTTTAAGGGGAACCCAAGCTGCCGATGTGCCAAAACAGGATTGTAGTTAATCCCACCACATGTACCAAGAAGAGGTACATTGGAGAATTCGCCACAAGATTCAATAATCCGCACACCATCATACACATGGTTATACCAAGATATATCATCATTAGTGAGAGACATAAGTCTCGTGGACCACCGTAGACATTCCTTGTTCTCCTTGAAAGCGACCGTCTGAGGTAAGTGAGAAATAAACCACTTATACAACAGAGGCAAACAACACACAATGGCGCCACCCCCCTTTGCATTCCTCATATGCAAAGAGAAGTAGGTATCGCCCAATAGAGTCGGAACGGGATTAAGAGTAGAGAATATCCTAATAGCGTTCACATCCACAAACTTGTCGATGTTGGGGAATAACACTAGCCCATAGATGAGAAGTACAAATATGGCCTCAAAGGCGTCCTCACTCATGGCCTTCCCATACATAGTAGCTTGAGCAATGAGGAACTCAGAAGGGAGACCTTGAATTCCACCTTTGGTAGTCATATGAGCACCAACCAGAGATTCATCTATGTGTAACATGTCAGCTATCTCTTGAGAAGTAGGAATACTCTCCAAGCCACTGAACGACAACTGGTCTAGAATAGGTATACCCACAAGGTAAGCATACTCCTCAAGGGTAGGCAAAAGCTGGAAATCCGGAAACGTGAAGCAACGGTACAAGGGATCATAAAATGGCACCAATACACTCACCAATCCTTCATCCACCTGAGTAGTCAGAAGAGGAAGAAGCTTCCCAAAACGAGCCTTGAAACCCAAAGGATCTAATACATAGGATGTCAGATTCCTTAACTCTTTCAAATCTGGTTGCCTGAAGCTGTACTTCTTTGTATTCCTTCTTTGTCTTTCCATGTCTGAAAATTTTGCAAATAAACCCCTTAAGTTCCTTGAAAATTTTCTTATTTATTGATGATATGGATGCAAATGGGTGCATGAATGCATGAATGCAACAATCACACTCAAGGATCAAGCAAAGCACACCAAACAAAGGTCATGGGATAGATCATGTTATCCTTAATATCAATCATCCATTTTGGTGGATTATGGTTTACACCTTATCAACACCCAAGTTCCATTGATATTAAGGATACCTGAACGGATCAACCATGAATCAAGGGTTTGTTGCAAGTCACGAGCATGGAGTTTAGGTTAAGAACCACCCAAAGGGAGTGTACTAAGGTTTAAACCTGCCAAACATGTTCTACAAAAGGTTCCCATAGTCATCATCCCATCTTTTGGATATTATCGGAGAAACGACTACTCGTATTCCAAAAATATTCTCAAGAGAGACTCTTATGAGTGTAGTATCACGTAACAATCGTATCAAATCTTACACTTGAACGACTTTCGCACTACATCCTACGAATAGGCCAAGATGGGTTTGGTAAACTAAGGTCCTTGGCTTCTAAGGTCTATATTGGAAAAAGTAATGTCTAACCACAACTTACTTGTGTAACATTATTGATCCCAACATAACCTCCACCAAGTGAATGGACTTGCAAGTCAACTTGCTAAGGAATAACTCCACACAAGTCAACAAGACTACGCCATTCTCCTATCCTAAGTGCACTCGAGTCCGGGTATAGAACTAATCTCACAAAGATCACCAAGCATACAAGGAATTAATATCAAGCAATTCAATCATTACATACAATACAGTAATCCCAAATTGCACAAAAATATGTCACAAAAAAAATATACAATACAATACAACAAATATGAAAAGTAGGCAAAACCCACTAGGATGTTATCCCCAGTAGAGTCGCCACTTTTCTGTAGCGGGGTATTCGTTACCATTAGAGATATTGACTAAATCCAAGGTAAATCATACAAGTCGAGTCGCCACCGCACTTCTATTTATCCAAAGGAATGGTTAGAAAGCGAACAAAAACCTAAAAGTTTTATCGAATCAAAAAATAGTAAAAATGTCAGAGATCTGGGTAAGGGGGTTGGTTATGCAATGGGAAGGTGTTAGGCACCCAAAGCATCCTAGGTACTCCTAGGGAGCCCTTTTCACATTTGTTGCAAAGGTTGTTGTTTTTTTTTTTTGAAAATTTATTTGTGCAAACATGATTGAAGGGATGAGAAAAGCGTGTATGTTTATCTAATGTACTACTTACTAAAAGAAGGGTCAAAAGAAAATGACTCGCACGGATGTCGCATCCATTGCATACATATCTCATCTGAATCTGAGAATCAGAGTCTTCGTAGCTCGGCTACATATGTGTTAAAGAGGAGTGTGCTCACTAAGACATCGCGTCTTATGCCTACGTATCTCATATGGGATGAAAATCAGAGCAAAACGTAGTTCGACCACCTATGGCGTAAGGGTTGTGTTTTGGGGTGAACGACGTTACTAGGCAATCTACCGGATGCTCGACCTTTGGAGACTTACTCGCCTGTAGTAGAAGGAGATAACGTGTTCTTAGGAGAAGAAAAATCAATGAGTTTGGGGTGTTTAGGGATGCTCATGCAAAAAGGCAGTCCTAGATGAAGGAACCGCGCTACCTTAAATGACATGCCACGAGAGGCTATACGAAACCTAAGAAAGCGATAAAATGCGGGAAAAATAAAGGGACCGAGAGATCTACCGTACGGATAAAGATCCGAAGTAACAACAACTAGATAAATAAGAAAACCAAAGACCCTTCCAAGCTAAGCACCATCAAAGAAAGTCAGTCAGTACAGGTAATCGGAATAAACCTCCAGGTGGTATCCCACAAATAAAGTTGAACACCAGGCAAGCCATCTCTGCAAGAGTCATATGAGCCCTCACAAAACAAAACTCAACAAACAGGTTAGAGAAACAAGATAGGGTAATCAAGAGTTGCCCCCAAATCAAAATGTAACCACATGAATCATGCCATTAAAATTCACAAAAAGCTCACAAAAAGAAACCAAGGGTAGGAGGCCTAAACCTCTTGTCAAACACATGCATCAAAAGGGTATCAAATTCACCCATAATACCTCATACATACAGAGTATTCAAATTAAAAGTATAAAGTAATGGGAATAAGGCAAACTTGACTGGAGAGATCGAATGAAATTGAATTGCCCGGTTGGGTTTGCAAAGCAATCTGAGGGTTTATATGAGAGGGAATTGGTTCTTTGCCGATGAGTTTCCTTCAGTCTCTGGAGGTTGCTCTGAACTCTGTTAGCTCTTCTCTCACTATCTTTTTCCCTGCCAGGGTAATAGGAATAGAATCCCCTTTTGTTTCACTGAAAATTTGAATTTATAACCTGCTTTTTGTGGACCTGTGGGCTCAAATGAGAGAGGCCCAAGTCCAAAATTTTTATGTTATATTTTATTTATTTATTTATTTATTTTTTGTTTTTCGTTTTTTTTCTTCGTTTTTTTTAAACACGTGGGCTTCGTCTAGCGAGCATGACAGTTCAAGAAATTCCTCTGAGCGTAGGTGATTCTGGTGGCTTTTCTTGGGACTCGCTAGGCGACCCATTCTGCTCGCCTAGCGAGCATGACAGCTCATGAACAAACTTTTGCTCCTTCAAGATTAACGTTTTGACTAATGAATAGACCCTATTTGAACCTGTTAGAAGTATCTGAAGCCATTCCCTTGTGTTGACTGATCATCTAAATAGAACCCACAAAGTGTCTTGGATGATACTCAAGCTTCAAACAAAAGATGTTAGTGACACATTTTTGTGCTTTTGGTTAGTAAACAAAAGTAAGAGAAACAATGATGTATAATTCAAGCATGCTTGGTGATCTCAAACCAATCACAAGGAGTCCCACCCAAAGGCAAAGGGAACCAAGATGCTAAAGATCCTTGAGGCAATGCAAATGCAATGTTATGATGCCATGAGGGATCTTAGGGTCAAAATTGGGGTCTTACACTTCTAATCGTTGATCAATCTCGATTCCCAGAAAGAACTTGAGTTCTCCCATCAAACTCATTTCAAACTTTGCTTGCATTAACTTAGCAAAATCCTTTAAAAACAAAGTTGGGATTTTGAGAACTTTCAAATCCAGAAGGTTGATACACATATACTTCTTCATAAATGTATCCATTTAAGAATGCACTCTTAGCATCCATCTAATAAAGGATGATGTTATGATTGACGATAAATGAAATTAAAAGATGAATAGACTCTAACTTGGCAATTGGAGTAAAGGTTTCTATATAGTCTATACCTTCTTGCTGACTATAACCTTGTGCTACTAGTCGAGCCTTGTTTGTGACAACTTTTTCCTTCTCATTGAGATTGTTTTTGAAAACCCATATGGTTCCAACGACATGGAAACCCTTTAGTTTCCTGAATAAGATACCAAATGTTGTTTCTGGTGAATTGATTCAATTCGTCTTGCATAACCAGAATTCGTTCATTATCCAGAAGAACTTCATCAATGGATGTAGGTTCTATCAGAGATGCCAATCCTAGAAGAGTCTATTCATAAGGTTTGAATGAAGATCTAGTTTTGACTGAAGCATTTTTATTTCCCATAATCGATCTTTAGAATGAGGAGTTCTTGGTCTACTATTCTTCTGATAATTTCGACCAACGACAATTTTTTATTGAGTCGCTTTTGAGTCGTTTACTCCAATTTCCTTAGTTTTTCCTTCTGAGTCTTTTTCTCCAAAATCATTATCCTTGGATTCTGATAGATTGATCTTCAAATCTGCAAATTTCTCAACTAGCTTTGACTTTTCAGGGTCAAGCTTATCATTAAATCTAACATGAATTGATTCTTCGACAATTCGTGTTTCAGTGTTAAAGATTTTGTAGCCTTTAGTGAGTTCATGATATCCTAACAATAAACACTTATATTCTTTAGAATCAAACTTGCCAAGATTCTCTTTAGTGTTTAACATAAAACACTCACAGCCAAAAGGATAAAAGTAAGAAATGTTGGGCTTTCTGTTCTTCCAAAATTCATAAGGATTCTTACCCAGAAAAGGTCTAATAGAAATCCTGTTCTGAATATAACACGTTGTGTTAACTACTTCTACCCAGAAATGCTTAGCCATGTCAGTTTCTTGGATCATGGTGCGAGTCATTTCTTGCAAAGTCCTATTCTTTCTTTCTACAACCCTATTTTGCTATGGAGTTCTAGGATATGAGAAATCATGGTAAATTCGATTTACATCAAAAATATTCTCAAAATGTTTATTTTCAAATTTGCTACCATGATCACTTATTACTCTGACTATTTTACAGTTCAATTCTATTTGCACTAGTGAGCAAAAAGTAGAGAGCACATAATGTGACTCATCCTTATGTTTCAAGAACTTTACCCATGTCCAACGACTATAGTCATCAATAATGACCAATCCATACTTCTTTCCATTGATAGAGGCAATTTTCATTAGTCCAAGCAAATCAATGTGCAGAAGTTCTAAGGGTATAGAGGTAGAAATAACAGTTTTCGCTTTGAAAGATGTTTTAGAAAACTTGCCTTTTTGACATGCTTCACAAAGAGAATTTGAAGAGAACTTCAGGTTGGGTAAGCCTCTGACTAATCCAAGCTTATTTAGCTGAGAAATCCTTCTCATGCTAACATGGCCTAAACGTCTGTGCCATATCCGTTGCTCCTCATTAATAGACATTAGACATTTTACATTTTGATCCTCAAGATCAGAAAGTATGATTTTATAAACGTTGTTCTTTATCTTCCCGTTAAAGAGGATTGTACCATCTTTCTGACTAACAACCTTACAAGACTTTTGATTAAAAATGATATCATAACTATTGTCACTAAGTTGACTAATAGGCAAAAGGTTATGCATCAGACCATCAACCAAAAGAACATTAGTAATAGAAGGAAGTTTATCGTTACTAATAGTTTTAGAGCAAATGTTCTTTCCTTTCTGGTTTCCTCTGAAACCAACGAAGCCTCCAGGCTTAAGTTCCAAATCTTGGAACATAGACCTTCTTCCCATCATATGTCGCGAGCATCCATTGTCTGGGTACCATGACTGGTGTTTCAGTTGAGCTACTAAGGATGCCTGCAACATAAATGATTTTATCCTTAGGTACCCACGTTTTGGGTCCTCTCTTGTTAGTTTTCCCAGAGTTTCTTACAACCTTGGCTCTTTGTGCAGAAGGATAATCATGGGGGATTTGTGCATGATACTTAGGTTTCATAACTGAGTTCTTACCCTTTATATGTTTCTGTGTCCGTGTAGAAACCTCAAACTCAGTGCCAACAGGCACGAAATGCTCATAGAAAGGTTTTGGTTTTACCTTCTGACTTTCGTCAGATTTTATAGTTTCTGTACAACCTAAACCTTTCTTGACATTTATGCTAACTCCATAGATCAAAGAAGACATTTTGCTTCTATCTATGCGTTTAGCCAGAAAATACTAGAATGTTATGTCATATCTAATGATTTAGTCAATACCAGAAGCTTCTGAGACTATTTCCTCCTCTAGTTTTGAAATTTTGCTTTTCAAAGCAGAGTTTTTACTTTCTAAAGATATAAGAACTATATCATAGCAAGGAAGTCTCCTTTCTTGATCATTGTTCTCTTTGTTAATTTGCTTCTGCTTCAGTTTCTGATTTCTTTGAGCAGGCCTTTGACGTGGTAGGAATGTCTGTTGTTGGAGAGGAAGTGGAGTAATGCTTGCAGTTACATTCAACTATGCCTTCGACATAATCCAAACTCTTATGACACATAGTGTCCTCATGATTAGCCTGTTCCATGATTCTCTGGCAGTCGGCGTCAGCGAATCGTTGTCTTTCTTTAGAGAAAGGGAAATGGTATAAGCATTTTGTTCTGTAGGGGTTATACATGCATGAATGGATGAGAAGTATGCAAAAAAGAAAATTTTCCATACTTTCGGGGAATTCAAAGATTTTAGGATGTCCAACACAAACTAAAACTTTTGGACTTCCCAAAAGTACATATGCTAAAACTGATTTTGTTATGATGTCATGTAATGCAACAACACAAATCCAAAATTTGTCCCATATGAATAATCTGGCCAAACTTCTCAACACAAGTTCAAAGTTCTAATGTATCAAGGTATGAAGAGGCTTGGTTTCCTGCATAGAACCCATATTCCCTCACAATGTAGGTTCTAAGACTTTATGAAGATTCTTAGAGTCACAAATACTTAGGCAAAAATATCATCGTCACCATAAAATAACTTGTGAGCCAACAATATCTTTGGGATCATCTAATCTAAGTGAGACGAAGTCTCAACTTCAAAATTCGCAGGTTAACTAAAAGTCCTAAGAGTCACGAATCCCTTTTGGAAGAATGGTTGTCAGCGCAAAATGACTTAGGTGCCAGCGAAACTTCAAAAAGGATCAACTCTAAGCGGGGTACTCATACATGCCCCTCAAGATAACTACGTCCAACATGTCAATATGAGGCTCCTTATATCATATGTAAGATCTCTAAGCTCGTTGTCGTGACCGGGGTTTCGGGAGCGAGGCAAATTGGACAAACTGAATAGAAGAAATGCCCCTTCAAATAGGAGAAGGCAAAAATTAGAAGAGTCGCCACCAAATTTTATTTAAGTGGCTCTATTGGAGAGGCGAGGGGAAATAATCAATAAAACCCTCAAAAAGATATGCGCACAGGAATTGCTAAAAGGGGATAAGGAATCGGTCTTGCGATCAAGATTTGGGTTCAGAAGTCTGTTACGTAAGGGGAAGGTAATATCACCCCTCACGTCCATGGTACTCCATGGGAACCATTTGGGTTGTTTACGTATGTGGGGATTTATCTCGTTATTGTTTTATTTTCAAAAGAATGGTGTGTGAAAGAGAGGAGTTTTGGTTTTTTATTATGGTGTTGGCCAAGGATTATGGAATTTGTGTCTATGTATCACTCATCAGGGATGAGGAATCAGAGCTCTGTAGTTCCGAGTAGAAAATGTTTGTGTGTTTGATTGATTTTACCTTTGCAAAAAGGGTTTTCGGGATGGGTTCCTTAAGGTACAAAAGTTAGGTTTGATGGATTGTGTTGATTTTATCTTAAACAAGGGTTTATGAAAAGGATGTTTGTGATTAGATTACACTAAAGTCTAGGGGTGGAGGTGAATATTCTAGACAATAAGCCAAGAGTCTTGCGTCCAAAATAATCAGAGTGAGGGTAGGAATGCTCCATTCTCACTCATTCTCCACCACTTAAGGCTCGTGGCGTACAATACTAATCGTAGTTATTAAGTGTTTTTAGTTTGACTAAGAAAAATCCACTCGGCGTTGAATCAATGATTTATTTATTTGATTAAGAAATTTGGCTTATGCAACATGAATGCAAAGTAACCAACAAGAAAAATAAAGGGTCTCATTGTAAGGTAGCCCAAGAGAAAGCCTTGTATGTGTAACAGTGACCTAAGTTAAACGAAGGATATTGGTCTTACAAACAAGTCCCTCTAAGGTGGTGCCATGATGCCATTCTTATAACATGCATTTAAGTACATATGAAATCCAAAGTTCACGAAGTGTCACAAAGATAATGGAAAAGGCCACCAAGAAAAGGTCCTAGGATGAGATCCTATAAGTCCAAGTGGATTAAGTGAAATGGATTGTTTTTGGTCTTTTAATTTTATCATGTTTTTGTTGTTTTTAATGTATGATAACAAAAAAAGAGTAAATGACAATAATAAACATGCATGATGAGTTTGTATAATGATAATGATAATGAATACTTAAATGTATATGACATAAAAGTAAATAACAATGAACATAACAATGATAATAACAAAAACAAAAGGTTAGTTGTAATTAAAAGCTAGTAGAGTTAGGTTATGAAAAACGAACCAACACTTGAGGATTATCTATCCTTAGGTCAATAGGTTCAAAATATGGCACATCAAGGGATAACTTATCCATGATGCAAAGTATGGAAGATGATAAATGGATCAACTTACCTTAGATTTGTAACAATGAAAGTTATTCAACCCCAAGTCCATCTATCAATAGATTGACAAAAGGAATACTATAACAAACCCAAGGTTGAAAGTTTATGATTGATTAAGTTGTTAGGTTAGCAAGTTATAAGATCAAAGTGTGATATTTTATAGGTAATAAGAGTTAGTCTTTCATATAAACAAGTAAGTATAATGTTAGTGGGTTAGTATAAACCAAGTGAAATAACAAAGTATCAGATGAAATCACAAATCAACAAGTACAAGTAAGACTTCATCCACAAGTCAAATGATCCAAGTTATTTGAAATAGGGGCAACCTATCCATGCTTCAAAGTACCATGGATGAATACTTTATCATCCAATGGTAGGTTTGAAGTATGGAAGATTTAATCAACCCTAAACCAAACAAATCATTACCTCGGTTGGCTTCATTAATCCATGAGTTCAAGACTCCATAAGTCCCTCAAAACATATCCAAATGACTTGAAATAAAAAAAAAATTAAATACTAGAGGCAAAAATAATGGGCTCTATGTTGGACATATTTTAAAAATAAATAAAACAAGTGACATAAAAAATAAAATGAAAAAAGGAAATAAATGGTGAAATAAAATAAAATAAATAAAATAAATGAAAAAAGAAATAAAGGATTTGCACACACCAGGGGTTGAACCCCTGACCATGGGGTCATGAGGGGTCAAACCCCTCTCCCACTGGGCCAATGGCTAATGGTGTTAACAAACACACCAGAGTGAATAAACAATAAAAACAAAGTAAAAATGAAACTTGCACGCTAGCCATCCAACCAGGACATGACACAGTTTGTTTTCAAATTCAAATCTTGCGCGAAGCAATAACCTCGATGTCGTCTTCAACCCTGGAATTTTTGAAAATTGAAACTTAGAAATACACGTTTTCGACCAGATATTTTTGTGGAATCACATTGCATGATCATTGAAGCGCCACGAAAAATACAGAGTCGCCATCGGATTTTATTTATTCCAAAGGAAAGGGAAAATAGCGATAAAACCCCAAATGAGAGAAACGGTCTCGCAACCAAGAGCGGATTCGGAAGTCGGTTATGCAAGGGGAAGGTATTAACACCCCTCACATCCATGGTACTCCATGGGAACCACTTGCTCGTATCAAATGCGTATGGATGTTTATTTATCTGTAAGTTGCTTGCTATCGGGAATGAGATGAGAGATGAGATGGGAGAGAAAATAAGTTTTAAGTTAGTGTGCTCGCCAAGGATTTGGGCCCTTGTGCCTATGTATCCCCATACGTGCAATAGGGAAATCAGAGCTTCGTAGTTCGGCTCAAAAATGGCATATTTGTTTGGTTGTTTTTACTGAACAGTATTGACGTTCGCGCGCTACTGTTCACTTGCTCGTATACTCTGTCATGGGAGCGGAAAGTATTTACTTGTTTGCGGTAAAGTGGATACGCTTGGTTCGCACTATAGCAGTTAAACATTACTTGCTCGTACATGGAGGCTTAAGCTTCGTTCACGGTAGAATGGAAGTAATACGTCCTTATTGAAAGGTTTTGAAGTGTGCGCTAAGGCAAAAGATGATTTGATTTGTTAGGGTTGATTTTATGCATGGAGACAAGCATTAAACCCTTGGCTAGATACAGTCAACGGTCCAATAACTCGGGAGTTGAGAGGACAAGTTATCCTAACTACTCTTTTTCGTCCAAAAAAGATTTGATTATGAAAGGAGTTTGGAAAGTTTAATCGTTGGAACTTAGAGGGAGACAAGTCTTTAACCCTTGACTAAGTACAGTCAACAATCAAAGTACTTGGGAATCGAGAGGATAATGGAGTCCTAACTATTATTTTTCTTCCTCATAACGCCTACATTTAACTTGTTTGAATGATTAGATATTTTAAGGGGGAAAGTCAAGTGTCGGGTCCTCAGGCTAGGTACGGCCGACTACCCAATTACTTGAATGTTGTGTACAAACACGTACACCCCATTCGCATTCCAATTTGTTATGAAAATGGTTTTGAAAAAGGAACTTGACGTTGAATCAAGTGTTTGAATTTATTGTGAAAATAGTGAGTGAAGAAAGGAGGTAAGATAAAATGAGATTGAGAAGAGAATGAAGAAGAGATGTAAATGATGGATCTTGAAGTGAATGGAGAATGCTTGACGTTGGATCAAGCATTTATGTTGCAATGGTGTGAGTTTTATTCGGAAAAACAACTTGACGTTGGATCAAGTTTCTTTTGTTTCTTTTGAAAATGCTTTATTTATCATTTTGTGTTTTATCTTTGATTATTAATATGCATAGTAAACTAGCTAGAAAGCAATAAATCTAAGCTATTACATGAGTAAGGGGAGGGGTGACATTTAACCCACAATGGGGGGAACCCACACAATACAACACAAAGACATGAAGAGAAAACTACACTTCACAAATTATTGAATAAAAATAAAAGGAATAACTTGGAGGATGTTTGGATCTCTCATTCACATGTCACCACAAAAAAAATACTATGGTTAGTATGCATTAATAAAATGGAATTAAAATGCTAATTCAAGTGAATGAGAAATGGTATGATGAAATGATATAACGGATATGCTAACACATCGTATCCAATTGAAATATCATTTTCAATTTGGATAGAATAACCACAATCAAAGAAATTGAACAATTAAAATAAACTAAAGGTCACACAATACATGAACATGGCATATGGAATGAAAAGGGAATTAAAATGATTAATCCTAATTAATCCTAAGCATGAATTAAAAGTCAAGAATTATGGAGAAACTCTAATCAAGAATTAATATGGCTAATCGAGTAACTCTAATCAAGAATTAATATGGCTAATCGAGTATTTTTTAGGGAGTTTTCTCAAGGTTAACAAATGGATTAACACACAAACAAATCTTAATCATGTTAAAATCTAAATCTACTTAAATTCCTAACATGAAAAAAAATGGACAATTAAATGGATCTTATTATCAATTCTAAAAAAATAAAATCAATCTAAGCATGAATTAGGAATCAAAGTTGATCAAATGAGAAATTAGCAATCTAAATTCAAGAATTGAATCTAATGACTATGATTATACAAATCCAATTGAATGGGAATTTACCTAAGAATCGAAATCTAGTCTAAAGTTTAGTCATGGTAAAATCAATATCCAACTATCTTGATCCACACAAAATCCACAAAATGAAATAATTAAAATCTATTACCTAAAATCCTAATCAAGGCATGGTTAATCAAATGAGTTTTAATTCTGGAAAATTAAGAAAAATTAAATCTAATCTAAAGTTCGATTAAACCTAATTTCTAATTAACTATCTAATCCTAATTAACCCATGAACTATGCTAATTATTCACTAAAACTAAACTATGTTAATTCCTAATTTTTTCTAAAACTAAGAATTCCAAACTAACAACAACAAGACAAAGGAAGCATCATGATTAACCAAAGAACTGAGATTAATAAATAAATTAACATCATTAAGGATGAATTAAGCGAGACTAATATTGAGCCAGAGGGGTGTTACCGATGGAAGATGGGTATGAATGTTATGGCCCAATCTAAAAAAAAAGCCTTGCACATGCCAAAACCTGGCTGTACTTGAATTGAGCAAAACATCCATCAAACCAATCCCTATGTGTAACCCGAAAAATCTGACTCAAAAGCTTCTTCCCCCAAATCAAGATTCCGCTCAAAAGCACGAATGGAAATTCGAAACCCGTGCTTTCTCCACCAAAATCAGATTAATATTCCTCTTTCTTGCTCCATCCTTAACCCACGCTTAGGTCTCGACATAGTTTCCGATCCTCACGTATGAACAATCACATAACCAACAACAATGAACGCGATACTCACCTCGACGTCCGGTATGGTCTTCAGCTCTTGGTTGATCAGGATCTGTGTGCGGGCGTGACGTTATCGTTGAAGAGCAAATGATGGTTCGTTGTCGATTAAGGATGAAGGAGATGGATTCTTTCGGGTGCGCCTCCGTCGTCGAATACAGATGAAGTTGGAGGCCCGTTGATTTCGCAACGAGGGATGACGGAACCTCGGCGTTACGAAGAATCCGATAGTTATCGCGTAGTGAAGCGTTGTTGATGAACGATGAAGAATTAAATCGTTCCCTCGTTCTTCTTGAACCCTCGATTATTAGAAGGTGGGCGTACTTTAACTCTGTTTTCTTCTTCTTCAACTTTGTTCGCGGATCCGTTTTCTGTTTCGTTGTTCTATGGATTCGTGTTGTTGTATATTTGAGGAAAGGATTCTGAACTGAGTTATGGTTGCAGGTGTTTTCACCAAATGGAAGGTTTCCTTTGGATTCTGTTTGTAAGGTGAAGGGTGAAGCCGCGTGAGAAGAAGAGTGGAGAGAAGATGGATAATGAGGTCGAAGAAATTGGTTATGGAGGACGACGAAGGGTGAATGAAGTTAGAAGTTTGAGACGATGAAGTTGTGAATTGTTGAATGATGGTGAAGATGATGGAGCCCTTGAATTGAAGATGGAGGATGGTTCTTATAGGAGAGTAAGGTTAGAGAGATGGTTGGTTATGACAGTTGGAAGTAGTTAGAGTCTGTTGAATTCTGTTAGAGTTTGGTTTGAGTTTGTTTTGACAGTTAGATTTCTGTTATTTCGGTTGGTTAAGAGGTTTGTTAGGGAGGTGGAATTTCTGTTATAAAGTTAGTTTGCAGTTTTCCCCTGATTCTGTTATGTGCTGTTTTCTTTTATGCAGGTTTTGTTAGAAGGTTTGGTTGAAGCGGCTTATTTTGAAGTCAGTTGTGTGAAAACAGTTAGGGTGGTTAGGATTGAAGGATTCAATTATTCTATTATATGAGTTTTGGTTATGATGAATCAATTAGGAGTTGGAGGATGATGTCAGGTGAAGATGAGACCTTGATTTCATCACAGGTTTTTATGGAAGTTGGGAAGCGGAAAAACCAGATTCTGTTAGAGGCCTTTTTGAAGGTTAAAAGGTTCCTTCTCCATTTCTGTTGAAGGTTGTCGGTTCAATGAAGAGCCACCCCTTTTCGTTTTTTGTAGGATGTATTAGAAGGAGTCTTGTTGACCGTTAGAAGCTGGTTGGAGATTTCAATTCCGTCGGCCGTTGATGACAGTTGGCGACAGTTGGAATCGGTTAGGCGGTTAGGACGGTTAAAGAGGTTGGTTAGAATTCTGTTTTGGATTCTGAACCGAATTCTATTAGGAGGTTATGGTTCTGTTTTTTTATATGGAGGAATCAGGTTCAGGTACATGTTGTGACATTGAGAGAACATCGGTAGCGTGATCTTCATCTCCCACACTTTATTAAGTTTTCGTATAGACTCATCATCACAAAGAAACAGGGATAACTCAACACTTTGAAACCCCACCAACATCGCCCATAGCAGTATCTCTAGTTTTATATTCAGAGTCTTTCAAAACATTAAATGCCGGTTTTATTGCAATTGGAAGCAACTCTGCAATATTCAAGATTTCAGGATCATCTGGAAAATCTTCTTGGAGACAGAGGGATCTTAAGAAACCTTGAATGCTTCGGTTTCTTCTTAAACGGTTTTAGAGGTCTCGACTTCAGCGGGTTTCTCAAGTCTCAATTTTGCAGGTGAATTCGTTGGAGACTTCTACGGCGTAACAATAGGGGAATCTGGCGGTAACTTAATACACGGTACAAATTCTTTTCTCTCATTCTGTGATGGTTTTCTGTTTCTGTTTCGACTCCGTTTTCGGTGTCGATCTGAGTCGTGCATCCAAAAGTCAGGAAATCTACCAATGTTATACAATCTTTCAAGAAAACCCATGTTATCTGCTACTCAAACTGGTTTTTGTGTGTCTTTGTGTGTAATATGGAGGGCTTTGTTAACTGAAGCTAATGACAATTGAAATGTTATGTAATGATCAATGGTTCTTCTAGTTTTTTCTTGTAGAATTCATTCACAATGGCTTGTTTTTTTGCAGGTGGATTGGAATGTTTTGGATTGGCTTGTGATGTTCGCTGTTGGATTTTTTCCGCATTATATGTCAGTTATACGCATAGCATGGTTTGAAGTGGTGTTAACTTGCAATGTCGGATAATTGACCAGAGCATTCAATAATGGTTTGTACTTGAAGAAGCAATCATCACAGGTCCAAAGTGGAAGAAAGAGGGCTTGTATGAGAGTAAAATAGGGATTCATGGTTATAGTTGGAATTAGGTTTATTATTGTAATGAAAGAATAGAAATTGAATGTGATTGTTATGAATTTGAAATATTTTATAATTTTGAATGGTAAAGGTATGGAAGATGAAATGGTTTATTGGAAATGAACATGAAATTGTGAATTTTTTTGTTTATGTAATGCTTGGATTGTCATTACCGTTTATTCAATTGGAACCGTATAAATTTAAGAATGACTGGTTTAATGTAAGTGTGGTGGTTGATGGAATTTGGATGGTATAGTGTATTGGAATTGTGTATCAAATAGGCACATATGGAAATTTTATTGCACTTGGCTTTGTGATTTGCACATGGAATGATTGAATGGATTTGTGTAAAGGTTCGAATTGTAGTGAAGATTAATTAGGAAATTGAAATGGTAATGATTTGTATGGAATGGACTTAATAATGACTCAATGGACATTGACTTGACTGAACAACACAATGCCTTTAAATCGGCTGAAGTATGCCATGAAACTAGACTTGAAATCCAATGAAGCAAAATCAACCAAATGATTACTTAACCAAGCGGTGGGCTGTACCACCTTGAACGAATATCCCTTAATCAAAGCATGAAGATCAAGGACAAGCGAAACTCTGATGAATTGTTGAATAAACCAATGAAACTCCATGAGTGACCAGATGGATCTCAACCTTGTAGGCCCCATATTCAATGCCACGTGTGATAACACCCCTGAACCCATGATTTTATGTCCTTTCAAATGCAAGTGGAATGTGTTATGATATAATGAATATGAATGCTTATCAGGATATGCAAATGCTTAGGGTTAGTGACCTACATGAACTTGTGAATGGTAGGGTGAATTTTGGGGTATGACAATCATAAACAGACTATCCTCCACACTCATGAGCCATTGATTGACTCTGAGTATGGAGTATTCTACCATGAACTAGAAGGATGAACTTGACCTAATCTAAAAATTAAATCATAAACATTGAGTAATCAAAGCTGGAAACTTAGGGGAAATGATCAGAAGATCATTTCGAGGTAAATGGTAACATGTTTGGATGATTGGGGTGAAGAGAACTACCTTATCAGAAACAACTCAAGGATGTTTTCTGATGACTTGGATTAACTTAAATGAAGCTTGGGAAAGGTGAGTTAGGAGTTTGGAAAGCTTGAATGAAGGCCGGTGAAGGTTTCTGGATGGTTGTTTGAAGTTAAAACAATTTGAAACCAAAAAATGCAATCTCTATTTTTGAAGCTCAGGGTTGAAAGTTCAGTAGAGGTTTGGGGGGAGTTCAAGCTTGGAAAATGAAGGGGATGCCTTCCTCTATTTATAAGGAAGGTGTGTGGATAGTTTTGGAGGGAGAATGTGAAGGATTTCTCAGAAAAGGGGAGTGACTCGAAACATGGTTGAGGTTGGATCATTGGGAGCAAGTGTGGTTGTGTTCTAAGCATGTTTGCACCATATAACACTTTGCTTTGGTCCTTAGCATTAATTTGGAATAGACAAGGGAAAAGAGATAGCCTGCAATGGATTTTTCTTTTTGCCATTTTGGGCAAAAATATGATTTTTGCACATGGGATCGGTTTTGGCATTGTGAGGAATTTTAGCATCCAAGTTGACTTCCTTCTACATCACACTACCATATGCAAAGTGTTTACGGGTCATTAGGACCCGAAGGGTTTGATTTGGTGACTTGGTGTATCCATTTGAAAATTCTGATTGGTTGTGACCTGTCTTGCACACCGGGATGAAACCCCATGTTTGTACCAAGGCCAAATGAAATTGGCTCGTGCATTTTGTATAAAATTTGGGCCATTTGTTCCTTGCCATGATATTGATTGAATGCAAAAATAAATAGGTCAAAAGGGTTTGTGGTTTGGAAATGGCAATGTGTCAAAGTAGTGGTCATGACATGATTTTAGGACATGGTGGACCAGCTTGGCCAATAGAAAATTAAAGCCCTTATCAATGAATTAAGTATTGGATCTTGAAACAAAGTTGGAGAGGAAATTAAAAATGGGATTTTGTCATTTCTTGATTTCCACGATGATTTTTAGCGACGACTAGAATAGCCGACTCAATAGGGACTAACAACTAGGTTTAGTGATGATTCCTAGGAACGACTAGAATACCTGACTCAGCTGGAGAGAAACAAGGTACGACAATGATTCTTAGCAACGACTAGAATACCCGACTTTGTGGGGGAAAAGAAGTCTTTCAGTGACGATTCTCAATGATGATTGGAATACCTGACTCGACTAGGGATAATCTTCTTAAGGAGGTACAATGATGATTCTTAGCGATGACTATAATATCTGACATCTACTGGGGATTGACCAAGTGAATTCAGCAATGATTCTTAGTGATGACTAGAATACCTGACTCAGTGGGGAATAATAACTAGGTTCAGTGACGATTCCTAGCAACGAATGGAACACCTTACTCGATTATGGATAATCTTCTCAAGGAGGTACAATGACGATTCTTAGCGACGACTAGAATACCTGACTCTGTTGAGGAAAATACAGAAGTTCCGTGACGATTCTTAGCAACGATTGGAATACCTGACATCTGTTGGGGGAAAGAATCAACTAGTTCAGTGATGATTTCTAGCAACGACTAAAAATACCTGACTTAGCTGGGGAAAGGAGCATATCAGTGACGATTCCTTATGAAGATTAGAATACCTGACTTATGCTGGGGAAGGAAATTCAAAGTTGATTCTTGGCTATGAATATTTGACTCGGCTTGGGGAATGAGCCCAAAATACCTTGTGTCTAATAAAAGGGGAAAGTTCAGTGACGATTCTTAACAACAACTAAGAATACCTGACTCTACGGGGAAAAACGAAAATATGGTGATGACTCTCAGGGGATAGAAGAAGTACAATGATGATTCTTAGCGACGGCTAGAATACCTAACCCTCATGGGGAAACTTGAAATAAAACAGTTCAGTGACAATTCCTAACAACGACTAGAATACCTGATTTTGCTTGGGGAAATAATCTTGAGATCGAATGTTAACTTTATTAGGGAAAATTCCTAACAATGGTTGGGAAATTCCGAATTTTGATGAATCAACTAAGTATAAGCTTTCTGAAGATACTTATGATGCAATGTTATGTATGCAAGATGCTGATGCGTGCTTGGGTTTTTATAGGGGAATGCCAGGTTTGTAAGTTATGCCAAGTATGATTGGGATTTGCGGAGGAATATATATGAGGAGTGTCAATGGTGATTGGGCTTGAAAAGAATATTGGGGCAAGTGTTCTGACTTTCCGGTACTGAAAAATTGGAATTCCTGATGACCAAGCAAGTAAAAGCGGAAGATTTCTGCCAGGGAAAAAATCGACTGGCCAAGTCCAAGGGACTGTGAGACGCTTTCAGGTCGGGGATAGCAAATGCATTTTTGATTACCTTTAGAGATTTTTTTGAAAGAGAAGTAACTCGATGTTTTTTCCCTTAAAGTTTTTGTTTGAAAAAAGGTTGTTTTTATCAAGAAATTTCTGACGTGATATCATTTTTTAGAGTCACGTTTCGCAAACAAAGTAGAAAAAGTAAAATATTGAGCATATATGAGGGAATTGATTTTATTGACAAATTGTCCCAAAAATGGGTGCTTTTGTAAAAAGGAAGAAACTCCTAAAAGAGGTGATTGCAAAAAGAAATTAAAAAACTATAATGGCAATGAAATATCTCAGATTTCCACCAAATTCCAACTCTGTTATAGTCTTCATGTCTTTGGTCGTCCTTTGATCTTGCTTCAAAAGGAGAGTAACTGGGTTGACTTGCTGGGGAAGCCATTGTATTGACTCGCTGAGGAGTGTAGATAGATTCTTTGCGGGATACAACCTCTCACTTTTGTTAAATCCCTAATTTTGGCCTAGACATCCCTTTCGGGTTTTTAGTTTACCGGGATACCCATTTTTTGCATAAGTCGCCCTTTTGGGTTTTCAACTTATCGATCTCTTATTTTTTTTTCAAGCGTAGTAATTTTTTACTACATCCGCATTCATAGGGGATGGAAGATCTTCACCATCCATAGTTAAAAGAATCAAGTCTCCTCCAGAGAAGACCTTTCTTACAACGTATGAGCCTTCATAATTCGACATTCATTTGCCCCTTGGATCAGTATGAATGGGCAAAATCTTTTTCAACACAAGGTTTCCAGCTTTGAGAATACGAGGGAAGACCTTTTTGTCATGTGCCCTCTTGATGCGCTTTTGGTAAAGCTGGCTGTGGCAGATGGCTGTCAAGCGCTTTTCATCAATGAGTTTCAACTGGTCAAATTAGGCTTGCACCCACTAGGCTTCATCAGGCTTGACATCGGTGAAAATCCTTAAAGAAGGAATCTCTACTTCAACAGGAAGGACTGCATTCATGCCATACATGAGAGAGAAATGAGTTCACCCAGGGGAGGTTCGTATTGAGGTACAATAGACATGTAATGCAAGCAGGAGCATTTCGTGCAAATCTTTGTAGGTCTCCACCATTTTCTGCATGTTTTTCTTGATATTTTTGTTAGCTTCCTCGATAGTGCCATTCATCTTGGGTCTATAAGGTGATGAGTTGTGGTGCTCGATTTTGAAGCTTCGACACAGTTCCTTCATCATTTTGCTATTGAGGTTAGATCCATTATCAGTAATGATCTTGTTAGGGACCCCATAATGACAAATGATTTCTTTCCATATGAGACCGCTTTCACCCATTTTGTGAAATAGTCAATGGCTACAAGGATGAAGCGGTTCCCATTCGAGGTAGTTGGCTCTATATGTCTGATCACATCAATGCCTCGCATGGAAAAAGGCCAAGGTGATGTTAGGACATTGAGTGACATTGGTGGTACATGGATATTATTGGCGTAGATCTGGCATTTGTGGCATGTTTGGACATGGTGGTAACAGTCAACCTCCATAGCCATCCAATAATAACCGACCCTTAGGATCTGTTTTACCATGTTGTGTCCACTGGCGCGCGTCCCAAAAGATCCCTCATGGATTTCCATTATAATCTGGTTTGCTTCTTGCTTGTTCACACATCTTATCAAAATCGAATCATAATTTCTTTTGTACAATGCCCATCCATTTAAGAGGAACTTGGATGACAGTTTCTGAAGATACTTCTTGTCAATGATGGATGCATCCTTAGGGTATTCTTGGCACTCTAAGAATCTCATGATGTCATAAAACCAAGGATAACCATCAGTTTCATCCTCTGCTACCAAACAGTAAGCATGCTCGTCCAAGTAGTCGAGGTGAAAGGATGATGCTTCATTCTTCCATTTAACCTTAAACATGGATGGCAAAGTTGCCAAGGCATCGACCAATTGATTCTCCTTTCAAGGGATGTGATTGAGTGTGATTTCTTCAAAGTATGAGATTAATTTCAGGACATGCTCCTTGTAAGGGATGAGCCTGTGATATCTAGTGTCCTAATCTCCTTTAACTTTGCTACTAACCAAGGCTGAATCTCCATATACTTCAAGAATTTTGATCCTAAGATCAATCATAGCTTCAATATCAAAGATACAAGCCTCACACTCTGCCATATTATTTCTACATTTGAAACACAACCTTGTAGTGAAGGGGAGGTGAAACCGGTTGGGGAGGTGATGACTGCCTCAATGCCATTACCATGAGAGTTATAAGCTCCATCAAATACCAAGGTCCATCAAGACCTAGGCTCCGGTCCTTCTTCGGGGCCAGGGATGTTGCAGTCTCTGATTAACATGATGTCCTTGTTAGGGAATTCAAAGAGCATAGACTGGTAGTCTTCCAAGGGCTGATGTGCAAGATAGTAAGATAATACACTCCCTTTGATGTCCTTTTGAGCAACACGTTTGATGTCATACTCGATCAAAGCCATTTTCCAACGGGCTAGTCTACAAGTTAGAGCAGGCTTCTCGAAGATGTATTTGACAGGGTCCGTCTTGGAGATTAACAATGTTGTATGAGTGAGCATGTACTGCCTTAAGCGTTTGGCGGCCCAAGATAGTTCACAATAAGTCTTTTCAAGCATTGAATATCTACTCTCACAAATGGTGAACTTCTTACTTAAGTAGTATATCGTGTGTTCTTTCCTACCAGTCTTATCATGTTGGCCGAGGACACCCCATGGATCCTTCGAGGACAGTTAGGTACATGATCAATGGTTTTCCCGGTACATGAGGCATTAAAACATGAGGTTATTACAAATACTCCTTGATCTTCTCAAAAGCGTTTTGGCAATCGTCGTTCAAAATGACAGCTTGATCCTTTCAAAGAAGTTTGAAGATCGGCTCATAAGTGGCCATTAGGTGAGATATGAATCTAGCTATGTAGTTTAACCCCCTAGGAATCCTCTAACTTCCTTCTCAGTTTTGGGTGCATGCATAGCTTATATGGCCTTCACTTTCTCAGGATCCACATCAATGCCATTGGATGATGACAAAATCTAGCAATTTTCCAAATTTTACCCCAAATGTGCACTTGTTGGGATTAAACCTCAATTTGAACTTCTTTTACCTCTTGTCATACCCCGATTTTGGTCCTGATTTTTTTTTTTATGTTTTCACTTTTGTTTAGCACGTTTGGCCTAACCTTACTCTGGTCTTATATGAGGATTGGTCTTGGTCCAAAGTCATGGTGTTTGTTCATGTGATTGTCAATGCACATATGGTCTTGGTCATCTGAACAATCAAGCTTCTTGTGTTTCAAGCCACTTGCTGGTCATGTTATTGGTTCATGGATACTATGTCAAAACCCTAACCTTATGGTCTCATTTCATGACTTTGTTCATGTACATTATTAGTCAAGTTATTTTTCAAAAGTCAAACATTCAAGTCATAAGACAAAACAATTTGGAAACCAACTTCAAACCTTTTGTTAATCCATTTCAATTTATTTCATGTCATTTTAAACCATTACATGTGAGTCCATACAAGAAAATACAAAATTTGGCATTTTTGACCAACTGTTGACTTCGGTCAACAGTTGACTTTTTGGTCAACTTTGACCAAAGTCAACCCAAATTCATTAAACCCTAAATTCACCCATAATTGTCCATTGAATTCCATTTACAAGAAAAATACAAAAAAATGAACTTTGACCAATTGTTGACTTTGGTCAACTTTGACCAAAGTCAACACAACCTCTTTGCATCCTAAAATCCTAAGTCTTCCATCATGAACCTTAATCCATCACTCCATTGTTCATGTTTGCTTGCTTCCATCATGAGAGCTTCATTTGCAAGTTATCCTTGGCCAACCATGTTTATGTTCATGCCATGCCTACAAGAGCAGTCAAGTTATACAAAAACAGCAAATCATGACCAACATAAAGTCCAAGCCATAAAGTAAAGCCATGAGTTTGCTGCCAATGTCCAAGCCAAAACCTGTTGTGAAAGTACAACCATTTTCATCCATGAAGCATGCCAAGACATGGTTTGAACTAGCTATGCATACGAGGTAAACCAACACCTCTTGCTATTCAGTTGCACTGCATTTTCCTCGTAGAAGAGGATTACAAGCTTAAATCAACTGATGAGAAGGCCGAGCAACCTCATCAGTCATTAATAAATTCTCTTCAGTCATTTCCATTCTCTATTAGTAAAATCCGTCAAGATTGTAATCCATGGCTGAAAGTTCTCCGGGTTTATCAAACCATTCCCCCAACTTCTTCAGTTACTCTTAAATTCTGCATGAATTTGCATAGTTTAGCCCGCAAACAAAAAAATCTACTGCTGGAAAATCGTTTGAACAAATATATCAAAGATAACATATCTGCTTGCCCAGAGGAGAAACATCACAATCTTCTTCTGTTAAATTTGCAATTCGAGAGCATTTTACTGCAGTATGCTGAAAATAAATTTGAAGATGCTTTCACAAACCTTTGGTCTTTTTTATGTCCTTTTATGATTTCTTCAACATCTAGAATATTTGATGTGGAAGAGAGAATTCTGAAGGCCAAAGCATGCTTGAAACTCGCTAGTTGGCTAAGGCGGGGTTATTCAGATTGGAATCTAGAGAGTACTGTTCTAAAGATGTTAGCAGATTTTGATATGACTGGATCAACTTCAATTGGCAAGGACGGCAATAGTAAAAATATAAACTGTAAACAAAATTTGGGTTCTATTACCGAGGAGATTATTGGAACAACAACAAAAATGTCTTCTCGTATTTGCCCCACCATGGGCAAGTCGTGGATTTCTTATGCTTCTTGGTGCTTTAAGCAAGCTGGAGGCTCACTCCCTGTTCAGAATGAAACTTCCATGGATTCTTGTTTATTTTCTCCCATACTTGTTCCAGAAATTTTACCTGAGAGGTTCAGATTGACCAAGGATGAAGTTCTACGAATCAAGTCATTGCTTTTGTGTCTTCTTCAGGACAATATTGATGTGGAAGGTTTCAGAGATGAACAGGAAGAAGAAAGCTCTTTGCATGATTCTGCAGAGCACTCAAGTACTAACAATCCTCTGCAGAAATTGGTTTCACATGTTGTAAATATTATTGAAACCGTTGCAGGGGCACCGGGTGCAGAAACCTCTGGTGGAGAACGTCTTTTAGCTACTGTATCTTCTCAATTAAGGGTTTGTTTTGTAAATGCAAACTTTGGGCTGGGAGAATCTGACATAGCACCTACATTGGATGATTTTGTAGATATTTGGTGGTCTTTGAGGAAAAGAAGAGTGTCCCTATTTGGACATGCTGCTCATGGTTACATACAATATCTTTCTTATTCTTCTTCTCATCTTGGCCATAGTCACATGCCTGGCTCTGAAAATGACACTTTCAAGCAAAAAAACTGGCAACTACACTCTGAGGGCTACTTTGTATGGCGTGGAACTGAAAGATAAGCTTGCATCTTCTCTTTTGGTTGTTCCTTTGTTGCCATGGCAGGAAGTTACTCCTCAACTGTTTGCACGCTTGAGCTCTCATCCTGAACAATTGATTCGGAAGCAGTTGGAGGGTTTACTGATCATGCTGGCCAAGAACTCTCCTTGTTCTATAGTTTACCCAACTCTAGTTGATGTTAATTCTTATGAAGAGAAGCCTTCAGAAGAGCTTCATCATGTGCTGGGTTGTCTGAGAGAGCTTTACCCTCGATTGGTTCAGGACGTGCAGCTGATGATAAATGAACTTGGAAATGTTACTGTTCTCTGGGAGGAATTATGGCTCGGTACTCTTCAGGATCTTCACACAGATGTGATGAGGCGAATAAATGTTCTTAAAGAGGAGGCTGCAAGAATTGCAGAAAATGCTACACTCAGTCACAATGAGAAGAGAAGGATAAACTCTGCTCGTTATTCTGCAATAATGGCTCCGATAGTTGTGGCTTTGGAACGTCGTTTGGCTTCAACTTCTCGAAAACCCGAGACTCCTCATGAAGCTTAGTTCCAAGAAGAGTATAAAGACCAATTGAAATCAGCTATTGTGTCCTTCAAGAACTCCTCCATCTGCCAGAAGAACAACCGTGACAGTAACAATATCCTGCAGCATCAATAAACCCATATCCATTTTTATTATTCATTTGAAACCAATTTGAGTCCATTCTGTGCATACTTCGTGAAGGCCTGCACAATAAGAGCAGAATGTATGAGATACATGGTCATAAAATAACAAAAAAGAAGAAAGCACTAAAAGCTGAAAGCCAAGGAAGTTCTCATGATCAAGAGGGTAGTAGTACTAGTGCAGGAATTCAGCTTGGGAATCAAATCCATACGTAACCCATATCCAGAAAAAATGCTATCTCAAAAGCATTCTGGAAAAGGATAAAGTGAATCAAGAAGAGAACGATGTGGGGTCGATGAAACCAAAAGTGATCATCTGATGGTTTTACAACCAAGCCACCTTACTCGGCTGCACCTGAATGGCAAAAGCGCCATGCTGCACTCGTTGCCTTTGCACAAATTGCAGAGGGTTGTTCCAAGGTGATGACAAAGAATCTGGAGCATGTATTGTCAATGGTTTTGAGTTCATTTCCTGATCCAAACCCTCGGGTGCGGTGGGCGGCTATAAACGCAATTGGACAGTTGTCCACAAATTTGGCAGACCAATAACAACAGAAATAAGGAACTTATGATATCAGCGGGAATCTTATCGTTGTTGGAGGAAATGATTTCAAACACCAACTCGTACGGTTGTGCAACTGCACTTTATTTGAATCTTTCTTGCCTCGAAGAAGCCAAGCAAATGATTGGCACAAGTCAGGCCGTGCAGTTCCTTATCCAGATGCTTCAAACTAAAACAGAAGTCCAGTGCAAGCTAGATGCCCTGCATGCAATCTATAATATTTCTACCGTACCCTCAAATATTCCAAACCTTCTCACATTGGCGATGGTTCTGCAGCTTCTGCTAGACAGCCTGATGGCACTGCACCGTCTTCAGAGGGAACTGGTTCAATAACCAGGCTAGCTTCAACTGATTCCTTTGATTCAAAATGGCAACAATTTTTGGATCCCGGGGAATCTGTCATTATGATCTCCATGGTGAAGAAATTACAACAATTACAGCAAGGTGAGAATTCTCCTG